>NC_142009.1:220219631-220557845 GCF_049901735.1 Notechis scutatus
CAGAAGATATTAGAAACACCAATCAAGCAGAACACAGCAAACTCCAAGACCAATAAACATAGACCAAGACTCCCAACCAATCAGAATGAAGAAAAAGCCATTCTGGCACAGCAGTAGGCTGGCCCCAAACTTAAAACTGAAACAACTGTAAAAGTCTGACTCACAGACGAACACAATACAGAAGCCTGATGATGGCAGATGAGATTCTGCTGAAACGTTGCTACAACTTTAAAAGCACAACTATAATGACGTGGGAAAATACCCGAACAAAGCTGAATAACATATATATGTTGTGACTCCGGGGTTGGAATCTGTTCCGTTGGCAGATGTGAGCTCGAGCGAAGAGGATATGGCAGTGAAATATGAGCCAGCATTGCTGAGTGACTTGGATGGTAGCCAGGATGAGGAAATGGATTTAACTAGGAGAGACGAACCTGATTTAGTAGAGATGTCAGGACCTTCGATCTCCTCTTCCCCTCTGGCTGAGCAGCAGCCGGGAATAGCTAATCAGGAACACATGCGAGAGTTTTCCAGTGAAGAAGGGAACTTTGAGAGATCCTGGCTTGATGTGAGAAATAGACGGAGATTGAGATGTCAATCTCAATTGGGAAGGAGGCGTCGATCCAGTGACTAATTAAGGAGATTAACACGCCCCATAGAGGATAAAAGGAAACGGCTTGGCTGGTGAAATTCGCCAGAAGCAAAGTGATTAATGGGAGTGAAAATACGAAGAGAACTCTTTGAGGCTTTGAGAATTATTGCCACGTCAGGATTGCCAGACAGAGTTTGGATTTACTGCTGAGGATTGGAATACCTCAGCAGTTCTCTTGTGGGGGTTTGTTTTTTGGTTTGTGATATTTCTGGAACTGCTGAATTTCATTTTGCTCACCTGCAATTAAAGGGGAGACATAACATATATATATCCATTTGGAGGATATATATATATTCCATTGAGAATCAGATGATGTTTAATTTGATTTTATTAAGTTGATGAGATTCTGGGGGCAGGAGTGTTCTTTAATTTTCTATTTATTTTTAAAAGGCTTTGGATTATCACAGAAGCGCAGGGACTTTTACAGAAATTCTTGCACATCAGCATTTCCTGGAACTTCTATCTGATTGTACAAAGTGAGATTATCATGTGGATATTCCAGGAAGTGATGAACCACAGAGGAAGCTTATATTTCATTGCCATATGCCAGGGCCAAAGCTACAAAACAGAGAACTGTCCTCTCAGAATGCATAATAAAGCAAAACCATTTCTCAGAGAAGCACCCATCTTTAAAGACGACTTATATGTAGATCAGAAATCATTTATGCTTTCAGAAGTACAGTAATATTATGGAATTAATTGTGTGGATTAATTTACAAAAATTAGCAGGTTGACATAGAGATGGAATAAAATGGGTTTGAGCAAACAGAATGAAAATGCACAGAACGGTCCATTCTCTATTCCAAAATTGTTTTACTATTGAATAATGGTAGGGTGAAGGTTTGTACCATGGCTGTAGTAGTTTTACACCTGAACTTACACAATACAATACAGAACATAATACAAAAAAATAAAAAGGAAAAGGAAAAAAAGAAGAAAAGAAAAGAAGTTTTGACTTCTGCCCTTTTTTGTATCAAGCAATTGCCCCTTTACCATTTGCCCTCCTTCTTTAACTCTTTCTTATCCCAAATCCATAAATCATCAATTCTGTCTGTTCTTTTCTTAGCAAAAAGTCCATATAAATCTTCTAGTTCTTTTTTTTTTAAAAAAAAGGCTTAATCACTTTTTCCTTGACCTGGTGTTATATATCAATGCGTTCCAAAAGTTTAACAAACATACAAGCCCCCTGAAGGATTTGTTCAATTGCTATATCCTAATGGCCAGAAAGCCTACCATTAACAATTTATCAAATGAATTGAATTTATGAAATGCATTTCAATGCAACTTACTGAAACCTGTATATTAGAAATTCACACTTAAGCTATGAATGATTACTAGACTTCTTTCTCAGGTACAAATATGAATTTGTACATTCAGAGATGGAGAACTATTTTGCTCTCATACATGTTTGCCAAAGCAATGTCATTAATATTAGTTACGAATATGAAGCAGGAATTTTCATTGCTTTAAGAATGCTGCAAGTAAAAAAAAAAAAGTTAATGAGAATGAGCAGAGCATGAAAAATAATAGAAAGTTGACTCCAGAGAAATAGCTAAGAATTTGTTAATTTGTTTTGCCCTTAATCCTGAATCCATTTTAGCTAGATCATCACATGGATTTAATTATATTTTGATAGGAATGGAGATTATTAAAATAATGAAAGTGTATCAGCAAACAATGTTGCAAATACTATTATTATTATTATTTTTCCTTCTGTGGGCTAATATAAAAATTTTGGCATTTTTATCTTCACAATGCTGTGGTCCCTTTTGGGGAATATTTTCCCTTGAGATTTGTAGATTTCCCTTGAGATTTCCCTTTGGAATTGCTGAAGAAGGAATTGCCTCCCACATTTTTTTTATTTTTCATTTATAATGTGTGCATATTTTATTTTAACAACAGAGTGTCCTTGGTTTAAACACAGCCACAAAGAGGGAGAAAAGATAATAAAACAGATTGGCACTGGGAATAGCTTTTGATGGCCTTTCTCAATTCTTTGCAGTAGTTAAACTATTCATTATTCTAGAATTGATTTTGGTACTTACTTCATATAGCAGTAATCCTCACCCACCTAGTATTCTCCACATATTTTTAACTATAACTATTAACTATTTCATGGAAATGAAAACTTTAATTAGACTTCTTGAAAAAATTCTTGCAAAAATTCTTGCAGGACTGGTGGTTTAAAATTACAAGAAAACAAGTTCAGGATGGACAACACAGTAAAGTGGTGTGATCTCCTTTGATGGAACTCTTCTTTTGGTCACCAAAAGGGGATAGTGTGTGATGGGTCCTCCACTGAGCAGGGAACTGGATGAGATGATGTCAGAAGAACCTTTCAATTCTATGATTCCAAAATGTCCATTTGGAGGAGCTATAAACAAAGAGGTAGGAAGTCTAATAAAGGAATGAGATAGCCAAAGCATAGTCAAACAATAGAGCAGTAGCTCAGAAGACATGTGCTTGGCTTATACTCCCCAACCTCATTCCCAACCTTCAAATGCTCATGATTGCTAAAGGAACCTGTATAGTATATTTAGTAGATCATCCCGTAGGGCCAAGAGTGTCCAACTGGCAGCTCGCGGGCCGGATGTATCATGTGCAGGCCATGTCCACCCCAGTTCTACAAATGGGAAAAACATCACAAAAGTCACAATGTGACACTGCAAGTTTGACACCCTTGCAGTAGCCTTTTAGGTGACAAGCATATACAGTACTATCAGGGGGCCCGTGCTCTGCTACGAAACTATGTGATCAGGCAAGTTTTTGGGGAGGAAAATAAGGGGGGAAAATGCTGCCTCTGCCTACTAGCACCCACCGGTATTCATCTGGCTAGCGTCCTGTCAGTGTGTGAAAGAGTTTAGGGTTGTTTGGAACCTGAAACAGTCTTTGCTGTGTGAACAAGAAGGAGGCGTGGTTTAGCTGAACTGCAGTTGGAAGATATTTCTTTTCAGGTGGGGACTCCTTAGCATCAGAGCATGTTAATAATAATATAGGAAATACTAATGCTCTCATGATCATTTTGAAATACCCTTTCTTAGTGAGCACCTAGAAGCCAAGAGGAACATACGTGCCAAATTTTAAGTTAGTAGGCTTTACGGTTCTGGAGATTTCGTGATGATGCATGAGTGGTGTTTTGCTTTTATATATATATAGATAATCCTTTTGGAATCATGACATAAACAACAGATTATTATTTAAAGTCAAAGCCAGCTAGAAATGATCACTCTGCTTTTATATGATCTGGAGAAACCAAAGGATTTTGTATTTCACTTCTCTAGAGCCATTTTAATCTATTTTAATCCATTCTGTTCAGATGTTTCTGAACCAAGCAGACCTCTGTATGTGTCATGAATTAACCAATGTTGGGACCAAATGAAGTTGGATAAAAGCTATCCAGATTTCACTTGGGTTGGCACAACTCACTGCATTCTTTTCAGATTCTATCAACATAACATAAGCACCTGTAGGCCAGACAAGGAATAATGGATGGAAACTGAACAAGGAGAGCTTTAACTGGAAATAAGGATAAATTTTCTGACACTGAAAACAATCAACCAATGGAACAGCTTGCCCTCGGAAGTTGTGGGAGCTTCATCACCTGAGACTTTCAAGAAGAGATTGGACTGCCATTTGTCAGAATGGTGTAGGGTCTCCTGCTTGGTGGAGGTTGGACTAAATGACCTACAAGGTCCCTTCCAAATGTGTTAATCTAATCTGAACTTTGCCAAACATGTTGTTATATTTAAAAATTATTACTGCCATCAACTTTTGCAGTTCAGAAACATAATGAGCTGTTTTATCTGGCTGATAAAAAATAAAGTCAATTGCCTTTATTTGTTTTGATTGATATCAGGTGGAAGCACTTTTACTGATTGACAAAGATAATTATTTTCACTTGTATTTTTATCTAGAACACATATTCTATAATGAAGAGTTGCTATAAACCTTACAGTTGCTCTAATGGGAAAAGGCATGTGGTTGGAAACTTCTAAAAAGATCTTAACCTTCAGGCAAGAGGGAATAGATGATCAACAGAGTTACAGAATCTACAGTTACAGTCTGCTTCTGGTTTGATAGGCTGGTTGGGGAAGGTTAAAAGAACATAGAACATAGAATAACAAAGTTGGAAGAGACCTTGGAGCAGTGGTGGGATTCAAATTTTTTTACTACCTGTTCTGTGGGCGTGGTTTGTGGGTGTGGCAGGGGAAGGATACTGTAAAATCTCCAGTCAGAGGTGGTATTTGCTGGTTCTCCGAACTACTCAAAATTTCCGCTACCAGTTCTCCAGAACTGGTCAGAACTTGCTGAATACCACCTCTGCCTTTGAGATCTTTTAGTCCAAACTTTTGCTCAAGCAGGAAATCTTATACCATTCCAGATAAATATAGTCCAATCTGACAATGGCAAGACAATTATATAGTCAGATTAAAAAAGTTAACAAGAATTAAGCTTCACTCAAAGAATAATTAACATTTTAAAAAGTAAAAGCTTTCAATTCCAAACTTTCCTAGCATTTGAATTGTGGGTTATACAGTGTTTATCCCCATATAAAGGCAGGAACAGTAAGTCTGTCCAATCTGCAAGCTACTCTACATGACTTGTATATTGTGCATAGCGTGTGTTTATGGTTCAAAAGGCTTTTGCCAGCAAATGCAATTCATTGTGCTTTCCTTTTGGATATGTAAAGGAAAGAGAGATATTTGTCTCTTGCAGTGAGGGACACAACCTTCTTTCACCAACTATCGCTCACATGTGTGATAAAAGCCTACCACCTCACTTCTGAGGATCTCTATTACCTACTTACAGTAAGTCCATGATGATTGAGTATAATTGTTCCCAGAGATATCAGATTTCTGAGCTGCAGTGGATAGAATGCAGTACTGCAGGCTACTTCTGCTGACTGCAATTTGGTAGATTGAATCTCAGCAGGCTCAAGGTTGACTTAGCCTTCCATCCTTCCGAGGTTGGTAAAATGAGGACCCAGATTATTGGGGGCAATATGCTGATTCTGTAAACTGCTTACAGAGGGCTGTAAAAGCGCTGTGAAATGGTATATAAATCTAAGTGCTATTGCTATTCTAGCAAGGAGCAGGAAACTCAGTTCCCACCCTCAATCCTTAAAGGTGCCTTTCTTTGATTTTTGGCATCTGGATGAAGTAGAAAAGAAAATTCTCTTCTCCAGGACTAGGAATGGACAAAATATTTTTATTTTATTTTTATTTCAACAGATACAAAAAAAGGGGATGCCCAGAGAACATAAAAGAAAAAGAAAAAGTGGGGCTGTTTATAGTACGCCAGATAGTTAATGGTATTGATAGTTAGTGATGATTAATCAGCAAATAGACAAGTAAAGAAATAGGGGAACAACATAAGAGCAACAAATTAAAACTACAGAACAGAGTAACAGAAAAATATAAAATATCTATGATATTTTACTCATAATTTTCCTTTCCAACTTTAGTGTCCACGTTCTCAGAGGGCTTTGTGTATAGGACCTGTATCCCAGGCTTATCCAGAAATCTGGGGTTTCACAGTATTTTCCACTTTGATGCTCTGTAGCCATCAATGTTTGGAGAAAAATCCCGAATCTCAACCCTATCCAGAAGAAGATGTGGGAAGAAAATCAATTTAGAAATAATTTTATTCACACACTCCCTATGAACTCCTTGAGCCAACAACTTGACCTGCCAATAGCTGAAGGAAACCATGTAGCAAACAGAGATAAATACAATGTAGCAAAGATCACTTAAGTCAGCTTAGTAGCTGACAGACAAGCTGAAACTGATAAGACTGCATTTCTCTCAAAGAATAGCAAACAGGACAAATAATTTAAGATATAGTGCTTTTGGGAACACATACAAAGTGGGTGCCCCAAAGTCAGAACATAAACACACATTGAAGGAAGAATGGTAAGATTAGATAGGTCATATCCCCACCAGAGCTGCACATTTACCAAAAGATAAACACATTCATACAAAGAACCACTTTCCCTATAAATATTCCCTACCTCAAAACCCCAAACTGTAGCCTACCTAATGATCCACGGTGGTGCAGTGGTTAGAATGCAGTATTGCAGGCTACTTTTGCTGCTTGCCAACTGCCTGCAGTTTGGCAGTTCGATTCTCACTGGTTCAAGGTTGACTTAGCTTTCCATCCTTCCAAGGTCGGTAAAATGAGGGCCCAGATTGTTGGGGCCAAATATGCTGACTCTGTAAACCACTTAGAGAAGGCTGTAAGCACTCTGAAGCTATATGTAAGTCTGCTGTTGTTATTGCTACATTTGAGTGCATCCTTTATGCTCTCAAATAAATTTATTATGTCCAGTGTCATTCTTACAAAATCTCAGCACAGAACTGGGCCATAATTTCTTCTAACAAAGATAATGGGTTTATGAGGTATAGAATACAGAGAGTTACCAGATAGTTTACAGGTCCCTTTAGTTCATTATAGTAATTTGTCACTATGTAAGCCCCTTTTGAGAGGGCAGAACTTAACCTTTTCACTGAATTATTTGATGCAACATTGAATGGACTGATATTTGATCATCAGCACTTTTTCCCAGGGAATCTATATTGGACCAGTCAATTCTGGTTGGAGAAGGTTGTATTCTTAATAATTATTTGGTGACTTTAGAAAGCAAGGGCACCAATATCTGGGTGTGGGTTATAAGAGCAGCTACTTATCTGAGTGTACAGCTTGCCAACCTTGGATCTGCATTCCTGGGTCTGCGTTCTAACTCTTGATCTGAACCAGCTGAATACATCCTTTGTGCTTGACAATTGGACAATTGTGATCTACTTTTGCTTCCTTGAACCCATGCTTGGTCTTACTTTGGGTGGACCTCTCAGGCAAGACCTCACCTTCCTGTATCTTTTTCAGAGTATTCACAAGTTTGCACTTTAAACTGCACAGCTTGATATCTGCCAATAAATCCCTTGTAAATCATACTGGTGTGTACATGCTCTGAAACAGGACATTAACTTCTTACAGTTTACTGAAAGTACCAATACATTTCCAATCTATATGAAAATAGAATGAATTAATCAGTTCCCAATAGGCTGAACTGACACGTCTTAACATGTCACAAAATGTATTACATACATTATATATTCTCTTTTTCCCTATCTAATTTAAACTTTTTTTATTAAAAAAGATAGAATAAAAAATTATTCTAAGAAAAGAGACTGAGATGAACAAGTAAGTTAATTCTTCCCACCATTGTAGGAAACCCTGGTGTTGGGTGAAGGCATGTGACAATCCTTTAGCTTGGAGAGACTCAATCATCACAAATCAAGGATTTGTGAAAGACATTTTTTATACAGCTAATCTTTAAAGACTTGAAATGATACACTGAATGTCAGATGCCACTACAGACAAATTTGATCTGTACTTTACGATGGGTTATTTATTTGCTAATTCAAATGCTACACCAGTCAGGCTATTACTGTGATTGATAGGAAACATAATTTAATAGGTAAGTAGGATCCCTTGGTCATTTATGGGAATATTTATGTAATACAGTTTTGACATAATGAATTGCATCATGACTAAGCCAAATAAAATATGCAAAATCTTGAGAAAATAATAATGTTCAGGGTTCAAGCAAAGTAACACACGCAATCCAAGACTAAAAAGGATAACACATACACTCTCTCTCCCCATCTCCCTCCTCCTTCCCTCCCTCCCTCCCTCCCTCTCTCTCTCTTTCTCTCTCTCTCATAAATATCTATTAATTTTAAAAGCTAACCTATTTATTTTTATATTAACTCTAGTAAAAAGATAAAAACTCTCAAATAGAACTTGAATTCTATTGACTTTAGGGATGCATTTACTATATATTTTTGCCAAATGGTGCCTCACTTCTTATAGGGCATACATTCAGGCCTTACTTAGCTCTGATAAACAAGTGTCCAATTTAATTAATTTTTAATTTTGCAATTTAGTTGACAGTTTTGAAGACTCCTGGTTATCTCCTAGTTAAATAATCTTGTCTTACCTTGTTTATCTTTGGCTAGGTACAGCCACACAAACCTGCAATCTGTTGTTCTAATTTTAATCTCTTGTGGATACTTCTGACTGCCATCAGATACATGGATAATACCTAGAAAATAGTTAGATAAAACTTGATTGCAGTATCCACTACCTCTTTCCATTTGCTGTCTTAAGATTATACTTAACTATAAATTGATTTGTTTCAATAGTGGTCTACTTTTTAAAACCTTTGTTGCCTTCCTGGCTTGTTTATCTTCTAACCTAAAAGAAAGGTCTTGGGAACTTGAAAAAAGCTTGCATAACATTTTGTGGCATTTGGGCTGCACTGTTTTGTGGCAAAGCTCTAAGACAAATTTTGGAATATTTCCTTCACTTGTTTGCCTTGCAATTTTAATTGTGCATTGCCAAATTTCATTAATTTTTCTGAACAGCTGCTCACTATCCTGATATTGCCATAGCATTTTTATTCTGAGACAAAAGAAAAAAACAAGATTTTTTAAAGAAAAAAATTGGCAAGGAGTGATTTTTAGCAATTAGCAGCAAAACTCAGTGGCTGGTGTAAATGAAACTGCCTTATTTCTCATTTCTGGTGGAGTGGGGGAATATCATATGTCTCCATTCTCATCCTATAGCTGATTAGTGCACAATCAGCACTAATGGGTGGACAGCAAAACTGCTGCCCTTTATCTTCACACTTAGCAAGTCTTGGTGATGCTCACCTTTAAGAAAACTGTTACCTTTGGATATTTATGATCACCTCTGCAAATATACCAGGTTACTTGGAACCCTCCATTCCTGTGAGAAATCAAGAGGAGTCTGTCCAAAATTTGTTTGCCTGCATGCAAGGCCACATCAATTGGAAGGAAAAGATGGATACATAAATTCCATTTTGAGAAAAATCTAAAATAGCAATGGTGTTTTTGTTTTGGATAGTAGGCTGGATAGTAATTTGTTTTTTCATTTCAGTGGATCTTTATTTTATTTTGTTTTTGTTTTTTTCAGTCAAACCAATATTGCAGGTGTTATAAAACAAGACAAAATATCGTGAGACATTTATTTATCAGAGATAAGTAAGGCCTGAATGTATCTCCTATAAGCAGCAATCAGCATTTCCACATTGCAATTCTCTCTGGAAATACTCTCATCTTCTCCAAAAGAATGTGTGGACTGTGACTATGTAAACACTTGTTATTTCTATCACAAATGGGCTAGCTATTGTGAAATAAAATTCCAGGTCAAAAATAGATCTCTTTACAAAAAAACAAAACCAGAACTAGACAATATTTGGTGTTTTGAGTTCTGCCGCTGAGATCCTCATTAGAATCTTTATTTCTCTGAACTGCTCAGTTTCTAAAATCATAAAATAACTTACTGCATCATTGTTATCATAAAATAACTTACTGCATCATGGTTTTAAATAGCCAGGATAGCCAAAATACATATATTTTCCATGAGAAGTTATTTATTTTTTAATAGTTAATTCCAAGATCTGGTAGTAAAAGTCAGCACGCCAAATTTATCTGCACCCTTATTTAATTAATTTATTAGAAACTTTTCCCACCTTTATTATTTTATAAGTAACTCAAGGCAGTGAGCATATGTATCGTTAATATTCCTTCTTTCTCACTTTTTCCCCCACAACAATCATCCTGTAAGGTAGGTTGGGCTGAAAGAGAGTGACTGACCCAAAGTCATCCAGCTAGCTTTCATACCTAAATGGGACTAGAACTCCCAGTCTCCTGGTTTCTAGACTGGCACAATAATCACTATACTAAACAATCTCTCATAATAGTCTCTCATAATAGTATAAATAGTAAACAGTCGCTCATAAAAAGCAGTCTCTCATAATATAATCCATTATAACTTTTTTACACCAAAATCTTATAAAGATTTTTGCTGTTGATTTCAAATGTTGAAGTTCTTACGCTTATAATTAATTTTTATTTCATTCAGAGTTGAAGATAAAACTCCCCCAATGACTTTGCAAGTGTATCATTCTGAAGATCTTGAATAGCTTAAAAACAGCTAATAGGCCATTTCTGAAAGTGATTAGAAAGTGAGGGATGCAAACTTAGAGTCCTTTAAAAGGTTCTTCTATGACCAAGACGACCATGGAAGACAGCTATGCTTTGCTCTCCTCACCAAGAACCAGCTGTCCAGAAAAGTTTTAGGTGATGTCCTAATCCTGTCCTGATTTTATTCTACTTGCTGGTTGCTTTGCCTTTGTTGTGGTTGTTGCCTCCATGTTTGACTTCAGTTCACCATACCTCCCTCAGAAGTGTGCTCCCTAAAGTGCTGCTGATGTGCAGCTACTATAGAGGTATATTCATATATCTTGATAGCTTCCATAATCCAAACGGCCCATTCTAGTTCTGTTGTTTCAGATGTAACATTAGAAGTGATATAAAGCTCTGTTGCCTAAACCTGAGCCTGAACAACAACTGTTTTCCTAGTTCTAAGAATTCTCACTGTCGTACAGCTCTGAATTCATTCCTTTCTGGCACCTACTTCCTGCCATAACTTCAGGCTTAAGTCTGTTCAGTCCTTTCTACTACCTTTGGTTCAATCCTGATAATCCATAGAGTATTGCTCTTAAGCTTAGAAAAATCCTTCATTTCTTTTATGAACCTTGCCTTTCTTTCAGTTAAGGCATATGTGTTAACACAAGGCCAGGTTAGACTGGCACCATAGGGTCACTTCCTCAGCTTTTTAGAATTGAGCTCCACTGAGCTAAAAGTTGCTATGGTAACTACACACAGCATCTGCCCAAGTACCCTCTTTGCTCTTATGGGCTGAATCTTTGGGACCTTGTTGCAGATGACTTATTCTCACAGAGGTAAGCAGGAACTGAACAGTAAATATCAGAACACAAAACCTGTTCTTGTAGCATAAATTATAACATGGATAGGAGAAATGAAAACAAACCAAATCCTTCTTGCAATTACTAGATTGTAATACAATAGCTCCTACTGGTTTCTCTACATTGCTTTTCAAGTCAGGCATAGTAATCAAAGAAGAATAGGCTGTAATTTGAACTGTTATCAGAGCTGGCCATGTAATAGTATGCTTTTTTTAAAAAAATGAGTGATCCAAATCATGCTGTTCTAACTAGGGATTAATACTGTCAAGGCCTTGAGATAAAGAAAGGAGAGGGAATGGATTACAAGAGAACAATAGTAGACGATAGCTCATCAGAATACATATGACTGAGAATAAAATCAGTTGGAAAACAGACATTTGATAATCATTCAGACATTGGAACAGGCATTATTTAATAGCAGGACTTGAAGAAAACAGTTCAAATGCTTATAAAAATGGGAACAGATTGTCAGAAGCATAATGAAAAGAGAATAGATAATATCTGTCTTTCTGGTTGTGATATTTCATGAAACATCTTTGTCAGCTTTTTCTTTTTTTCACATCTCATGCCAAGCCATCACCTTTAGGGCTTGAGGCTAAGGTATATACTGTATATTCAGGACTACACGCTCTTAATAGAACTTCCCCACACATCCCCCCCATCCACATAATGGTATGTGGGAAAGATCTTGGAAGTCAGGAAGAAGTGCATAGACTAGACAACCCTCATGGAAAAGGCATATCAGCCCACAGGAGAAAAAGGAACATGGGGAGCATTTCAGAATTGACCCTCCCTGGTTCTCTGAAAATGTAAAGGCAACAAAGGGGAGGAAACACTTTCTGGCTGTAAATTGCTGTTTTTGTAATCTTACAATAAATATAGTGCTAGTGCTTATGGTTTGTGCTTCTTGTCTACACTACCTTGGAAGGCTGACATCCTTCCAACCTTGACATCCTTCATACCTTAATATGCAGAGAGCTGTTCAAAATATGCCTTTTTCCATCTGTGTTTGGAGATTGAGAAGAGGTACCGGAATATGGAATGAATCTTTGTATTTGATGCTGTACTGGTCCATGGTTTTCATTATTATGATGGTTGATATTTAGAGATATATAGATTTTGATATTTTTTTAAAAAAATATTTTTAAGGTTTATAAGGCCACCCAATTCAAACAATGTGACTCTGGACATTGTTCAGCATAAAAAACAAACAAGAAAACCAGCACACCATATAACTTTAATACATATATTTTTATATAAATAATAAAATAATGACCAAGCAACATTCAAAAGAGGACTTTCATTTAACTTTCTCCTTATGACTGGGTTTATTTTTATGTTGTTAACTTCAGACAGTTAGCATCTGATGACTGAAGTGCATAAAAGCACTCAAATAAATCAAGAAAATATTTTGACTTGTTTATATTATTCTGAAATTTCACTCCATAACCCTTTTGAAGAAGGCACTGTAGCACGTCTATCACAGAAGTTGATAGCACTGTAGCACATCTATCACATAAGTTATTAAACAAATCTGATGCTATGTAAGTCGAATGCAAAGAGCCATGTATGCAACTGAATATAAGGCATTCTCACCACCCAACTAGATAACAGAATCTTGCTGACCTTGGCAGATCTGAAAATTTTACTTATTTTTATTTATTTATTTTGATTTGTCAATCGCTTACAAGATAATAGGTATAAGTATATACATAGTTATGAATACATGAAATGGGTACATATAAGAAAAATAAAAGAAACAATAGGACAGGGATGGTAGGCACGTTGGTGTGCTTATGCACGCCCCCTACAGACCTCTTAGGAAAGAGGTGAGGTCAACAGTAGACAGTCTAAGGTTAAAGTTTATGGGGTTTGGGGAAGAAACCACAGAGTCAGGTAGAGTATTCCAGACATTGACCACTCTGCTGCTGAAGTCGTATTTCCTGCAATCAAGCTTGGTGCGGCTAACCTTGAGTTTGTATCTATTGTGTGCTCTTGTGTTGTTACGGTTGAAGCTGAAGTATTCATTGGCAGGTAGGACATTGCAATGTATGATATTATATACCATACTTAGATCAGACCGAAGACGGCGTAATTCAAGGTTTTCTAGGTCTAGAATTTAAAGTCTGGTGGCATAAGGTATTCTACAATGAGTAGAGGAGTGGAGAACTCTTCTTGTGAAATATTTCTGGACTTTCTCAACTGTGCTAATATTAGATACGTAATGTGGGTTCCAGACTGATGAGTTGTATTCGAGTATTTTCCACTCTGGTGGAAAAACAAATCTGGTCACGTTGCCAATTTGAAAAGCCGATACAAAAATTTATGCCACCAGATAAAGACTGAATGCACCAATTATCACATTAAACAAGAGGAAAACCTTCTACTCACCAATTCCATTCACGCTTTTTACAATTTTGTAAACAACAAACTAAAAGACTCAAGGTCCATCCCACCCCTGATAGGACCTAATGGTAAAGACTGCAACGACAACACCATTAAAGCCAACCTCTTTAACACATTGTTTGGCTCAGTATTTGTAAACAGCAATGGATCATGTTTAGTATTTCCTAGCCGAACTACAGACAACTACAATGATCTCATACATATCAATTTTACAGAAGACAATGTTGAAAAAGCACTACACAATCTAAAATCAGCTCTATCTATTGGACCAGACAGAATATGTGCCTACTTCTTAAAAAAGCTATCCACTGCCATAGCCGAACCTCTAAGCATAATCTTTGAAAAATCTTTCAGGACCAGCTCCTTGCCTAACCTATGGTCACAAGCCACGATCATCCCCATCTTCAAAAAGGGAGACCTCAGTCTAGTTGAAAATTACAGACCAATCTCCTTATGCTGCGTCACCTGTAAAGTCATGGAATCAATTATTAACCAATCTATTATCCTCCACTTAGAGACAAACAACCTACTCTCCAATAAACAATTTGATTTCAGAAAAAAACTATCCTGTAATCTGCAACTCTTACACTGCAAAAACATATGGATTACACCACTCGATCAGGGCAAAACAATAGATGCAATCTACATAGACTTCTGTAAAGCCTTTGATTCAGTGGTACACGACAAACTACTCCTAAAACTAAAATCTTATAGTATCTCTGGACACCTGCATAACTGGATAGAACCATTCCTGTCAAACAGACAACAAATGGTCAAAATTGGGAGTGTCCTATCAAATTCTGTACCTGTCAATAGTGGTGTCCCCCAAGGCAGTGTTCTAGGACCAACTCTCTTCATACTCTACATAAATGACCTATGTGATCATATTAAGAGCAACTGCATTCTTTTCAATGATGGTGTAAAGCTGTTCAATACCACAGACAATACTGCTACCCTTCAAAAATATCTTGACTATGTATCAGAATGGTCAAAAGAATGGCAACTTCAAATCTCAACAAAGAAATCCTCTGTCTTACACATTGCAAAAAAAAATCAGAAAATAAAATACAAGGTGAATAGTCAAGATCTTGTTGATGATCTAAGCTCTGTAAAGGACCTTGAAATACTCATCTCTAATTATCTAAATGCTACAGCCCACTGTAACTACATAGCCAAAAAGGCATTAAGAGTTGTTAACCTAATCTTACATAGCTTTTTCTCTGGTAATATTACACTACTAACTAGAGCATACAAAACATTTGCTAGACCAATACTCGAATACAGCTCATCAGTCTGGAACCCACATTACGTATCTGATATTAACACAGTTGAGAAAGTCCAGAAATATTTCACAAGAAGAGTTCTCCACTCCTCTACTCGTTGTAGAATACCTTATGCCACCAGACTTTAAATTCTAGACCTAGAAAACCTTGAATTACGCCGTCTTCGGTCTGATCTAAGTATGGTATATAAAATCATACATTGCAATGTCCTACCTGTCAATGAATACTTCAGCTTCAACCATAACAACACAAGAGCACACAATAGTTACAAACTCAAGGTTAGCCGCACCAAACTTGATTGCAGGAAATACGACTTCAGCAACAGAGTGGTCAATGTCTGGAATACTCTACCTGACTCTGTGGTTTCTTCCCCAAACCCCAAAAACTTTAACCTTAGACTGTCTACTATTGACCTCACCTCTTTCCTAAGAGGTCTGTAGGGGGCGTGCATAAGCGCACCAATGTACCTACCATCCCTGTCCTATTGTTTCTTTTATTTTTCTTATATGTACCCATTTCATGTATTCATAACTATGTATATACTTATACCTATTATCTTGTAAGCGATTGACAAGTCAAATATACATACAATGTGTCAGTAGGTTATGTATCTTTTGTGCTATACTTTTGTAGTCATTTACTCACAATTTATATCAGTCTTCCCATTGTCAAACTAATATATGTTTATGTATTTATCAGTTATTAATCATCCATTACTAAACTATTTATTTCATCGTTTTATATGAGATGTTCCAAGTTTTATCTTAAAATTTATGTTATACTTTCAACCAGTGGTTATATATATCTATATTATGTTTTATATCAATCTATTAGATTTTTATCACAAAATTATCTAGTCTATTATATTACCATGCCTTTTTATCCAACCATTGATAAAACAAATCCCATATCATATAAAATTGCTTATCTTCTTGTTCTCTTCTTGTTAAGTTTTATCTTAAAATTTATGTTATACTTTCAACCAGTGGTTATATATATCTATATTATGTTTTATATCAATCTATTAGATTTCTATCACAAAATTATCTAGTCTATTATATTACCATGCCTTTTTATCCAACCATTGATAAAACAAATCCCATATCATATAAAATTGCTTATCTTCTTGTTCTCTAATTTCAAATGTCAGTTTACTCATTTCAGCACAGTCCATAATTTTTTTAATAACTTCCTCCTGCATAGGTATTTTGTCATTTTTCCAGTTCTTCACAATTCTAGCCGCTGTTAAAACTTTTCCAATCAAATATTTCAGTTCTTTATTGTATATGTCCGGTATGACTCTCAATAAAAAAATCTCTGGTTTAAAGTCTATATGTTGTTTTATCATTTTTTCCAACCATGTGTGGATTTTAGTCCAATATTTCTTTGTGTCTGAACATGTCCACCACATATGGTAATATGAACCAGGTATCTGATGACATTTCCAGCATTTATCCGATTTATTCTTAAACATTCTCGCAAGTCTCATCGGAGGTAGGTGCCACCTGTAAAACATCTTACACAATTTTTTTTTATATGCAGTTGACATTGTCATTTTATAATTTTGAGACCACAATTTTTGCCATTTTTCCAAATCAATCCCATACCCATACCCCAAATTTTTCCCCCAAGCAATCATCATTTCTTTAACTTGCTCCTCCTCCAATTTAAATTCTGATAGATGTCCATAAAGTTTTTTAATTACTTTTTCATCAGTACCCATCAAAATTTTATCTAAGTCAGTCAACTTATCATAAATACCTTCTGCCTTGGAGTCTTATCAAACCTAGATTGTATTTGCAAATAAGAAAACCAATTCATTTTTACACCTTGTTCTTGCAACGTTTGCATAGATTTAAGTTCACCCTTTTCATTCAATAACTCCCCATATCTAACTGTTTGTTCCTTTTTATATATTATTGGATAAGGAAAAGCTTCAATAGTTCATATCCATGTTGGATTTTTAAAGTAATATTGTCTTTTAATCTTCTCCCAATTCAAAAACAGTGCCTCATGAATATAATGTCTTCTAAAATATCCCTGTGTTTTAGTTCCTTTATACCAGAAAAAGGCATGCCATGCCAACAGCAAGTCATGGCCTTCTAAAGTCAGTAATCTACTGTTCCTTAGTGTTATCCATTCCTTTACCCACATCAAACTTGTCGCCTGGTAATACAGCTCCCAATTGGGCAAGGCAAATCCTCCTCTTATTTTTGCTTCTTGTAACAGCTTTAATTTTATTCTTGCTTTTTTACCCTGCCAAATATATTTCAACCCAATTCTATTTAAATCTTCAAAAACTCTCTCCCTAATCGAATAGGAATTGTCTGGAATAAAGATAAAACTCTAGGCAATATATTCATCTTAATTGTGGATATTCTCCCAATCAATGATAGTTGCAATTTTTCCCATTTCATCAAGTCTGTCGCAATCTGCTGTTTGAGTTTAACATAGTTATCTTCCTTCAGGGTACTGCATCTTGGTGTAATATAAATCCCTAAGTATTTAACTTTGTTCGTGACCTGTATTTTTAAAGTTTCTTCCAACTCTTTCTTTTGTCTTGTTAACATATTCTTTGTTAATATCTTTGTTTTGTATTTATTTATTCTCAGACCTGCTACTTTTCCATATTCTTCTATTTTTTCTATTAATTTAGGTGTTGTTTCCATTGGGTCTTCTAATATAAATACCAGGTGCTTGCAATTTATACTCCTCCTTTTTAATTTTCATTCCTTTTATTTCTTTTTCTTCTCTGATATTTCTGTTCAACACTTCCAATGTTAACACAAACAGCAGAAGCGACAATGGACAGCCTTGCCTTGTCCCTTTTCTATATCTATGGATTCTGTTAATTCTCCATTCACCATCACCTTTGCAGTTTGTTCACGATATATTGTTTCAATGGCTTGGATAAATTTCTTACCAAAGCCTATTTGTATCAGTTGCAGTAAAATAAATCACCAACTCACCTTGTCAAAGGCTTTTTGAGCATCTAGAAACATCAAGGCCATTTGCTCCTCAGGGTGTGCTTCATAATATTCCAGAGAATGATTCTTACATTGTCTTTGATTTGTCTCTTTGGCAGAAATCCATTTTGATCAGTATGAATAAAATTATTTAAGTATCTTTTTAGTCTTTCTGCCAAAATGGAAGCAACGATTTTATAGTCTGAGTTCAATAAAGATATAGGTCTATAATTTTTAACTTGCTGCAGGTCTGTACCTTCCTTTGGTATAAGTGCAATATATGCTTTTGACCATGTTTTTGGTATTCTTTTCTTTAACATAACTTCATTCATAACTTCTAGAAGATGAAAATTCAATATTTCCTGAAAAGTCTTATGGAATTCGGCTGGCAACCCATCTGGACCTGGAACTTTCCCAGCATTCCATTTTTTAAGGCTTCTGTTAGTTCCATCATTTTTATACTTCCTTCTAACATTGTTTCAATATTTTTAGGTATCTGAGGTAAGTTCGCTTTCTGAAGATATTGCTTGATTTTTTCTTCTTGAATATTCTCTTGAAAGTATAGTTTTCCACAGTAATCTTGTACATTTTTTTTCTTCTCATTTCCATAACAAACCTGTCCTATAATTATTTCTAAATACAAATATAGAAATGCAATCTTATGTACCTTTCTAGAATCCCTTTTTCAATAAAAATTTATCCATTATCTCTAAAAAACTTTTGCTTCTTTACATCTTGCTCCCCACCATTAAGGCTTCTCATCCCTTCCTTTCTCCCTTGCTTCTTCTTCTCCTTGTCCTCTTTACCCCCTTGTCTCTCCACCCCACTTTTATTCTGCTTTCCTCCTTTCTGTTGTTTCCTAACATAATATCCCATTTTCACCTTATTCTTCTCTTTTTGGATTGTTTTTCCAGGTCTTAAAGTCTTCTTTCCTTTTTCTCTTTCTTTTTTCCTTCCCGACCAAAGTTACTTGTTCATCAAAGATGGCTTCTTCTTTGTCCCCATCATCCTGTTGCTCATTCAGCTTTACATAAGTACAAACCGCCATTTCTAAAAATTGAAAAAAGAGTGCCAAGGACATCTTTCCCTTCTTGCTTTTCTTTTTCATATTTTTGATATACAAGTTTCAGTCCATCCACAAGTGATGCCATTGTGTAGAGAAAAAGTTTTTTCCAAACAACCACCCAAGTGCTTTTAGTCAGAAATAATTCTCAGAAGTTCCAAAATCACCACACAATCCAAACAAGCTGTTCCTTTTAAATACTTTCTCCTTCTTCACTTTCTCTTTCTGGGGTTAAAGTTTAGTCACAAAGTTCCCTTTAAAATATATCTTTTAGAAGTCTTATTGATGTTTAGTAACTCTTTAGAATTCTAGGCAATCTTCTCCTTATTTTCAAATTTTGCTCCAATTTTTTTCCCTCTCCCTTCCCACTCACAGCCAAAAAGATTTTTTCCATCCGCTGTTACGTTAGGAAGGAGAGTGAAACGAAAAAAAAAAAAAAAAAACTTTCCCTTTAAGAATATTCACAGCTTGTAACTCTCCCTGGAAACAATGTATCCTTAGCAGCCTTCAAGCCTCCAGGGCACTTTCTCTTGCCTTGTCCCGGTTGAAAGCAACTTTCGTAATTCTTCCAACTTTCTCCCTCCTGCTCCTACTTGTCCGGCTGCAGATTTCTTCGTGGCAGCCATTGCTGACTGCCGCTTCTCCGCCTTGGGAAAAGGGGGTTCTGCCGGCTGGGGAGGGGGTCTGCGATACCCCCAAGCCCCTGTCCGGATCCCCCTGTCTTCCAAATGGATCGGGGGAACCTTGGCGGCGAACGCAGCAGGGATCGCGCAGTATAGTGAATCCCTGCCGCTGCCGAAACCTTGCAAACCAGAAGCCAAATAATAAAATAAAATAAAATTTGTTCAAAAAAAAACCAAAAACAAACAAACATGTCCTTCTTTATTTATCAATTCTTTGGCTAATTCTTCTTGCTTCTCTTTCCTTTCTCAGTTTATAAGCTAGCCATTATTTGCATCTTCAAAGTAATTCTGTTTCGCACTTTTAATTTTTTGTGCTAATTCCTCTTTTTCCATTAGTCCCATTTTATGTTTAATTAAAATCCATTTTAATTTTTAATGTTTTTTTTTTTGTGGGGAATTCTGTAAGTCTTTTTCCAGTCTTTTATAGTCATCCTCTAATGTCTTAAATGTCTTTTTCTGTTTTCTGTTTCTTCTCCTAGTATAATCTATTATCAAGCCTCTTGTGTAGGCCTTCATTGTGTCCCAGAGATTCTGTAAAGATGTATCCTCTTTTCTATTTTCTTTGAAGAAGAAAACAAGTTCTTTCTCTATTTTCTGTTTAAAGTCTTTTTCTTTCAGAATCATATTATTTAGAATCCATCTAGATCTCCTCTTGTATCCTTTCCAAATAACTGATACTGGATTATGATCTGCCCATGTGCTTGTTTCTATTTCAATCTGTCATACATTAGTCAATAATTCTGCTGACATCCATATCATATCTATTCTAGACCAGGATGTGTGTCTATTTGAATAGAAAGTATATTGCTTACTTTCCCAAAGTTCTTCAAGTTGAGTAGTAGTAAAAATACAGTGCAGAAATTTGGGTTAACCAATCCAATCTGTCTTTCGCTTTTAAAGTTACTTCTAGCTGCAATATCTTTTTTTTTCTTTACTAAATCTGACAGTCACTCCCAATCGTTAATTGCAGCTAATTTCCTCCTTTGAGTCCCACTTTCCAAGGAAAATTCCACTGCAGAAATTGGAGTGATTCTTACCAAGACTAAGCATGCTGTTACAAGATTTTTCCTTTCTTTTTCACTTCCATCTCAGCTGCCTTCCCGGCTTCGATTCAGCTATGCTGGCAGTTCTTTTTTTACTTCAGATGGAGGGGTTTTCTTTGGGTCAGTCGAGGAGACTCTACCCTCCTCGCGACCACTGAAGCATCCCTCTGCCTTTACCACCCGTCCAGGGTGACTTTCAGCTCTTAAGAGCCTCAGGGCTTGAAGAAATTGGCAGGACTTCATGGAGCTGCCGCTCGTCCGCACCACTTCGTTGCTTCACCAGAAGATGACAACAACAGCCACAGCAACAAACTAAAACAGGGCTGTGATGGTTTGTAACTGGATGGGGCCATCAGTAGAACATTAGAGGACTGTAGACTAGACTGGAAAATCATAAAGCATCCAATTATAAATATTTCTTCTTCTTTCAAGGAAACTACATGGATATATCTATCTATTTACCAAGAGTCAAATGCAACATGAGGGACTTTCCTCTTACTTATTCTGTGACTACTAGATGGTATAGCAGAATGACAATGAAAAGAGTTGCTTTGCAAATGTTACCAATGCATTTTAAAATGTTATATTTATTTATTTATAAGAAGACTGAATAAACTAGTGGTAGCAGACATTCCCTGAAATGTCATGCATACCTAGAAATAACTGCTGTCATATTTAGCATGGCTATATTCATATAGAATAATTTTATTATAAAAAAAAATTAGGATACATTGTCATCTAAACTGCCAGGAGTTTTTTTTAATTATTATTTTTCTTAGATGAAATTTAAATTATAAAAATATTTCCCTTATTAATCATTGCATACAAGCTACTTCTATAAAAAAAACCTTGTGTGTACATCTATTTACAGTATTTACATCATCTCTATCTCCATCCCCATCCATCCATCCATCCATCCATCCATCCATCCATCCATCCATCCATCCATCCATCCATCCATCCATCTATCTATCTATCTATCTATCTATCTATCTATCTATCTATCTATCTATCTATCTATCTATCTATGGTAAACCTCTGTTATCATAAAATGTATATTTTTGTAGTTTAAATTGCCTTTTAAAAGTGCATAATTTTATGCATGTTACTCAATAAGTCAATTCTCTCCATTTCTGCTGATTTTCTTATTTTATTACTAAATACAATTTCACTTTGGACCACTGTTTCTGAATCAGGTAAAAAATGTGTCCATAAAGAACTGTATATATTTTTGCTAACATTTGTCTCAAAAATGCATTTTTGTCTATGTTTCTCTAATGCAATGATTTTTGTTGACTGATAAACAGCAACAGGAACTGTTACATGTGAGGAAAATGGCTCCCGAATACAAGGCCACACATTATTTTATTCACATTTTGCTATAAGAAGGAATGAGCAGCAAATATAAGGCCTTTCATTTCCACATGGAACTATGATGATTGTCAAGGGGAGAAGTTTGTAGAAGAATTTTTGGACAGAGAAAAGATAAAAATATTTTTTGATAACCATAGTAAGGCTCCCAGATTTCAAGTAAATTGTTCAAATAATATATCTCACTGGTTTATTCAGTGTTCTGAGTAGCTTCAACCTTTTCCTTTAGGATAAAAATGTCACAATTTAATATTCAGGATAAGATTTTAACATTTCTTTAGAAAACTTTACTGTGATATAGACAACTTGACTTTAAAAAAAAATTGGACTCTTTCCTTATTTTGGATGATTCTTTCAATATTTCAGCGGATGATACTGACAATTTGTTAATAAAAACATTCAAAAGACACAACCAGGTGCTGCAACAAGACATTAAGGAATACATTCCAGCACCTATGCAACCAAGAAGTGGATTAAGAATCGATCTGCTGCTATTTTTTAAAATTAAATCTTTCAGCTTTGCAGACTATGAGTGTGATATGCCTGTTAAGTTACCCTCCAATGATGTATTGAAAATAGTTGTCAGTGATAAATGTCTTCTGCATTTCTGGAAGAGTCTAGACACCAAATGCCTAGCTGTCAAGCAGCTTTGCAATTCCTAATGGCCTACAGTTATGAAATTGGGCTCTCCAACTTAATGGGAATAAAGAATAAGAAAAGGAATCAATGGGTGTAGAACTTGACCTATGTTTTAAATTTTCCACTATTCAGCTGGATACCAATCTGCTGGTTGCAGAGCAGAAACTCCTTCACTTTGACAATAAAAACATCAATATTCAGATATCCTTACTGAAGAAGATTTTTCTGGTCGGAACAGTTGCTACTATATCCAATGGATAACGGATAGACAATGGGTAAAATGATGAATGATACAGTCTGATCATTTGGATCTGGCCTACAATAGGTCACAGAACCCACGCCCACCCAGTCAGCCATGATGACCAGGCCATGCCCCTCCAACCCCCTCTAAACAAAATCCCAATGCAGCCTGCAGTAGGATCAAGTTTGATACCCCTATTTTAGAGTATTTAAATAACAGTTTCTATGCTAAATATTGTTTCCTTTTTTAATAAATTTATTTATTCAAAGTTTTAAAAATTTAAAAAAGAGAAACAAGTTCTCACATTTTACAGTGATATTATAGCAGTGTACATGTCCTTTAATAACAGTTGAGTTCATTTACCATAGGTATATCTGTAGCTAGTTTACTAATTCCTTACTTATTATGTGGTTATTAAGGTACAATTAAATATTGTTTCCTATTTAGAACAGATTTTGTTTTTCCAGAATATTTTTTCTATCATTTTCTATCTTTTTCTATCATTCTCCTCCATACAAACACACTCCTTATTTTTTCACTTTAATTTTGTCCCTCTGCTTTCTTCTACGTAGCCCCTAAAAAACAAATGCATATAGTGCCACAAGTCACCATTTCTCTTGGACAGAATAAAACCCCAGTAATAACAGTTCAGAACAGCCAATAAGATAGTAGAATTAAGGTGCTGCAGCTGATATTTTTCCTAGACTTTCTAAAGGAAGTTATTTAAATAGGTCTTCTCCTGATAGGAAAAGGAATAAACTTTTCCTCTTTGTCTGGTTGATGTTCTATTTGAAATGTGAGTGTACTGATTTTAGTTCTAGTTAATATGAAAATATTTTTCCAGCTGAAGAACAAGTTCAAGCATGTCTTAAATGAAATGAAATTATTCCCAATATATTGGGTTGACCTCATGTGTTCTCATTTGTTCTCATTTTCTCATAAATGTCTTGCTTTGATCAAGCCACTGTAATATTTAAGAAGCAACAGTCCTGCTAATAAAAGAAGCCTTTTCTAGATAGGAAATTGAAATTCTGAATTGTTTCATCTTGATATTTTATATAGACCAAATTCATATAAGTGATATTTACATAGTTGGAAGGTTCCATTTAGGCAATAATACAGGGGTTAAATAAGTCAAAATGGCATTTCCAAATGTGTGATTGAAATGCAACTCCCTTTTTCATGTACTAGGCCAGGGGTGTCAAACTCACATCATCCTGGTGGCATCATGTGATGTATTAGGACTTTTTCCCCATTCGTTAAACCGGTAGTGGGTGTGGCCAGTGCGTGACGCATATGGCCTGTAGGCCGTGAGTTTGACAGCCCTGCACTAGGCCATCCCTAGCCTTATAAATTTACCTGAATGCATATAAAGTATTTTTACTATATAAAATTAACTGTTTTTTTTAAAAAATTCTCCTGCACAGATGCTAAAAAAACATTTTAGAAACAAATTAAGAATGCTTCAAGGCAATTACTCTTGATGAACCATAAAGAAATATAATTTGGATTAATAGTTATTTCCCTATATATAAAACTACCTTATTTTTGACACTTTTAACACTTACCAAAAGTCTTTTTTGGAAATTTTGTTCCAGAACGTATTTCTTGGTAGGTAAGATTTTCCATGGATCCCATGATTCTCTGTATTTATTTGAATTCCATTTGCATTTTCTTCAGAGAAATCAGTTGTTGTGATGACCCGTAGTCTCTCAAAATAACCCAAACCCAAAACACATATTAAAGTCCGGTAAAGCCTTCAACTTAACTTCACTGTTTTATTAGGCACAGTTTAAAGTCACAAAAGTAAATAATGAGGCAAACAGAAAACCAAAACAAACCGCATTGATGAGAGTTCTGAAACAAGCTGAGATAATTAATTATAAACTCCAGGAAAATGACCGAGAAAAGTCCATTGGAAGAACGCCAGCAAAGATAAGCCTCTTTCAAGGTGAACACTAATTGACTTCAGCAATTCTAACTGCACAGTTGCAAAACTTATATACATAGCTCCCACCTGCAAGCCAGGAGGAAGATCATGGTAATCTCCTCTTGAGTAGACCTCGCTTTTCTCTGATCCTCTCCTCCCTGCGTGACCTAGGATGGATAGGGGATGGGCCTGGATCCTCCTCTGACTGCTCAGCCAGCCTCTGCCCTTCCCCAGCCTCCTCCACCACCTCTGGAGCCACACTCCCACTCCCTGTTGGCTGTTCCTCCTCTTCCTCAGAGTCAGACTCCACCAGGGGCATGACACTTGCTGTAATAAAGGTCGACAGTTTAGTTAGCTTGTTTTTATTTTGCTTTGTTTTATTTTGTTCATGGCTAGCTTAAGTTATTGTCCTTTTCCACTTGGGAAGTCACTTAATGAAAAATCAAAGAAATATCATAAGACAGAATTATGAAAATGCTAAATGCCTATGGCTGAGACACTATATAACAGTATAGTGAGCTTCTCAGCAAAATTCACCTGTTCTGAAATTCACGAAATTTGCTAATTCAATACCATCAACCATTTCTACTTACGGAGTTTGCTCCCATTTCTTAAAGATGAAATAAAGAGCTATCCATTTAATGTTAATGTTTTCTATGTCACACACTGCTCAGCCACAATGCCATTCAGATGGACACCCAGCCGAGAAGAATTTCAATTTGTAAATACATAACCATTTTAGAATTGTTTTGTCAGATTTCTTTCTCCTTTGTTTTTAAAGACAAGAGTGCTATATTTGATATAGACTTTGATCTAGAGTACCTCAGTTAAAGAAAATAAGAAGGCTGTAAATGTGCCTGCATGTTGAACACATAGAATTAGGCCTCCTTGGTGATGTGCATCTTCTATATGGCAATGTCTGATAGAAAAATGGACAGACGTTGAAGTGCTAACTAGGGAGGCAGATTCT
Source organism: Notechis scutatus (assembly GCF_049901735.1). Classification (NCBI taxonomy): domain Eukaryota; kingdom Metazoa; phylum Chordata; class Lepidosauria; order Squamata; family Elapidae; genus Notechis; species Notechis scutatus. Next base: position 220,245,734 of record NC_142009.1, read on the forward strand.
CAGCTTGTGAGGTTGACAAGAGATAAACTTCTTAAAAGGGTTGGCCATTAGTGACCTAGAAGTTGTTTTAGACTTTCACTAGGTTAAAGGGATTTTGATTGCAGATCATAGGGCTGAATTCAGTTGACCTTATATAAGCAGAGGAACTCTGCCTCTTCAAATTAGTGAGTAACAAGGCAACAGAAGAAATTTTCAGTGATGGTACAGGCTGAGCAAAGTCTCCCTTTTTTTAGCAGCTTCACTCCTTTCTATCTGCTTTTGACCACTCTTTCTACCATTTTTTTAAAGAATAATGCAGTCATATGAGTATTTCCTATCATTTACTCTATGGTTATTATGTAGGCTTTTTTAAAAAAATAGTAAATATTATATTCATCCTGAAGTGGGTACATCTATGTCATAGATATCAAATTCACTGCATCATGTTGCTGTCACATGATGTTTTGCAATGTTTTTCCCATTCATGAAGTTGGGGTGGGAGTGCCTGCATAGGTACACATCCAACCCACAGGCTGCCAGTTTGACACCCCTGATTTATGTGGTCACTAAGAATCAACACTGATTTGATCACACATAATGAATCCAAGTATTTATCTGCTCTGAAGAAAACATATTTTTGAAAGGCAAATCATAAAAATTACCATTAAAGAACTTCAGGGATAGGTACTGTACTAGATCTTTCAAACAGGCATGAAGTACTATAGCAGAGGGACTTGAATGTGCTTGGTGTTTGTTGGAAGACTAATTCTGCCAAGCATGATCCTCTGAGAAATTTCTAATTTATGTTATTGACATTTTTCTTCTTCAGAGATTCAGTTGAGGATAGGGAAATAGCAGGAACAATGAAGAAAAGTGAATGTATAATTCTGAGGCTTTGATTTTAGGGAAAACTAAAACAAAACATAATAAAGCATGTATCTTCAAAAACTCTGTTTTTAATCAATTCAGAATAATGATAAGTGTGATTCCCTGTGTAGTGAAATGTGAGAATGAATTTGGGATAAAGGACAGAGATGCAACCAAGGGGAAAAAATCAGATAAAAGGCTTGCAGCAGGAATGTAGATGATGCAGGAGGTCAGAAGAGACCCTTCCAGTGGTGGGATTCAAAAAAAATTTACTACTAGTTCTGTGGGCGTGGTTTGGTGGGTGTAGCAGGGGAAGGATTCTGTAAAAATTTTATTCCCTCCCCACTCCAAGGGAAGGTTACTCCAAGGGAAGGTTACAGCAGCATTAAGGAATCAATAAATGCAATACAATATTAAAGATTAATAAATAAACTTAGCATTTAAAAAAGAAAAAGAACATGGAATTTAAAAGCAGAATAGCTCTACAAAGTTTTAACACATTATACAATATATTTTTGACCTGTTATCATAAAATAAATAACAACAACAAAAACCCTACCATTATTAAAATGTTGACAATGCACACATATCAGTGATTCATTGCTGGAAATCAAGTGTAGATTTTTTTCCCTTTTCTGGCTCTGATAATCAAGACTTAACAGTAATTTACCAATCTCCTAATAATTAGCCTCCTTGACATAGCCATGGATTCACAGACACATATAAGGTAGATAAGGGTCACTACTGCAGAAAAGAATTACAATATAAACAAAGACATGATTTCCCACTGCTAGTGAGAGTGTGTGATTTTTTAAAAAGAGGAATTGTTTCTTCTTTCCATCATTTGGCCCCGAAATTGAATGACTGTACATGCTTGTATAACTGCCAACTTTGATTGGAGAAATATTGGCCCTCGCTTTAGTACCCACAATTGGACTGTATGTGGCCTCTTCCTGTGTGCCAACCATGGGGTGCATCTTGGTTTATTGAGGAGTGCTAGGAGTTCAAGATTAGGAAGATTCCAGTGGCCTGGAGTGCAATTAGACGATGTCCAACTAGACAGTCCATACTAGAAATGGCAATAAAGAAAGTAACAGGTCAATATTTCTCCTCCCTAGAGGCATTTTGATACTAGTCCAGCAACTCTATTAGAGTTAAACTGGTCTCTATTTGAGAAGGAAGGCTCCTTATCTGTGTGGCTATTGTAGGTTTATTCAGGTTATATAGCAAATAAAATTGCTCAGACTCACTCAAACGTGCACTCTGACTGGACCCCCTCAAAAAAATTCCTGAGAAGGGTTGAAGATTAGAAGCTATTCATTGAGAGTTGAGAGTAGAAACAATCCAATATTGTGAGTTTACCTAAAAAACCCCAGGAGTGGGGGAAGGTTACTGCAAAATCCCATTCCCTCCCCACCCCACTAACCTGCTTTCCAACTCCGTTGTCCTGTGCAGGGCAACAAAAGAAGACCCAGCTGATCAGCTGGGACTTTGGAGGCAGAGAATAGATGAGGGTGGGGCCAGTCAGAGGTGATATTTGCTGGTTCTGCAAACTACTCAACATTTCTGCTACCGGTTCTCCAGAACTGGTCAGAACCTGCTGAATACCACCTCTGGACTCTTCCTAGTTTTGGGGGACTTTAAAGAAGATGGAAGGAAAATTGTAATACAGCTTTACAATTAAGTAGAATCAGCTGATCATGTTTCCAGTCTGGTCTACCTCATAAGGCTAATACCCTGGCAGGAGATCCTGATAAGGGAAGAAATTTGAGAAGATTAAGACTTCCCAAAAACTGAGATACTAAAACAACCTGAACAATGCTAATGAAAAATATATATGAAATTGATGAAACTACATAATATTTATGGAGTGTGTGTGTAGGACATACATAGGAAATGGAAAGAATGTTAAATCACTAGGGAAGAGTTCATACTGGTAGCTTTGAAAGTGTTACAAAGTCTAGGTTAGGATGACAAAGGCCTCTATGAACAATACAATGGGCATCTTCAGACATGATTGAAATAGAATAAAGGGAAAACAGCTTTTCTCCCCGGATTTGCCAAAATGCTAACAGATACCAAAGGAAAGGAACAGTTAGTCAATTCTTACTTCCATTTTTAATGAATAACAAAGTGTTCCACTCGGCATTTACAAAGTACAGGATAAAGACCCTAAGAGCATGGCCTCAGTCTTCAAGAGAGCAAAGAGGAAAGATGGAAGGCTAAGAAGAGATATGAAAACACTGTGCAGGTGACTCTAATATTGTAGCCTGGGGTGTCAAACATGCGTTGTCATGATGTCGTCACATGATGTATCATGACTTTTTTCCCCTTCACTAAACTGGGCATGGCTAGTGCATGATGCATCTGGCCCACAGTCCATGAGTTTGACAGCCTTGCTGTAGCCAGAAGGGAGAAGCTTTAGGTGCTTAAACTCTGGGAGATGAGGATGATGGAAGGTGGCCTTTTAACTTGCTGGTCCTTCACTCTAGAACAGCTGACTACTGAGCACAGCTTTACCCTTGCATTTTTTAGGAAGGTGGTGAAATAGTACATACCAGTAGGACAGAGGTGGTATCCAGCAGGTTCTGACCAGTTCTGGAGAACCGGTAGCAGAAATTTTGAGTAGTTCAGAGCAAATACCGCCTCTGACTGGAGATTTTACAGTATCTTTCCCCTGCCACGCCCACCAAGCCACACCCACAGAATCGGTAGTAAAAAAAATTGAATCCCACCACTGCAGTAGGGCTTTTGAAATGGAAGATCCCAATTGTTATTACTCAGATTCTCAGATAGTAGATATTTTGTACTGAACTGTCTTCTTTGCTTTTATAACTGTAAGCTATCTACTGTCTTGTAACTAGGCAGCTTATAAATTGCTGTAAATGAATACATAATAGCTACCTTAATTAGAGGGAAAAGGGCTGCTACAGATTCTTTGTCAAAGGTAGGAGAAAGAAACTTAAGGAGTTAACCTGGAATTTATATATGTATGGAATGTGCACATGTAATGTATGTAAGTATGGAATGAATGAGAGGATTTTTTTAGCTTAGTAGAAGCTACTCTTTATTTTATTTAAATAATTGTAAGGACTTTCATCTATTCTAGTCCTAGGTGTGATGGATCTTTGAGAAAAGTATTGCTGAAGGCTACTGTGTCATATGGCCAGTGAACACTTGTTTGCTTGAATGCCTTAGAATATCTAAATCCACATGAATTGTATTCTAGAGGATTACAGGAATTAGGGGAATCTCTGGATGAACTTTCATGTCCTGCTTTTGAGAAATGCTGGAAATGAAGTATTGGGGGGCAGAAAAAGAGCAAATCATGCCTCTATCTTCAAAAGGGGGGGGGGGAGATCTAGGAAACTACAGTCTGAATTAGTGTTTTGGGGGAACTACAGTATAATGGACTAGAATGATGATACTGAAAAAAATGCAAAAATTACCAGAAATTGACATTGATTTTGTTATGAATATATTTTGCCAGACTAGCATTTTTTGATCAGGTAACCTTTTAGTACATTATGGGAATGCCGTAAATATAATATCTTATTTTGACAAACCATTTAGTTAACAAGGTAGGGAAATATGAGCTGAATGGTATGATACTTTTGTGGATACATAACTGGCCCTAAATTTGTTCTTAGCGTAATCATCAGACTCATCAGACTGTCTTCAAGTTAAAAAATGCTACATGGTTTACTCTTGGGCTGCATATCCTTGAAATATTTTTGTTGTTGTTGCTGCTGCTGCTGCTGCTATTGTTGATGTTATTATTTACTTGGAATCTGTTGGCAACACACAACAGGGTGAGATAACTAATATCCCAGAAAAGTGAAATAGATTTCAAAATGATATTGATAGATTGGAGAATAAGACTTGGATTGATAAAATGAATTTTCTTTACAGGCAGGGTACATTCTTCCTTAGGAAACAGAAATTAAATGCGTAGGGTATAAGATTGCAGATAACAGTTCTGATAATGGTACTTGTGAAAATAATCTTTCTCTAGTACTTTATTACAGTGTGAATCTGAGTTAGCAGTCTGACTGGAAAAGGCAAATGTAATTTTAGGCTACATCAGCAGAAACATAGTTTTCTAATCATGGCAATTAATTATTCAATTTTATTCAATGTTTGTCAGACTGTAACTGTAGTTTGAATCTATTTCTGAGCACAATGTATTAAGAAGGAATCAGAGAAACTGAGACAGGTTCAGAGGTTGATCAGGGGACCAGACTGCCCTGTGAAAAGAGCTTAAAGGAAGTGGGTGTGTTAGTCAGACAGAATGTGCCAGAATGCAGGACCCAGAAGTAATGGATTTCAGTTGAAGGATTTTGGGAAGGGGCTGCCTTCAAGTTGCTGTTGACTCCTAGTGACTACTTGGACAAGTCCCTGAAATTTTCTTGGCAAGATTTTTTCTCAAGTAGGCTTCCTGCTTCCTAGGGCTGAAGAAATGACTGGCCCAAGGTCATCCAGCTGACTTTATGCCTAAGGCAGAACTAGAAATCACAGTCTCCTTGTTTTCTACACCAAACTGGCTCTACAAGGTCCCTTCCAACTCTGATTATCTGTTATCTCTTATCTGTTATCTGGCTCTCTATAGGAATTTTAACATTCTAATATTCTATCAATGAGAACAGTTTTACAATGGAAGCAATTGAAGGTGACTTGAGTGAGTTATTCTCTCATATACTAGGAAGAAGCAAGGGCAAACCAATTCCCCCCAAAAAAGCTTTCCAAAAAAACTACAGAATCTTATTCAGGCAAGGCTGAATCAAACACACATTTTTTAAAAAAACAAACAAACTTATATGTCTAGTAGACTATTCCCTTTCAGGATAAATAATCTTACGCAGGGTGCAGAAAGAATAGAAGAAACATTAAATATAGAAATTAAAAGCAAATGATAAGAAAAAGAAAGGCAAACACAGCTAAAACCAATTTATATCCACAATATTCACTGTTCCTCTCCATGTCTTATTATCCACGCAAATTGTATTTTCTTTCCTCACATCCAAATAGGACTTTGTACATCGCCTTTTGTTTTTTTAATTCTTCTCACCCTTTCATTCTTGGTGATCTCATCAACTCCATTCAAGCAAAGCCTTCTACATCTTCACTTTCTTCATAACTCACTAATTATTTCTTCACACATTTATTTTTCTATTCAGTATTCATCAATAATCTCTCTATTTCCAAACTGTCCCAATGTCTTCTCTTTCTAGTGGTCATCATTTACTTTCATATTCAATCCACATTTCTTCAGTCTCCATTTCTTTCTGATCTTAACTTTTGGTTGTACTGCACATTATTTTTAAGTACCTTATTTCCATTATATTTAACTTACTTTTTCACCTTTCTTTTCACATACTGAACTCTCACCAGTATATAACAAATTGGGTAGAAATGCACTCCGATTCCCAGACATTTTACATCTTTCAGCATTCATTCCTCACAACAGGCGGTGTACCAGCCACTTTTTATCAGCATTTGTACAGTATATTTCTTTTCTTTTTTTTTAGTGAATTTTAGTCAATTCTTCTATTTCTGCCAGCCTTCCCTTACTTAAGTTTCATTCCAAATAATTTCATCACTTTTATTTTTCACTCTGCTCAGTACCTCAGCTCTTTGTTTACCCATTTTCCTCTACTTCCAGAACATTTTTTATCTCTTTGTTGTTCTTTTTGACTACTTTCTTTGCAACTATCAAAGAACTGGATAAATAAACTATATCTTTATGCTTATATGACATGTATTATCTTTTTTCTTATTCTAATTTTATACAGCAGTGATTCACTTGTATACGTTTTTTTCCCATTCAGATTCATCATTCCACCAAGCATCCTTTATTCTACTTTATATTAGCATAACTGCACACACACTTCTATGGCTCTCTGTAACAGTTCCTTTCAAACAGCTTTCACATTCTGTTCTTCAGGAGACTAGTCCTCCTCCTCCTCCTCCTCCTCCTCCTCCTCCTCCTCCCATATTTTGTATTCTTGTTCTATTTTCTATACAACCCCCTGCAGCATCTCAGAACCCTATAAAAATCCAGGTACTCATCAAACTAATTTGTCAGCTGTCTCAAAACTACATGCTGTTGTTGGTTCTACTCATCAATAAACAGAGTCCTTTTTCCAATCAGCCTCCATTTTATCTTCAATGCCTTTCCCCCAGCTTAGAAACGGATTTTTCTTCCAATACTGTCTTCATTGAAGATCTGATGGAATGAGGCAAAGCCAGAGAAGGCTGCAAGAACCCCCTGAAGAATGATCTTAATTCCTTACTTGGCCAATCTACAGAAATAAAGTTCAATAATACTATATTCCAGCTATGAACATAGCATCAAAATTATCTTCCCTTTTGTGAAAGCAAATTCACTTTCATCAAATGAAAGTGAATAGTAGAGACATAGTAGAGGGAAATACAGATGTATTCTGTGACTCGGTATATAATACAAGCTTCATTCTTTGCCCTCATCCCCCCCAAAGCAGGTTTCTTAAACTAATGTTATTAATAGTTCTATGTAAGTAACAAAATGGAATTTAAAGCGTATAATATTTCTTTTCATGGACAGGATAAAAAGAAGAGTGAAGGCAGGAGGGAGAAAAAATGAAATGAAAAAAAGATGATCACAGGATATTCTTCTTTTGCTCTCTTTCTGTGTTGATATAAATTTAGAATCAATGGCTGCAAATTTCAAGGCTCACATGGAGATAAAAAGTAGCAGGTATAAGTAACAGTAGAAACCATCACAGTGGTTAGAATATATTCTAAATTATAGCACAGTTGGAACTATTCTCGCAGCACAGTAAGGGACTTGACCCATTCAGAAAGACTCTGTTTTAAATTCTACATGACAAAGTGACATAATCAGAAAATTAAACAGAAATGTAAGAATAATAGTCAGGTTAGAAAAACTAATTAAGGCATGCTAGTGATATTTTTAATGAAAAATTATCATTTTCACTTTCATACTACTGATATTTTAATGAAATGTTCTTATTTTTACTTTCATGCAATTTCATAAACAATGACTCTGAGTCAGTCTTCTTGCCCTCTGAATATTCAAGTAAGCAATTTTAGTGAATAAAAATTAATTTTAAATTCAGACAAATAAAACTCTGGAAATCATCGCATGGTAACAGGCAGTCTCTTTACTTTCTAACTCCCATAAGAATTGCTTTTTTATGGTTATTAATGCTTCATCATTTACGTGCTGCATTTGTACTCAACATCTAGAGTCTAGACCATGGGTGTCAAACTCAATTTCATTGAAGGTCACATCAGGGTTGTGTTTGATCTTGGGGGGGACTGGGTGTGGCTGGGGGGCAGGAACAGTTTGACGTCACTCATGTAAGGGGCACCTGCAGTGGCCCAAGTACTCTGCCGGAGAAAATGGGCTCCCAAATTTCTGCAATCCTCTGCCAGTGAAAATGGATCTCAGGAGGATCATGTGTGGCCATCTCAAGCTCTGTTTTTGCTGGCAGATGCACCGCAGGCCAGTCCTTTGCTGTTTCTAGGGCAGCTCCATGGGCCAGATCTAAGCACCCCGTGGGCCAGATCTTGCCCCTGGGCCTTGAGTTTGACACCCCTGATCTAGACCTCTTTGAGTGGGGGACATACCATATTGTCTGTCTGTCTTCCTTCCTTCCTTCCTTCCTTCCTTCCTTCCTTCCTTCCTTCCTTCCTTCCTTCCTTCCTTCCTTCCTTCCTTCCTTTCTTTTTTCTTTCTCTCTCTCTCTTTCTTCTCTCCCTCCCCTCTCCTCCTCTTCCTCCCCCAATAATTTTATTGAAACCTACTTATTTGTTATATTTCATGATTTATTGAAGGATTTTAAAACACATCTAAAGTTGATACCAGTATAGGCACATGGCTAACTATTAAATATGTGACATATGCAGTGCATGATGGGAATTCATTGATTTATCCAGAATTTACCCCTCACAGATGATGAGGTCTTCCCATTACCAGTAATAAAGGAAGGGAGTTCTCTAGTCAATACCCTGTTCCATGAGTAGCTCCCTGAACACCCAAGTATGCCAGAAGGTTGGGGGATTTTCTGTGACCACTTGGGAAAAATGGTCTTTGAACTTCCTTCCCACCTCACCCCCAAGAAAGAAATGGATTCACCAGTGACAAATTCTACTAGGATGCCATTCAGGAATATTCCCGCTATAGACACAAAGGTGCATCATATCCACTGCTAGTTGTTTCTTCTCAAATTTGATACAGCCTCCTGATATGTATGATTGCGTGTCTTATTTCCTGCTCATGTAAATGAAGAGTACATGTTAAGAAACTCTTATGTTAGTTGATGTAGGGCATTATTCTAACTTGTAGGGAGATGAAATTATATGTACGCTATTTCTGGCAGCAAAAATGGGCTCTACATCTTGCCAGTTCTAGTGCTTATGAACGTATCCTTTCTGCAAAAAGATGCACTGGAGCAGAATGTGCCGAGCTAAATCAAAGATTACAGCCACTTACATCTCCCTTGTTTTGGGCTGCATGTCTTTATCTATTTAAAAAGAAATGTGAGAAAATCCTCTCAGTACCGCTGCATGCTCACTTGTGGCTAGATTTCTTTCAAGAAATGATTTAGAAAGCTGATAAAACAAATGTATCTGCATTAGCACCAGCATGAGGATTGCTGAAATTGTTGCAAAGATAAAAGATACAGAACTTATGAGTGTCCAGATGTTATCTATTCATCACTTAAGTTTGGTTGACAGTTCTTCCGAAGAAGAAGGCATCAGTCCCAGGGCATGGCTTCAGTAATCATGGATTTATGAGTACCACAGGTATATGTACACTATGTATTCTTTTAAATAATCCTCCTCTTAGAGGAACTTAGAGCAGATTTCATGAATTGATGGCAGAGGTGGGATGCTACTGGTTCGGCCCAGTTCTGCCAAGCCAGTAGCTCCGAAGATCAGCCGAGACTGAACCAGTTTGCTCTGATGATTTGCTGTTAGGTCCACCTGCCCGCCCAGGCTCCCATACTGACCTTTATTTCCTGCTTTTGAAGCGCAGCTGCTTGGCGTGACACAGCAAATTGCCATGCGTCAGCTGTTGAAGACTCAGGGAGAATGCAGGACTGCAGGAGGTGAGTTGGAAAGCCCCTGTGCATGCGCAAAGTGCACATTTGGGGCATGCACATGCATAAAGTGTGTGTGCACACATGCAAAGTGCGCCCATCAAGCCACACACACCAAACCGGTGGTAAACCACTTTGAAACCCACCACTGATTGGTATGGAATAAAATTAGTACACCTGAGCCCACAGGTAAGCCTTACTTAACAACATGAATTGGTACCAGAAACACCATTGTTAACATGAATTATTAACATAGCTGTAAGTCCAAAAAACCTATGTGATTGCACTGCTCAGCAACAGTAGTTCTGGCAGCCCCAGTTGCCATCATTAAGCAACAAATATGTGAATTGTTAAGTGAAGATGTCACATGGCTGCAATTTATGATTCCCTGCTGGCTTCCCTACTGACTTTGCTTGACAGAAGCTGAAAGAGAAGGTTGCAAATCATGATCACCTGACCATGGAATGATGGGCCAGCCACAAGTACAAGGAACAATCATGACTTCCAGTCATTCAGAAGTTTGAATGGGTTGTTGGATGAATGGCTATTAAATGAAAACCATCTGAGGTTATTTTTCCAGTTATTAGGTAAAATAAAAAAAGACAGGTCAGGGTTTGGTAGTCTCTCAGGAGAGTTCCTTCATGAAATTGAATAACTCATTCATGCCCATCAGTGGTAGGTCATGAACAGAGTTTCTTTGTCTGATCTTAATGCACAGTTTAGAAAGCATGGGGGAAGCAATCTTTTAAGACCCTGGTTCTTAAACTTGTTTATTTTACAATTAATATAATACCTTATGTGTTCCGTACTAGCAGGCTTGAAGGCCTGCGTTCCTATTGGTCCGGAAAAGCCGGGCCATGATTGGTCGCTATTGGGACACTCTGATTGGCTCATATAGAGCTTGATGCGATTGGCTAACACCAAGCGCGGCAAGCTCAAAAACCTGTCATTGGCTGCCTCGTCTCTCCTTGGGACCCACCACCCAGACATAACATTATGGATTATGAAAAAGATTGGAGTAGTTGTTTTCCTTGTTCTTCATTTTTTTTTCAAATGAAGGAATTATATTTACAGTAGCTTTAATATGCCAGAATCTGAAGCAAGTTTAGGCTTTTATTTTGGAGCTGTTGCATTGCAGTAATCTAGCTTTTGTGACAGTCTGATAAGCCTAACTCTACAGTACCACCTTGTGTTGAGCCTTTTTTTAAAAAAAATTAAATAGAACCTATTTCCTAACTTCCTGGATCCATGACACGTTTGGCAGAGTGCTATGAAAAGCAATACCCTAAAATATTAGGACAGATACAGTATAGGGGAGAGGGGAGGGGGAGAGGGAGAGGGAGAGGGGAGGGGAGGGAGAGGGAGAGGAGGGAGAGGGAGAGGAGAGAGAGAGAGAGAGAGAGAGAGAGAGAGAGAGAGAGAGAGAGAGAGAGAGAGAGAGAGAGATTAATTGTTATACTTCGTAGTAGGATACTACTGCATGTTTTTCTTATACCAACCTTTGGCTGCTTTTGAAAAGCTAAATATGTACCCTACCTTAGGAAAGTCATGGGTTCAGTCTCAGGATGGTAACAGACTCAGCTGGCAGGTATGAAAATCCCTGTTCTTTTATTTTAATTACTAATTTATTGCCAGAACTCAAATAAAACTAGAACAGCAGTCAGATTAGTGGTAGAATTTTAATTAACTCCACTAAATGGTAATCAGGCTTAATGCCTTGCTATGGCAATGGCTAGCAAATAAATTTAGTCATGTTCTTGAAGATTTCAGATGATACATAAATAAGAAGAAATAACTGTTTGGAAACTGGCCTCTCATGCTTTATTTACCAGTATATACTATTTGTTCGCCACATAACTTCTGATAAAGTTTTGATAAGTAGGACTTGGAATAAATAATTTAGCTATTTCTTTTATTAGAAAAATGGTCTACTTTTTCCTCCCCTTTTTTTTCTCTGTTGTCTGTTTACTTGCTGTTATAACTTGTATGCTCACTGTTCTTTTATAGTGTGCCTGTGAGGCTCTCTGCCTCACCTGGTTTTTTTTTTCTGTGAGCAAATGAATGTATGAATAAATTAATTAATTACTTAAAATAAGGAAACAATTACACTGCAAAATGAAGCACAATTCTTCAATAACTTTTTCTACGAATGCCTGTAAGAGATCTTTTAAGTGTTCTTAGGAAATGAAAGTGACTGGTAGAAGCAACCAGTTATCCACCTGAAAAGGGAAATCATATGAAGCACCCTGTGGAAGGAAAATCTAGAGAAGATGTTGGGGTTGCATTCTGATAAAATGTCACCCATGTTACAGTAGTTAGGTCAACTATTTTGTGACTCTAAGGAACCATTTTGTAAGCACTTATTCAATCAATCAGAATAGAGCTGGAAGAGACCTTGGAGGTCTTCTAGTCCAGCCCCCTGCTCAAGCAGGAGACCCTATACCATTTCAGACAAAGGACTGTCCAATCTCTTTTTCAAAACCTCCAGTGATGAAGTAGCTACAACTTCGGATGGCAAGCTGTTTCACTGGTTAATTGTCCTCACTGTTAGGAAGTTTCACCTTTGTTCTTAACTTCCTGCCCATAGAAATTGCCAGATGAAAGGATCTAGGAATAGCAGAACTACCTATATTTATTAAAGCTAATTTTCAGTGCTGTTGCCTGCACCTATGTTTGGTGTGATAGCTGAGGTGCTGGCTAGAAACTGGGAGATGTGGGTTCTAGCTTTGCCTTAGCCATGAAAGCCTGCTGGGTGACTTTGGACCAGTCTCTTTCAACCCATCTCACCTCACCGGATTGTTATAGAGAAAAGACAATGAATACTTCAGCTTCAACCATAACAACAGAAGAGCACACAATAGATACAAACTCAAGGTTAACCGCACCAAACTTGATTGCAGGAAATGCGACTTCAGCAACAGAGTTGTCAATGCCTGGAATTCTTTACCTGACTCTGTGGTTTCTTCCCCAAACCCCAAAAACTTTAACCTTAGACTGTCTACTATTGACCTCACCTTTCCTAAGAGGTCTGTAGGGGGCATGCATAAGCGCACCAACGTGCTTACCGTCCCTGTCCTATTGTTTCTTTTATTTTTCTTATATGTACCCATTTCATGTATTCATAACTATGTATATACTTATACATATTATCTTGTAAGCGATTGACAAATCAAATCAAATCAAAAAATAAAAACATTAGCTACCCATGATGTTTTAAGATGACCAAAAATAAAGATGGAGTAAAGCCTAATAAGTGAACTATCATTTTACCAAGGCTCAAGAACACTTGTCCTTATAAAAAATACTATTTTTTCATTTTTTAAAAAAAAAATCATTGGAAATCTATTCTGCATTATATTCATGTTCTCATTATTTTATTTTCTGCCTTAAGTGGCAAAAAATATTCAGAAATGACACCACTTCTCAAAAAACATCAAACCAACCAGGTTTCAGAGAGATGGAGAAAGCATCCTTTTATAGCCAGTTAGAAAGACACGGACGCACACATCAGCATAGTCACTAGTTTAGTAGAAGTTCAAAGAGTTTCCTCTAAGTTTTCCATCATTATCCTAAAGTAGTAGCAATCCCCATGCTTCATGGAGCTGTGGCCAAAACCGCACCAGCAAAATACCTGAATGGTGTCAGCAAATTTTTTGGGAAGTGGGGGAAGCTCAATCTCTCTGAAAAGTTCACAGCAACAAAATGCATATTATGATTATGAACATTAAGCATTATATATTCACAGATTGAAATACATTATATATTATTTCCTTTAAAAATAACCCAAGGCTTTCCTTCCTGGTATCTCTGCTGTACTTTTCTCTCATGGCTATTTTAAAGTACAGTGATTTTTTTTTTTTTTTACAGACTCTCTTGAGGATTAGAACAACATACAAAGCACACTCTTTTCCCATGGGTCCAATTCCATGGTCCTCGGAAGGATGTTGTTAAGTAGGCAACTCAGTTGTTTTGAGTCCCTAATGATTCTTTTTCCTCCTTCAGAAGTCTTTGGGGAAAAATAGCCTGCAGTGAGTGATAAATTTCCTTTCATGGAGTGCTACTCTAGGGCTTAAGGTTCATCCCTAGGAGAGAATTAATTATAAATCACATGCAGTTTCTGGCAAAAATTTTGAGAACTTGGGTTCACAAGTCTAAGGAACAGTGACTTTGGCTTTTCCTTCTGAGGCAGATCGTTATTATTGTAATTTTAAAAAAGAAAATCAAATGTTTCCTCTTAATGATCAAGTCATTATCTGTGGGCAAGTACCTTAGAATATTCTTTCAACAAACGTTTGTGCAACAGCTAGAATGTTTTTATTTTGTTTTATTTTTTTCATCAGGTAACCCATCTGGGGGATAGCTAAATCACACAGGGATTATTATTATTATTATTATTGTTGTTGTTGTTGTTGTTGTTGTTGTGTTAACAGGGAAATGTGGTCATCCTGTCTTTGACTTAATTGGATCTTTCAGTATTTCCAGATTGAAAGAAAGGCAATGATAAAAGTGAGCTTTCTCTGATGCTTTACTTCTCAGAACAATATACGGTTTCTTACTTTAAGTTCAGTGGGGTCTTGAGGAAAGAGGGTCAAGATGGCAGTCAACTTTATAAATTCATGTAACGCTGACACAGTTATTAAATGGGTAAGATGTTCATCACCATATAGACTTTTTTTAAAAAAAACAAAAAACTTCTCCCTCCCTGTCATGGTCCCATTAGAGCCTGGGTCTGAGGAGGAGGACAAGACGGAGCTAGGACTGATGGAGGAATGACCAGAGGAGCAGGATGAGGCAGCCCCTGGTCCTTCAGGCCTGGGAAGGGTCACCAGCAAAGGAGAGATGATGCAGGACAACCAAGCGGGAGGAGAGGGCAGGCAGTGGAGCAGAGGAGTAATGGAGCTCTGGAGATGAGCAATTACCTCTCCTTCCCCTCGCTTGGTCATTCTGCACCCTCTCTCCTTCACTGGCAACTGTTCCCAGGTCCCTCCGGACTGCCTTGTCCTGCTCCTCTTGTCGTTCCTCCATTGACCTTCACTCTGTCTCCTCCTCCTCCTTGGACACAGACTCCGAGGGGGCCATGACACACTTCACCAGTTTGTGCTGAGAAGGAATACAAGCCAGTCTCAGCAAATACAGTAATTTCTCAGCCCTAATGTAGCACTGCCATTCAAATTGATGGGCCAACATGATGGGCTAGGAAACTGGTATGGCATCAGATAATTTGGAGAATACATAGCTATGTAGCATTCTAGAGGAGAGCAACATTTACCATCAGTTTTTACTTTTCTATGTTTCACCTGTTAAAGACTTAAATCAAACAACCAAACATACTACAAAACAATTGAAAAGATGCCTTGAAAGTAGAAAGTAGAAGTATGAAGTAGAAAGAATGGACACTTTATCATATTTGGTGAATGTGTAAAACAGAAATTTTTGGATTCAAATAGACATATTGATTCAGAGGAATTTAAATCCATTTTAATATACCATTAAGATCAGAGGTTTTTGCTTTTGGGATTTATGGACAACATTTGGGGGAAAAGATACGGAACTTTGTTCTTGTACATAATAGCCCCAGCTAGATTATTATATACACAAACATGGAAAAACTCAGCATTACCCATAACGGAGGAATGATGGGTGAACATGATGGATCTCGCTGAGATGATTAAATCTTTGATCAGAGAAAATAAAAATCTACATTTATTTCTGACTGGAAACCCCTTACAGATTTTTTGCATGAAACATAAAACTTATGGTTTATGGTTTAAATGATTAGAAAGGTTAGGGTGTGTGTGTGTGTGTGTGTGTGTGTGTAGATCCACCCAACTCCAATGGACTGTGGGTGGTACACAAAACCAAATAAATCCATAAAAAACAGATACAACATGATAATGTACATACAGCCTGGACTAAAATAATCTCAAAGTGACCCAAATCAAGCAAAACAGCTCAACACAACAACACATTAATCTGAGACTTAGGACCAAAACCAGGTTTAAGAGTTTTCAGAATCCTAGGAGAGAAGGTGCTGTCTGTCCTTATTTCTAGGGGGATGCTGTTCTACAGGTTAAACAAGGAGAATGATAACATGAAATAAACATGCTGTGCTCAGGCTTTCATCTTCTTTATACATTGTCAAATTGTCAGTAATCATTACTATCAAAACATTTCAGAGCATCTTCAAAAAGTGCTTATATGTTGGAATACCATGAATCAAATAGAGTTTGTATTTGGTCTTCAGTCATTCATATCAGCAGTGATTATTTATCAGTAATATCAAGACCAGTAATTTGTTTTTCTCTCAAAGACTGGCAGATAAACATGGACTATAAATCGTATGCATGCCTTTTCAAATATATGTGGTTTAAGGTATCTATAGAGACATCTGTCAGGATACAATGTAAGGAACCACATGCTCATATTTCTAGTGTAACTGATCTCCTCAGGCTTCTGCAGGATCTGAAGGCTGAAAAGAAAATTATCTTAAGGTTTAGGCTGAAGGAGTTATATGTTAGCTGGTCATCAGATAGGTGTGCTAAACTCATCAGATTGAAGATGTGATCTTTCTGAAATAAGTTTGGGTATTAGAAGATTGCAAAATTGTATAATTTCCAGAGACAAATTCTTTTTTGAAAATGCAGAATCCATTTTTTTTCTTTTCAACTCATCATTCAGTGCTGGCATTGAAAAAAAAAGTAATAAAACTGTATCTACAAAAAATACAACCCCAAAAGTTAAATATATATACCTACAATGGTGATTGTCCTTATATCCTAGGAAGAGAACTGCAAAATTTGGTGTGAGTAAAAAAAATATTGCAAAGCTGTATTTCAGTATTTCAACTTTTTATTGATTGCATCCATACATCATAGGTCACCATACTGCTGAAAGCTATATAGATTACAAAATATATTAGATGAAGTAGTTCTGAATTCCAATCGATGCCTGAAATATATTTCACTACTTTTTTTTTCTTATTAAGTATAGAACATTGCAAATACTGTACATATACGGTACATATACTGTAATATATGTATGTGTCATATTAATACATCTGCCATTTATTGCAAGAAGACATTTATCCCTCTCTCTTTGACAGGCTAATTTCAGAAAATAAACATTCAGTATTTTTCTTTTTCCATTTGTAGTCCATGAGAACTTCTCAGTTTAAATGCTTGAGAGTTTACTGCATATAACTGGGAAAGAGAAAATAATAATAATTTCTTATGAGCATTAAACTTATTTGGTGAAAATATATATTCACAATCCATGGAGGAATGTGAACAGTGTAGATTTCTTTGCTAAATAAGACTTCAATGGGAAATTGCCACACACCAATGCTAAATTTGGTCAGCCAAAAACTTCAAGGTGTGATGAATACTCTTCCAAAAATTCATGGTTAGAGGACAGACCTAAGAACTCAATGAGTCTGCCATATCTTGCAGGTGTCTCAGCATAAATTTGACTCCACTGTTCATCTTCCTTTAACAAAAGTATAGATTTAGGAGCTTGTTAATTTTCTGAAAGGAAGAGCAATGGAACAGAAGATGAAGGAAAAATGTTTAATAGAATGAATTTAAATGTCTATGGAGATTCTCAGTCATCCAGGTCATGGTTGTTCCAAAGGTGCTTTTTCAAAAGGAAACTTGGACTTTCTTGTTTTTCTTTGAAGGTATTTCACTTCTCATCCAAGAAGCTTTTTCAGGTCTGACTGGATGGTGGAGAATGAGAATGAGTCCGTAAACTTCACTAAGAAGCAGATGTAGGTTGGAGCATGATTTTTCATCTGCTAGATAATGCTGATAGTAATTTCAAAAACACCTAAAAGATACTGTTAAATCTGGTTCAAAACTTGTATTGTGTATTGTATTTGATTGTGAGCCATTCCAGAATTGGTTATAAGAAAGGCAGCTATATAAATGTTTGATGAGATTAGAAGAGATGAGAGGTTGGAGAACATTAAAATTAACAATTTCCATCATCCCATCAACATAAGCCTAGAGCTGTTTACAGAACAAGTCCACTTCCTTTATGTCATTGTAAAACTACACATTGGCACATAAATATTATATTATACAGATCACCATGGATATCTCAATGTGTCCGGCTTCCATCCAGAACATACCACTAACACTACAGATGGCTCTACATTACATTTGTTCTGGCATACTAGACAGAGATGCTTAACTGATGTTATTAAGCCAGGCATTCAGGAAACTGAAGAATTTGCCCAGTGAGATTTATATACAAATCTAGAGTCAGAACAATTCCAAGGGAGGATTCCCAGGGAGAAGTCCACAAAAAGCAGAACAACATTGTCATCCATAGCTCTTAGATTGTCAGGTCTTTTTGATAAGCAAAGGTCAAGATGAGGCATGGCAGGGATTTCAGGGAGGTTCTTTAGTGTTGTAGGGTAGATTAATAGAATCTTGAATGTCTTTATCTTTTTCTCTCCGCCCCACTTTAAGCCAAGGCCAGGTTATTTTGAATTCTGTTCTTATGCTTTTTTCTTTGCTCAGGACTCAAGAAATCTCTGTTCTGACAAAGGTCTTCTGGGACACCAACAAAAATATATTAAATCCAAAACCCTTTTATTTTAGTTCAACAGCTGTGAATTATCACTATCCACAGCTGGTAATGAGTCTCAACCAGTTATAAATAGTCCCATGGAAGTCTGCCAAAGTCCTTCAGGAGAAGTCTGATAAGAACACACCTTTATTTTTCTTGAAGTGCTGCCAACGACTAAAGCAGAGGTGGGATTCAAATTTTTAACAACCGGCTCTGTGGGCGTAGCTTAGTTGGTGGGCATGGCTTGGTGGTCATGTGACTGGGTGGACATGGGTTGATGGTCATGTTATTGGCTGGGTGTGGCCAACTCAATATCACTCACATTGAGGCATGCATCTCCTCGCCTGGCCTCTCATGACTGTCGGGATGCTGCAACAGTCGTAAGTGTGAAAAATGGTCATAAGTCACTTTTTTCAGTGCCATTGGAACTTTGAATGGTCACTCCACACAAGCAAAGTACCAGCAAAGGAGAGGAAAAAAACTCCAGAGAAGTTCCAGAGACAGGAAGTCTAGTCCTGCCAAGAATGTAATAAGGGTTAACAGAGAGGCAGTTTCTGTAAGCAACACCAGAATGTTTCCTTCCTGCCTTCCTTACAGGATTAGGCCAGTAATTTCTTCTCACAACCGGTTCTCCGAACTGCTTAGAATGTTAACAACCGATTCTAGCGAATAGGTGTGAACTGGTAGAATCCCACCCCTGGACTGAAGTACCAATTAGTCTTTCAAAACCAAATGGAACACAAATTCACCATGGAGCTTTCAGGTTTCAAACTGACCAGAATGAATGTTCCTTCCTTCAAAGGTTCCTGTCCCTTTGCACTATCTTTATATCTTATGGGAGGGGCAATCACCTCCAGGTCTTACTCCTGTTGCCCCTTTTATCTTAACTACTCTTGTCTTCTGGCAGCTCTGCAGATACATGCACTGGGAACAGGCTCCCCTTGTTCCTCTGCCTCGCTGCTGTCAGATTCTGGAGACTCCGGAGTCAGCACAGAACTCCCAGATGACCCTGGTCCCATCTCTGTATCGGACACAGGACCAACATCCGAGTCCTCCCCAGACTTGCTCATGTTCTTCCCCACTGTCCGATTCTGCTACTGTCTGTACAGGCTGCCGGTGGACCACAACAATCTCTTCTGAACTTCTCTTTAATGGTTTGATCCTCTCTTCCCCCTTCCTCAGATCAGATCTTCATTTCTTATACAGCTGAAACAATTTAAGTGCCTTATTAAGCTACAATACAATGGGCAATGATAGTGCACTTTCTTAGGCATTTGATAACAGACTCAAACTTGCAGACCTAGATTCTCATAGGCAACAACAACAGCAGCAACAACAACAAAACAACAGAGTACCAGATGTCTTTACATCCTGTACTTAGACCCACAGCGCCATCATTGATAACAACTTTATACACAAGGCTAGAGGTGACTTTACATGATTTTGCTCTAATATAATATATATGCCATCAAGTACCAGCCATGCTCCTCTGGATTTTATGTGGGACAAGCAGTTCAGACTGCAATAGAATGAATGGGAACACATTTGTTATCAGGGCTCAGAAAAAGGACAGAGTAATACTAGAACATTTTGACTTCCTAGGTCATTGCAATAAAGACCTCAGAGTCAGTTTTAAAATAAAGAATCTTTGCCAGCACAACTGAGTGGGTGGCAGCTGAGCTTATATACATCAGTGGCTTTCAGGTCACCTCAGAAAGTCTGAATAAATACAATGGGTTTTTATTTTTACACAATAGAGTTGTTATTTGATAACTACAACCTGTCAACATGTAAATTACATCTGCTTAATCATCATTTCTTCATGTTATCTTTCTCCCATCCCCATCGTAATGTATATAGATCCAACATCAATTAGGCCACTCCATGGATCTGATGAAATAAGCAGTAACTCACAAAGATGATATCTTAGGCAGGAAAAGAAGCAATGGATAGAAATTAATCAAGGAGAAAGCCAACTTAGAATTAAGCAGAAATTTCCTAACAGAAAAATTAAGCAGTGGGACAATTTACCTCTAGAAGCTGTAGGTGCTTCAATACTGGAGGCTTTTAAACAGAGATTGGACCACCATTTATCTGAAATAGTATAGGGTTTCATACTTGAGTGGGGGATTGGATTAGAAGACCTCCAATGACTGTTATTCTACTATTCTATTCTATTACAAAATTCATTAGCCTAAAAAGGTGCTATCAGACACTGATCTTATCTTTGTTTGAGAGAATGTCTAGAACATATATATTAAAGGTATGTTTATCCAAACAGGTTTGGTAACAACATTCCAACATTCCATATCATTATATGCATGTATTACATTGGACTTTTTGAACCATTGATCATATTTTTATCTTAACATTTAGTACTGTCAGTGACTTTTGGAAACTCCACCTTCTGCTTCATGTGGATAATTTCTGCCTTGCTGTATTGGGCCTTAATTGCTGTACTGTGTTGTCCATTATGATACTTCCTCTCTGGTTCAAACTAGGGAAATTCTCCACTTTTTCTTTTGAAACTGATTCAGTGGAAAGAATCTTACGCCTTGATTTGGACTGAGTTTCAGCCTTGCCTTGTAAATTAGATGAGCACTTTGATGATGTACAATTGCCACAGTGGAGGGTAACAGTCTACTAGAACAGAAGCCTTGGATGCTGCTGCTTGTTATCTTGTATATGATAACTTATTGTATGCATGAAGATGGAAATATTCAACACTAACTCACAATGGAAGAATGGTTGGTGGAGATGATGGAACTTGCTGAGATGGAGGAAGTTGGAAGTTGCTCCCAGTGCTTTTTTGCTTACCTGTGGTCATTCTGTTCCTCTGTTTAGGAAAGATTTCTGAAATGATGACCCAATAGGTTGCCTAGTATACTACTAAAACTTTTGTTTTGCCTCAATTTATCCCAAACAGTATATCATACCACTACAGTTTTCTAATTAAGATATCTAAAATCTGCTAACCTAAATAATGTGCAAAAATTCCAGGACCCATTATTTCCATGATGTTCACAAAGTTGTAACCATTACAGTATCCCAACGGTCACATGATCATGTTTTCAATGCTACCTGCCAACGTCCCACAAGCAAAGTCAATGGAGACCCAGCAAGAAGTTAAGTAGTCAGTCCTTCTCCCACTACTTTCTGGCCCTCCCATGGTGTGTTTATCTTTTTAGGTAAGCAAATATTGACTTATTGAACTACATTTACTACTATTATTATTATTTATTTATGACATAATGTATACTCTTCTTAGGCAATCATGGGACCATCCAGCATCCAGATAAAAAAAATATGGCAGTCTAATATTTAATGTTTTTTGGTCATACTTAGACTCTACTAATTATTCTTCAAGGAGGAACCAATGAGTCACAGAGTTGTCCAGCATAAATTTTTATAAAGCATTTCCTGAAGCTGCTGAGTCTTGAAAAAATTGGGTCTAAAAAAAAGGTTTGTCTAATATTCTCCAGAAATTGGAGGTTCTTTTTGGTCCCATGTATTAGCACCCTTCTGTGCCCTGAAGTACTCAAGCAGTTCTCAGCTAGGAGGCCCAGATGGAGTGATATAATTTCATCCAACTAAGTACAGGTCATTCCTTATTGAAGACCTGATGGTTCATGTTTGGAGGTCTTCAGACTAAGAGGCTCTCTGTGGGCAAGAGGGAATTATAGGCTCATTGCCCTGAGCATTCATAACACAATTGCCCACTGCATATCTTCAGCTCTCCAGCCACAGGGATCTCTCAGTGCTCTAAGAAGGCCCTGTGTAGTGGTATGTGAAAATGATTGACTTTCAAAGACAGGAGAAACAGCCACTGACTAGACAACAATAATAGGAACCTGCACTTGTAGAAGAAATGGGGCTATGGCAAACATCTCAGAAGGGACTTTCCCAGTTTCTTGGACTGTAAAGGTGGGGGAAGAGCAATCTATTTTCATATTTGCATGATTCTGTTAATATAACCTTATAATAAAGTTAGAGGTAGTACTTTTGATTGTGCTTCTTCTCAGGAATACCTTGGAGGACTGACATCCTGGGATAGAATAGTTGGAACATGAGTTTTGGATGGTATCACTGGAGAAAAGTCCAAAGCCCCTTTAATTTATGGAGGACCTTTCATTGAAGGGGATTTGGGCTGGCCATTTTCCAGCAGGCTGGGTAATTTCCAACAGTTCATGTTGTAGCCACCCACTTTAGGAAATGTTTGGCAGTAAAGGGTTTCCTGAGGGAGAAGTATGAGACAACTTCCAAAGGAAACTAACGTGGACAGTTTGGTTAGACCTTAGAAAGAAGGGGATTACTATCATTACTTCAAGAAACACCTTAGAGGCAGTTTATATAAAGCAAGGATGCCCAACCTTGGCAACTGTTAAGACCTTGCTCAGGCTGTGGAATTCTGGGAATTGAAGTCCCCAAGTCATAAAGTTGCCATCAACATCATCAAATTGGAAGACACTTTCAAAGCTTTGTACAGCACTTGTATCTTTCCCAACACCCAAATGCTCTTTAACTTATTAGTACAGTTGTTCAATGTGGCTGATACACTGCTGGTTGACAAATACAGCAATAATTTTTTTTAAAAAACCTAAATAACATTGCTTCTATTCATTTACAAATCAGTGCATTTTCACAATCTCATAGACGTTTTCTTTTTCCCTGAGGAACAAAAGGAAAAATTTATGTAGCAATTTCATTTGGTCAGGGAAAGGGCTTTGTTGTCTATAAAAATAAAGGTAGGATTTTTTTTAAAAAAAAAAAACCTGTCTTACAATAAGACAAAAAAAAAAGGGAACTTAAAAGTAATTATTTTAACCAGCTCATACTAGAAAGACAGCTTCTTTCAAAGCACTTATTTTATCTGATTGCTGTTAAAGAAAGAAAGCTTTGTATAACCTCAGTTTGATTTTAATAAAACTTGGCCCATTGTTGAAAGATTTCCCCCTGTCCTCCCTCAGTCTATTGTTATCCCTTTCTTTTCAGGATGTGAGCTGTGGGGAACGAATGAAAGCCAATATTATCGGTCCCAAATTCTGTGGCTCCCTGATTATGCTACTGGCTGTAGGTCATCTTAAAAGTTACATTTTCATTATAGGTGACAAGACAATGGCAGATAATAAGAACTGATGACACAGGAGAAGCCTGCCCCTCTTCTAATATCCCATTACAGTTTGGTTCCTCCTGTTGTCATTCCCTACTTTGGGTTAAGCAAATGGGTTGTGTCTGCCTGCTGTTCCTCTCAAGGAAGCTTTCCTCCATCCTTATCTCTCACTTACAAGAGCTCTGCATCCATCTGTGGGTGGCAGATACAGCCATTTGGATAAACGGGGAATGCTTTTTTTTTTTTTTTAGCATTTAGAAGAGGAGAAACTCAAAAGGCAGGCTTGCCAGGTTTCCATTTAGCATCTTACTGAAATAAATCATCCAAAAGTCTGTTTATATATGCAAATACCCGGTGAAGGAAGTCTACTCATTCACACTGAAATGACCTTATTAATAGATATATGAACAAAAAACAAATAACATGAATTGCTGTTAAAAACCCTCTCTGATATTTTTCTGCTATGCAGCTTGTTATCTTCCCTAGCAAAGGAGGTTTCTGGTTTTTCCAGCTTGCTCTTCCAAGTTATATACAATACAATTTATCTCACAGAAATTTCCAGCTTGTTCAAAATGCCAATGATGATGGCATTTTCAGGTAACAGAATAACAGAGCTGGAAAGGAACTTGGAGGCTTCTAATCCAATCCCCTGCTCAAGCAGAAGAAGACAAGCTCAGGGTCCAAAAAGATCTTGACAGACTTGAACAATGAGCACTATCCAACAACATGAAATTTAATGTGAAGAAAAGCTAGGTTTTACACATAGGCAGGAAAAACAAAAGGCAAGTACAGAGTAGGCAAAACCTGGCTCAAAAACAGTAGCTGTGGGAGCGATCTTGGAGTCCTAGTGGATGATCACTTAAACATGAGCCAGCAGTGTGTGGCGGCAGCCAAAAAAAGCTAATACCATCATTGGTTGCATTAACAGAAGCATAGAATCAGAAACTGTTTGAGAGAAGTAAGGAGAAAGTTTATAGCAGTGAGGACAATTAACCAGTGGAATAACTTGCCTTCAGAAGTTGTAGGGGCTTCATCACTGGAGGTTTTTAAAGAAAAGAATGGAAAGCCACCTATCTGAAATGATATGGGGTCTCCTGCTTCAGCAGGAGGTTGGATTAGAAGACCTTCAAAGTTCCTTCCAACTCTATTCTGATTGAACCCCCTACAGTTTCAGACAAGTAGCTGTTTAATCTCTTCTTAAAAACCTCCAATATTGGAGCAATCACAACGTTTTGAGGCAAGTTGTTCTATTGGTTAATTGTTCTAATTGTCAGGAAATTTAGTACTGGGTTGCTTCTTTCTTCAATTAGTTTCCATCCATTGCTTCTTGTCCTGCCTTCAGGTACCTTGGATAATAGGTTGACCCCCTCTTCTTTGTGGCAGCCCCTTAGATATTAGAACACTGCTATACATCTTTCTTGTCCTTAGAAACCTCTCATGTTACCCACATTCTCCAAACTAGAAAAATCCAATGGGAAGAGAATTTTTTTTTTTTCTTATTTTACCTTGGACATTAATTGAAGGAGAAACATCAGAATAACTATATGCTATTGCTACTGGAGAGTTGATGTTAATGAAAGACAGGAATTTACTGACTCCATAGCTTCTTCATCAATAATGAATGGAATATTTCTTTGAGTTTCTCAAGGAAATGATAAATTGTCCAATACTTTTACACTAGCAGGACTCCTCTGTTAGTATTGACAACAACATTATTATTTAAAAAGCCACAAAAAGGAATTTTCTCTTGATATTTTCCATTGGGATTAAACCAAGAAGTGGGGAGTTAAGGAGGTTGCACATCTCAGGAAAGATAATTGTT
This sequence comes from Notechis scutatus, assembly GCF_049901735.1. Taxonomy (NCBI): domain Eukaryota; kingdom Metazoa; phylum Chordata; class Lepidosauria; order Squamata; family Elapidae; genus Notechis; species Notechis scutatus. Next base: position 220,271,190 of record NC_142009.1, read on the forward strand.
CAATGTAAAACCAGACATTCAGACATATTTCTTGCCAAGTCATCTATAAATATGTGGAAGGACACCATATTCCACCAAAATTCTCCATTCCTTTTCCAAAATCTCAAAAGCAAATTCTCTGTCATCAATTTGAATGAGAATTGATAGAAGAGAATGTTTGTAGCTCAAGGTTGAAATGAGGGGTCCTTGGTGCTCCCTGAGGTTGGTTGTTTTTTTGTAAACATTTCATTAGTCAAACTAAGTAACATCATCACGTTGATGTTACTTAGTTTGGGTAATTTAGATAGCTCTAGTTTGGGTAATAAAATATCTGCAAAAGAAAACCACCAAGCTCAGAGAGCAGCAAGGATTTCCCATGAATGAAAACCACTTAAGATCAAAAAGAATATTTCTGCCAATTGCTAATAAAGTTTATGTTGCAAATAGGGATATTTGGATTAATTTGAAAGGAAAGGAAACTCTGTCTGATGAGTAATTTTTAATTCTCAGGATTGTTGATTTTCAAATTCATTTCATCCTTTCAGACAATATTCCCACTTTCTGTCTTATTGCATACATATCCTGACTAATTTGTAACATTCAGATTGTAACATTCAGATGCATTTTGAAATAAATAAAATGTAACTGAATCACTTTTGTTTATTTGAAAGATGAAATCAAATATGGATTTTGAGTATTCACATACTATGTTTTTAGAGAGTTTTTGTTATCTCCTAAGGTACTCAGTTGGTGCTCCCACATCATTAAAAAGGTAGCAAATGCATTTTCTGATTAGTCTTGTCTAATACATATTAAAATGCATAGCTGTTACGTTTATAAGCTGCCAAGTAGCTAGGTTTTCTGAGTAGCTAGGTTTTATGCAAATTATTCTAATAGGAGCAGATAAGTCTTTCATATCAAAATTAATAAAGATGGACTGCCTTAAGCATCTATTGGAAACTGTGACTCAGGACACCAAGGACGGTAGTAAATTGTAGTTAACACAGAGTAAAGATATTATTTTGGGGCAAGTTATTTATTACTTCTGCCCCCAAAACTTTCATGCTCCATTGACTTATCATTTGTTTGAAATCCAGTATTTGTGGAGAAGAGAAAAGCTATCCTGTTTCCTCCTTCTGCCTAAGAAACTAAAATATTTCATGAATATATATATATTCTTAAAGATTAAAGGGAATATCATAAATATGAACCAGAAGGTGCATTTTTATGATACCATTATTGATTCTTCATGCATAGATAGAAGAGACAAGAACCCTTGAGATTATTCATAATTATAGGATTGATCCAGAGACCCTGGTGCACTTTCCTGGCATAACTGAAGAAAGAGCTTAATATAAGATATGGGGCAAGGGCTTCACAAAAGATTGGAGTAGTAGGATAGGAAGCCCAGTCTTTCTGGTAAATGGTTATCTTCTGATTGACTTTATCAATTTGTCTTTTGGTAAAGGAGTAATTTTTGGCTGGCAAGCATTTTAGGAATAGGCCATCCTTCCATATAAAACATTTTAAAAATTGTCCTATCCCAGTATGTCCTCTAAATCTAGATCTGCCCAGCTCATTGCAAAAAACAAAATAAAAAAATGCATCTACAGCATTTACTCTAGAAAACAAGAGCCAGAATTCTACAAAGTGCTTTTTCCATACTCAAATTTTCAGCTTCATGTCTCCCACGCCTAAACCAGATGGAAATGTGGCAACCTTTAGAAATCTTTTTTTTTTCAATTCTTCCCCTCTCCCTGTGATGACCAAATGTCCTGTCCACACCACATTACCAATGTCATGACTGGTGGATTTCTCTACCTCTTTCATTTGAGCTATCAAAGCAAATACCAACCGTAGTCCTTTCAGTAAGCAAGTATTTTAAGGAGGTCCAGAGGGGAAAAAGGGACAAAAGTTTTCCTGTCACTTAGACCAGAAGAGGAAACTCAGCAGAGTGCTTGTCACTTGTACCCTTTAAAAAAAAAAGTCAGACATTTCAGGATTCGTTAAAAAAAGAAAATGGGGGCCAATTTCTATATCATGGCCGAGACTATAAAACAACAGGGCAGGACGAGAAGCAATGGGTGGAAACTAATCAAGAGGAGAAGCAACTTAGAACCAAGGAAATATTTCCTGACAAACCAATTAATCAGTGGAACAACTTGCTTCGAGAAGTTGGGAATGCTGCAACACTGGAAGTTTTTAAGAAGAGATTGGATAACCATTTGTCTGAAATGGTGTAGGTTTTCCTGCCTAAGCATGAGGTTGGACTAGAAGACCTCCAAAGTCCCTTCCAACTCTGTTATTCTATTCTATTCTAACACAGCAAAACAAAAGATCCAGAAGTACAAAATGGATGTTGAGGGCAAGCAAGAAGGACCATAGGACATGTCTACCAAAACAGATGACAGCCTATTGGAATGGAGGCATGGGATTTGTGAATCAGGGCAGATGGAGCAAGCTACCCATCTTACACCAGGGAGAGGGAAGAACATCCTTTTGATGTGGACCATGAATCTCCAGAGAGGTCATCTTCACAGTAGCATAAAGGTAGATTTATGAGGACATCATCTGTTCCCACTCTTCCAAAATGATCTGTTCATAGTGAGGCAAACAGAAAGTAACTGGTATGTTGTTATTTTTTGTTTTGTTTTGTTTTACCATGGAGAGTAATATTCTTCAAATATCTTGCCCATATTCATATAACCGGCCTTGTTTATTTCACAATTTGTTTTTATGAATTTGCTTTTTTGCTTCAAGCCACAGAAGTTAATGAATTCTGCTAGACTTTAGGCAATGTATCAGAGTATGTTACAGGTAAACTTCACATAATTTTTACTCTACTCTTTGAGAGAGAAAAGGAGGGGCCATAAAACAGAAATAAAAATATTGAAGCTACTATAATTTCTTTATGTCCTCTATGTGCTTTGTTGATGAAAACTAATACGAGCTTTAGTGGTTCTTTCAAGTCTCAAGCATCACAAGCTGAACTGTAGCCCATCTTGGGTTGAGAATAAAGTGGTTTGATTTAACTATAAGCTAGGCTGGGAACTAAAGCTGTAACTCAGAAAGTTTATGAATTCAGTCATTCAAAATCATTTGTCATTACATATAAGATAACTTAGGGTTTATATCTATCTATCTATCTATCTATCTATCTATCTATCTATCTATCTATCTATCTATCTATCTATCTATCTATCTATCTATCTATCTATCTATCTATCTATCCTGTGTGTGTATATACTGTATATACTGTGTGTGTATATATGTGTATGTATGTGTTGTGACTCGGAGGTTTGAGCCTGCCTTGTTAGAAGATACAGACTTAAGCAATGAGGAAGAGAGGGGTTTGGCCTCGAGATTTGAGCTTGCTTTGCTGGAAGACACAGACTTGAGCCAGGAGGAAGAGGAGGATTTGGCACTGAGGTTTGAGCCTGCTTTGCTGGAGGATTCGGAATCATCTTCCTCCCCAGGACCTTCCTCCCTGGTTGTGCCTCAGGTGTCAGCAGATAATCAGGAGAGCGTAGTGGAGCCTCTGACTGAGGAATGTTGGTTTGATGCAAGGCAAAGACGTAGACATAGACGTGAAATGCAACATAAAAGGAAATGTCAAATCAGGGATTGAGATGAGAAACTGACACGCCCCTCAGGAAATAAAAGGGGGCGTGTTAGCTCTGAATCCTTGTTCAGGACAACTTGTTTATTTGGGATTGAAGCTTTGACAAATTCTCTGTGCGGCATTTGCCTTTGATTTATGGTCTTGTCTTGTTATCGGACTTGGCAGGCAGCTTTTGGAAGACTGCCAAGGATTTCTCCAGCCAAAGGAATTTAACTCTGTTGTTCCTGGTCCTGTCTGTTTATTTATATTCCTTTGGAAATTTGGACTCTCACCTCGTGGTCACAGGTGAGACAGAACATGTATGTATGTATGTATGTATGTATGTATGTATGTATGTATGTATGTATGTGTATGTGTATATATATGTGTATATTGCACATGGTGTTAGCTATGCAATTATGGATGTGAAGGCTTAGAAAACATTTAGAGACAAAAAAAGAGAAGAAAATGTTCCCTCCACTATGGCTTCTTTCTCATGTTTTACTACCCATGCTGCTTTTCTACCCTTAAAAAAATACTGCTAATGTTATCTTTGGGTTGGGTTGGGTTTGGGAGGAAGAAATAAAAAGAATAAAACAAGTCCAATAAAATCTTTTATTTTAGAATGAATGCAAGGTACTCACATATTCCTATCCTTTATTTTCCCCAAAGGTTTATATTAGTTTCTAAAAGGATGTTTATCTAGAGTATTGGAGCACCGCAGTTCCTTTATACCAGGAGTGCAGTACACACCCTAACTCTGCCATTCAACAGCAGGGCCTCATAAACACTTTTGAAAGAGTGCTTAACTTGCAAGCCAAAGAATGCTGTTGATGTTACATTCTTCTTCTCTCACCTCTTACATTTATGTCCATGCTGCTGTTTTTTCCTTGGCAATGTTAATGAGTGCAAACGTCCATAAACTGTTTGGTGTTGCTTCAGAACAGAAAGCAGGTAGTATAGGTATTTTTCTTCATGTCCTGCTTCTCCAGACAAAAAACATAACAGATCAATGGGACAATGAAAATAAAGGAGACATGAAGAAGAATAATGATCAGTTATGCTGCTCTATTAGCATAATAAAGATTGATATGATTTTGATTTAAACTGGTGCATTAAATCACATTCCTACATGTCACTATGTTCTACTGCTTTTCTCCTACTGTTTGCAAAGGGCTGTTCTGGTTGTGACTTCACAGAGAGGTAACTATTTAGGCTTATCTCAGAGACTGTAATGTACTGAGAAAGAATTACAGAGAAGAAGAGAACACAAGTTTACAATAAAAGAGGAGTTGCTAGCCAGAAATGTCACAAAAACCAACTTTGTCAACTTCAAGTAGCCACATAGAATTATTTTTTTTCAAAAGAAAAGAAAAGAAAAAGATGATCTAGAGGGCCTACTGAAGCATGTGACATCATAACCAAGAATGACTACAAACAAATGTATTTAATTTGTACACTGCCCAATTCCCAGAGACTTTGGGATAGATAAGGATCCCTTGATAGTCTCTGGTAATCTGATATCATGCTAGGAACAGACTTAATAGTTAATTAATATGATAAATCTTTGTGAAGTCACAACCAGAACTGCATTTGCAAACAGTTGAAGAAAAGTAGTAGAACACTGTGACATATAGGGATGTGATTTAATGTACCAGTTTGTAGTCCCTGAGCCCAAAACTGCTTTCAGTAGTTTTCCTCATAGTCAGGAACATTGTTACAGGCTTTGGTTGGTTCTTCTAGGTCATGCTCCAGTGGTGAGTCTTTCCCTTTTCAATACAAGGATTAATCAGAGGTAAACAAAACACTGATTCCCTGCAAGTTTGTCACAGAGTTTCTAGGGTTCACTTTTACAGATTATGCAAGATAACTTTTCCATGAATATACTGACTGAATGATGATCATCCCCTTCTCCAGAAAGGTTGTCATTTTTATCTCTATTCTTATTAATAGTTGGTATTAATTGTATGATTGTTTTGTTACTTTTGTTTACATTATCTGTTTCTATTGTATGCCATGTTAGGTCTTGTTCACTAAATACAAGTGGAATCCTGAAGAGAGAAATAAATCTCTAAGTAAAGGATCACAGGAGCTTATGGGGAAGGGTGAAAAGGATCAAAACAGACAACCTGATCTCAGGATGCAAAAACTGTTGTGCCTACATCAGATGTCATAAGGTTGAGGTTTGTATCACAATGTGATCTTGGTAGTCCGCAGATACCTATGGAAGGGATGTGGAGGTTTTTTTGGTTAGGAATGTGTAAGAGACATAGGGGGGTGTTTTTTGTGCATGAGCCTGATTGCCCTGTTAATCTTTTAGTTTGAGCAGACATCTGGTACTATAAGACTCTGTAACTTACCCAAGAACTACTGTACGTTCTTTCTTTGATAGATGTAGACCTCCAGGGACTTAAACGTCCAGCGTTCATGAACTTCTCTTCACCGCTATTGAAATGGAAAATCAGACAACACCCTAATAACAAATGAGCTGAGGACAAACGCTTGGGCTGATAGAAAATACAATCTCCTATAAGTGAGATTGGCAATAACTGATTGTTTCTATTATTTGGCATGCCATTACTCTTAAGCGAAATCTCTAAATGCTCCCATTTCTAAACTCATCTCAGTTGAAAACAGGGTAGGAGGGTAAATGAGAGTCATCTACAGTTCATCTCCAAAGCTGCTGTAGTTGTAATGAAATTTTCTCCTTCTCTATCCTGTTGCCTGATGAAATGATAGTATGGGTTCACCACGAAAGAGAGAGGTTTAGTGAAAAAGAAACACAACACAAATAGAACTCACATATACCAAGCACAGTTAACAACAGTATGAAGGATGGTATAGAGCATTAAGCAAATGTTATTCCACAATCTCAGATAGTTTGTGGCACCATTTACCATGCCATACAAATGAGTAGCTTGAGTAGGTGTGTTTAAGTATGTATGGGACTCAGTTCCCTAATTCCTATCCCTTTCTCCTAGCTCTACATCATGGGTGTCCAACCTTTTGGTTTGCCTGGTCCACAGTGAGAGAAGGCGTCTTAGGCCACATATAAAACATACAATATAGTTAACACGTATAAATATCACTAAACTCAATAACATATATAAATATTAAAATCACATAATTTTAGGAGCCGTGGTGGTGCAATGGTTAGAATGCAGTATTGCAGGCTAATTCTGCTGACTGTCAGCAGTTTGGATCTCACCTGCTTAAGGTTGACTCAGTCTTACACCATCTTGAGCCATGGTGGTGCAATGGTTAGAATGCAGTTCTGCAAGGCTAACTCACTGCTTACTCCAGGATTTCAATCCTGACCAGCTCAAGGTTGACGCAACCTTCCATCCTTCCGAAGTCAGTAAAATGAGGCCCCAGATTGTTGGGGGCAATATGCTGACTCTATGAACCGCTTAGAAAGGGCTGTAAAAGTACTGTGAAGTGGTATATAAGTCTAAGTGCTATTGTTGCTTACAATGGGGAGATCCAGCTTTACTGGATCCCATCCAGGCACAAAGTTAGTTGACTAATCTTGAGAAAGTAACATGTTCTCAGGCAATTTGATCTCACAGGTCATGCAAACTTAGAAGGGAGGCACTTCTCAGAGCGGGCTGTAAAGCACTATGAAGCAGTATATAAGTTTAAATACTATTATTATTATTGCTATAAAAATGTTAAATGTTTATGGTCTTGTGGGGCTACATCGCTAGCTGTCCAGGATCCCATGCTCTACATGATAAACAATACATTTCTAAATACTTGCATTTAAGGTTTTATTTCCTCAGAACTGCAACCAAATATTTCTTGTTGCAGAAACCTGCCTTTTGATTTTTGCTCGACACCTGAAAGGGCCAGTGCCTGGCAATTACCATTGCAGGTGTCCAGGGATAATGATTTCCCAATTAACACTTCACAGCTGGTCCTTGGAAAGTTTAACAAATGAAGCCAGTGATTACATTAGTGTCTGACAGAGTCAGCATCAGTTTCCCAATCATTGCAACCAAAATATGCAAAGTATAGTACAAGAAGAGGTCATGTGGAACTGACCTCTTGGCATTGCTTAAATACAAACAGAGGTAAAAATAAAAAGGCAAAGTATAGTCAAGGCAACAGCTAAGTTCATATTGACTTAAAACTCCCAAGATTAACATAGCTGAGTACCATTTCTTTAGGCATGCAACCAGTGAAGGGTTTTTTTTCTGTTCAAGGACAGGAAACCTCACAGCATAGCTTTATTGCAGCATACATCTACCCCAACCCACAGGCTATTCCTGTTCAATTCCACCCATTGAAGCTTTGGGTCAACTCCAACCTTCATGATTTTGCAAGGTGATGTTGCCACATAAATATGCCTTTAATACCCAGTCTTTCATACTCAGTTTTTTAATACAGAGTTCAACATGTCTCAAAATCCATGAGGTAGTATACAATCTTTGACTTTTCCCAAAAGTTATTGCACAAATTGGATGAAGTGCCTCCTCAGTATGGGTGTTCCTTTTCTAATGGCTACCAAGTTCCTGACAAAGTTCCCACCAGGATATCCCACCAGGATATCCTGCTCACTTTAGCTTGGGGTCCTGGTAGTTGAACACTAGTCTTCTTGCTTGCTTGCAATAGCTGCCAGTCTCTAGACATCACATCTGCTTCCCCATCTGCATGTCATTTGTTTATCACATTTCATCCTACACCCCTTTTCCCATTCTATCTTTGCTTTTGTAAATAAAAGGCCTGCATGGACTGAGGCTGTTGCTCTATGTCCATATATCCATGAAAATGCCTGGGTGTGACTTAATTTACACATATATCTGCAACATCAGCTTGGATACTTTTCAAGTACAGTTGTAAGTTAATGTATGAATGCATGAAGGAAGAGGGTATGGGAAGCATTTCTGCCTGACTGCAGCTGCTTTTATTTATTTTTATTTATTTCATTGCTATAGACTTTTGTCTTAACAAATGACTCTGGGTGTAGACTGCAACCCCAACTTCACTCCCTCACACACAACCAGCACACATATTATTCAAACAACTATATTTGCTCAAATAGAAGAGCTATATGTAGCAAGGGACTAGGTCAGTGGTGGGATTCAAATATTGTTGCCACCGGTTCAGTGGGCGTGGCTTGGTGGACGCGCTTTGTACGCATGCACACAGTTTGCATGCAGACACATGCCAAATGTGCACTTTGTGCGGTGCCGCGCAAAGCAGATGTGCTTCAAATTCAGCAGATAAAAGTGAGTATGGGAGCCTGGGCAGGCAGGTGGGCCCAACAGCAGAGTGGCGGAGAGAACTGTTTCGGTATCCACTCCTCATCACTCCTACTGGCTTGCTAGAACCGGGCAGAACCGGTCGAATACCACCACTGGTGTACTCTAAAATGTAAGGGAAGAGTCCTGGACTTATTAGAGAAAAAACAGGAACAGAGACTCAAGACTTCTTCAATGAATATTCATCAACATTAACAGAGGGATTGAATCAAGATCACTTGAGGTATTAATACCACTTTAAAAAGCCTTAGTAAGACTACACCTAGAGTACTGCATCCAGTTTTGGTCACCACACTATAAAAATATGTTGGGATTCTGGAAAAAGTGCAGAGAAGAGCAACAAACATGATTTGGGGCCTGGAGACTAAAACATATGAAGAATAGTTGCAGGAACTGAGCATAGCTAGTCTAGTGAAGAGAAGGACCAGGGGTGACATATCAGTGTTCTAATATTTGAGGGGCTGTCATAGAGAGGAGAGGAAGGCCAGACAAGGATCATTGGATGGAAACTGATCAAGGAGAGATTCAATCTAGAATAAGGACAATTTTTCTGACAATGAGAACAATCAACCAATGTAACAGCTTGCCTTCAGACGTTGTGGGTGCTTTATTAATGGAAGTTTTCAATAAGAGATTGGACAGCCATCTGCCAGAAATGTTATGGGGTCTCCTGCTTGAACAGGGGGCTGTACTATATGACCTACAAGGTCCCTTTCATCTCTGTTATTCTGTACCTCTGAATACTCAATATTCTCCTGTGCTCCTCAAATAGAATAGCTAACAAAATAATAAAAACAAAGGTAGCCTACAAGACTAGAATACTAGCTATGATGAAGCTGGCTGGAGCTGAAGTTTCATGCTTGCTTCAGAATCTGTGGGTTCAGAATCTGTGGGTGGGGAACAGATTTATCCAATATATCTTGTGATGGAGTCTCAGGTCAGACTTATTCACCTTTGGGTCATCCTCATTTTCACATTTAAATATTGAGAAGTCAGCTTTAGGAAATACGATGGCCTCAAAGTTTGGTTTTACCTGTGGCTGAGTCCCGTAAAAGACACACTATTTCCTGATTTGGGTTGGAAGCAGGGGTAGGATTCAAATTTTTAACAACTGGTTCTGTGGGCGTGGCTTAGTTGTTGGGCGTGGCTTGATGGTCTGGATGGTCTGGATGGGCGTGGCCAACTCAACATCACTCACATCGAGGCACATATCTCCTCGCCTGGCCTCTCATGATTGTGGGGATGCTGCAACAGTCGTAAGTATGAAAAATGGTCATAAGTCACTTTTTTCAGTGCCATTGTAACTTTGAATGGTCATTCCACACAAGCACAGTACCAGCAAAGGAGGGGGGAAAAACTCCAGAGAAGTTCCTGAGCAGGAAATCTAGTCCTGCCAAGAATGTAATAAGGGTTAACAGAGAGGCAGTTTCTGTAAGCAACACCAGAATGTTTCCTTCCTGCCTTCCTTACAGGATTAGGCCAGTAATTTCTTCTAACAACTGGTTCTCCAAACTGCTTAGAATGTTAACAACCGGTTCTAGCAAATAAGTACGAACTGGTAGAATCTCACCCTGGTTGGAAGTAAAGGTTGGTTTGTCAGTCTTTATTACAAACAAAATGGAAATTAAATCCTAACATCTGTTTAACAGCAATCACACAGTTGTTTAATTTTGTCGATGACCAATTAAGGTTTCTGTATCTACAAAGCAGATAAAATAGCTTTGAACGGACTACTAGCTTAAAGAGGAAAGAGTAGCACAATTCAGAAATGCATCTACATTCTTTGCAAAGTATTTTGGAAGTCTTTCTGCTGGTTGTGTTGTTTAGGTGTGATTCTGTTTTTCTCTTTGTAATAGTTCCTCCTTCTGGTGAACCGCAATTGAGTGCAGATCTATTTTTACCTTTTCTGGTGTAATTCTTTGTGTGTCGGCTGGGTTACTTTGAAGTCTTGTCTATTGTTGGTCTCTTTTTGCTGGAAATGCCTGTTTCCCAGAATAAAGGCTTGTCAATGACCCTCTGGCAACAGTGTCATATAAGGATTGTGTTTTCACACAAGACTCTTTTTTTTCTATATTTGAATCCTGTTGGTAACATTTCCTGACTTGATTTTTTTTAAAAGATCCAGATTATTTTATTTTAGCTTTCTTTTGTTGCAATGTCTTCTATTTTTATGATGTATTTTCTTAATGCTCTTTTTTTTAAAAAAAACCAAAAACCTTCAGACATTTTGCTTAAGATGTGTTGGAAGGAAATCAAACTCTCCCTTCCATTCAATCTTCCCTCTGTTTCTCTCATTCAAACCTCCTAGCCATTTCCAGGGCAAAAGGTTAGGAATTACATTTGAAAGAAAGGCAATAAACTTGACAAAGAGGTTGGAACTGATCAAAGGCGGCAGCCCATTCAGGTAAACATTCGTTTCAAGGTGCCAGAGATTTCACCCATTAATAAACAAAGGATCCTCTTCTCCTTGACACTGCCATTTCAACCCATAATACTAATTGGGCAGGGAAACTGTTCATTTATACTTTCTAAGAATTCTGAAGGACTGAGCTTTTCAGAGAACAAAGGCAAAGATTTTCCTATATAAAGAGTTTGCAAGGGACGGCTGAGAGTGTCCATCTCTGATTGCTGACTTGGTACCTCTGTCTGTAACGGAATAGGACAATTCACCACAGCCAACTTGCTGCGGTACAACCCACAATGGCCAAGTTTCCACAGGACAACTCACCATGGGACAATTTCACAATTTAAGTATTTAATGTAATTGAACATTATTTTAATTGTTGTCATTCACATTTCATTTTGTCCCTTCTTTTGCATCCTTTCCTTAATGATTCTATTTCAAGATTTCTTTGATATTGATGTAACTCTGGTTCTGCATAAGTTGTTCCACAGTGAATTGGCCATGGCGAGTTGTCCTGCAGTCAGTTAGCTGTGGTAAATGGTCCATGGAGAGGTAACCATGGCAAATTGTCATAGACCTGTCTGTATTCTGGAACTAAATTATATCTTTGCTTCAAGTAACTGCCTGCTTTCTACATTCTTTTTCTTATCCTAGCTCAAAAAGAACCAGATCTCCTTCTAACAAGTGTAAGTCCACAAATTTAATAGCTTCCTGGTCCACAGACTTCCTGTGAAATATTGTCCCTGGTTGTTCATTTCACCCCCAATACAAGCCATTGAACAAGCCTAATATTGTATGATATTTCCCCTTAGCTTTCCTAATTTTCATTTTTAGAAAATGACAGAAAAATAAGAGCTGATCTCCTGAAAAAAAATAGACCACAATTACACAGAAAACAGCCATATTTCTGCTAGAAGTTTCAAGTAATTATCTATGCCTGTATTTCAAGTCCCAGAAGAATTGGGTTCAATATCCTTTGAGAAGGTACTCTTCAAGACACATCTGCTTATTTTTTGAGAGCAAGTGGTGAAATCCTGGTCTAAGTGCAATTATTGTTTTCCCATGTAAGTATTGTCTGTGATAAAGAACAAAAACTTTTCTGTTATGAAATAGATACTCTGAATCTTTCTTTTGCTGAAGCAGCCTGCTTGCCATCTCTTTTAATCCATTGTTGATGGGTAAAATATAGTGCAATTTCAAGTTAATTGGCTTTTAGTGCTGGTTTGCTGGAAATCAGGGATCTGCCCCAAATCCTTCAATCTTGTACTATGCCTGTTCTGTCTCACCTTTCTTCTTTCTCAAAAGATGAAAGAGTACAAACTCACACAAACACAGGCAGGCAAGCTGACTCGGACTTCACAGAGTTAAGTCTTTGGAACTGATAATGTCCTTGGCATTCCAACATTCTCTGCCTTACAAGTCCGAATTGATAACAAGTAAAAAGCTACTTACAGAGAATTACAAGGCAGACCACAAGAATCATTCACAACGAAAAACCTGAAGTAAGATTAAACTTTGTCCCGTACAAAGGTCCAGCCAACAACACACCCACTTTTATCCCCTGTGGGGTTTGGCTCAATGACTCAGCTCACTCTCTGACCTTCCCACGCCTCCTACGTTGCTGCTCACATTTCTCCCTACGATGCTGCCTAGGATCAAGCCAACATTCTTCCTCTTGACTCCCTGTCAGGGATTGCTCCAATATGCCTTCCTCCTGATTAATCTCAGGCTGTTCCTCTCGGTTGTCTGCTGAAACCTGAGGCATCATCAGGGAGGAAGGCATTGCCAGAAAGGAAGGTCCTGGGGAGGAAGGCATTCCCAGTTCCTCCTCCTCATCTTCCATGTCCTTTTTCTCTAACAGCACAGGCTCGGCAATCGGAGCCACAACAGATTGGGTTCTCATATATTGGTAGGTCCAGTAGGAAAGAAGAGGTATAACCAATTATTTTGGTACAAAAGCAGTTCTATACTTGAACAGAATTAAAATGCCTGCAGTGAGATTAGGAGATTCTTACACTGTAATTTTGCTGGTCATCTGTACAATAGCTTGTGTCTTGTTGCTTCATACATTGACTCCAGTATCTAATCTACCTGATGATATAGTATGGCAATGCCATATTTGGACTTCTGATTGCAGGTGTCTGGCTATCAGCTAACATGCTGCAGATGTAAATTAATACCACAGCTGATATTTCAGGTCTTTTGTTTAGCTGGGTAGCCTCCTTCTTTTGGGGGAGGGTACCAAGTAAAAAGTGAGTAAGACACAATTTATTTTAAGGATTAGTCTCCAAATCTTATTTCACTTGCATTAAGAAATTATATGATGGATTTGTACACTTGAAAACATTTTTTCTTATAACCAACTTCCTGTATATGAATGAACAACAACTGTTTTAGTCTTAATAAAACAAAAATCTCCATAATTCAGATTTAGAATGAATTTCTATATTTATTTTACTTGGGTTTAGGGGTTTTTAAAATTCTCTGGAGCTTACTCTGAAGTATGTATTTGTAGGACTAAACTATTGGGAAAAATCCAGTTCAGGACCTCAATCCAAAGGCCTAGAAAATTCTCATCCTAGTCCAGGTAACTCCAAAGGTAATCCTACTATGACTCAAGGCTGAGATCTAAAATAAGATTTAGAAAAAGTTCTGGTTTCCTATAATTTAGCACTGGTAAAAATATGTGTTAACTTTTCCCCCATCCAACAAAACGGGGTGATATGCAGGTGATGGATGGATGATGGATAGATGGAGATAAGCAGTATTTTATGAATAGATCAAGCATGCCAGTTTTCATGTTGTTTTTCTTCCATTCAATCACATCTGATTTCTGAGAATGTCTGGAGAAGTCCAATATAATTGGCGCTAGTGCTAAAACGTAAATACTGAACATGAATTTGAGTGAACTTCAGGAGACAAGAGAAGACAGGGGAGTCTGGCATGTTATGATCCATGGGATCATGAAGAGTCAAACACAACTTACCAACTAAACAACAGGGCAACATTTATTTAATTATTTAAAAGAAGTAGCTATGATAACAATAGCAATGGCACTTAAACTTATATACTACTTTGTAGTGCTTTACAGCACTCTGAATGGCTTACAATGTCAGCATATTGCCCCCAACAATCTGGGTTCTCATTTTATTGACCTTGGAAGGATGGAAAGCTGAGTCAACCTTGAGCCAGTCAGGATCGAACTGGTAGTTGGTAGAGTTAGCTGCCATACTGCATTCTAACCATTGTGTCACCATAGGTCTCATAACATGTTTGTTTAAAGAAAACATGTGCTGAAATTTGCAGCAATAATAACTGAAGGTATATGTCTTTGCGAAACCTCAAGGGGGTTGAGAGATTTTTTCCTATGGGTGAAATAAAGAGCGGAGAAACTATGACATGGAGGACTGCCATCAAGTATAAAAATAAATTATAAACTTATCTCAGTTTTTTCTCTTCTCATAAAGTAAATAACTTGCCAATCCTTAATTTACTACAGCAACTCAAAAACTGGTAGTGAAGAAGCATAGTTGTATAGTAGATCTAGCAATCATACAATTTATCCAATTCATAAAACACTGTGATTTATGATGGAACTGATGGTGACATGATCACAAGGATCATCTCAGTCTGAGCTATTAATCATTGATTACAATTCCTTTTTATTAAGTGGTGTAACTTCTCTCCCAAACACACCCACATGTGGTTGCTATGAGCACCTCTTAGCTTTAGAGAAAAAAGACTAAAACTTTGAGGAAGCCCCAAATTAAAATTTAAATAAATTTAGACTAATCTATTCTATCACAGACAAACAAACAAAAATATAGCCATGTTATCTTGTCCTGTTTTAAAATTTTGTCAATTTAAATGCATAATTCCAATGGAAATTCCATGTTGGTTAGGGTTATTTTATGTTTGCAACTCTATCAAAGAAAGTTTCAGTTACTTTTTTTCTATTTCTTTTCTTTTTTTCCTCACTTGTTTTCCCTTTCTCCTTCCCTATTTTTTTCTTTTTTAACTCCTTTTTTACATTTAATTTTTTGCAGAAATTATATACACACACACATACGTGTGTGTGTGTTTGTGTAAATTTCATGTCGGTTTTTTGTTTTTCCAGATTAATATAATAGCTTCATGCTTACGTTGATTATACTGTGTGTGTTAAAATATTATAACTGACTACATTTTTTTCACACTGTTCTTGCTAATATTTGTATATTTGGTAATTACATACTACTTGATAATTATTCCTTCGTAATTGCAAAGGGTTCTACATCCATAGCCTGATCAGTTCTGAAATTCTAGGGGAATTAAAATTATTTTTTCATATATGCACATGGTTTGCAAATTTGGGGAAGAAAACCTGTTACAAAAACAAGAACAAATTATAGATAATAGGCTCAAACTGTCAGAGAGATATTAGTTGTATGTGTCAGTTTAGCAGATATTCACTTTGCTCATGAGAAAGAATGGACTTAAATAGGGGTGGGATTCAAATTTCTGTGGTCATGGCTTAGTTTGTAGGTGTGGCTTGGTGCTCATGTGACTGGGTGGGCGTGGTCAACTCGATGTCACTCACGTCAAGGGGCACTTCTCCTCACCTGGCCTCTCATGACAGTGGGGATGCTGCAACAATCGTAAGTGTGAAAAATGGTCACAAGTCACTTTTTTCAGTGCCATTGTAACTTTGAATGATCACTAAATGAACTGTTGTAAATCAAGCATTACCTGTACAAAAATACAAAAAGCTTCTTTGCTTGCAAAAAGCTGCCCTAAATACCAATCATTATATTAAAAATACCTGCAGGCTGGAGTTACAAATCAGGCAGGGTGCCAGAGCCCCTTGAGGAATTAAAATAGTTAAAATGCAATAACTATCAGCAGCCAACTCTTGCTCATAAAATGAAACCCTTTAGCAGAGAGGTCATTTTAGCTCTCCAGAAAGAGCACACCCAGGAAAAGCAATCCTTAGATCCATTTGCACCACTTAAAGATACCAGCTGGTCTCACTCACCTCACAAGATATCCTAAGGAAATCATCCAAATTTAAGGAAAGGTCATATGCCTCCCAGAAAGGAAGTAAAAAAAAATCAGTGTCAAGCTTGAATCCTGCCTCTTGGAAGTACAGCCCAAAAGGACAGTGCCAGATACCACTAAAGCAGTAAAGGAAGACCCCCTCCCCAGATAGAAAAAGAAACCATGAGGCAGGAAAAAAATCAAACACAATACAAATAATTAAATCACAGCAGTAGTTGTTGCTTGTTAAGCCAATTACCAGAACAAATAGACTCAGGAACCAGCCAAATTTCTCAACCCAGTTTCTTTTCAGGAACAGAGATTAATCTTTTTCCTTCCAAACAAAGCTGAATAGGGAAAATTATCCCATCATAAATACAGGATTAAATGTCACCAAGGACAGAATTAAACTTCACCAAAAACCAGTTTTAGACCAAAACTCAGAAACTCACGTTTGAATGTCAGTCTTTCTAGCTAACCAAGAAGCCTTGCCGAATGTCACTCATCTTAGTTCCTTGTCATTAAAAAACTTCGTTTCGAGCTCTGCTTTGTTATTAAATTATTTCTTCAAAGTGCTGGCTGGAAGTATTTCCAGGGGAGAATTTCCTCCCAATAGCAGTGTAAAAAGCTTAAAACAACCCTTCCCCTTTATGAAAGTATCAGGAAAGGAAAAAAATGTCCTTCGGAGACAGTACGTCTAGGCATACCATACTGCCAAGAATGTAATAAGGGTGGAAACAAACAAAAGGAGATTTCTTCTAACTACCGGTTCTTCGAACTGCTTAGAAAGTTAACACAGGGTTCTATAGAACTGGTCAGGACTGGTAGAATCCCACCCCTGGACTTGAAGCTGGATTTTTAAAATAATATAGGAATAAATAAGTGTTGGGTAAAAAATGTGAATAAAATTAATAAAATAATCAAAAGTCACCTTGTGGTGAGATGGGTAGCAAATAAATTTAAATAAATAAATAAATACATATAGCCAATCTCATGAGAAATAACAAAATAACAGAATAATAGAGTTGGAAGGAAATCTTCTAGTCCATCCTCCTTCCCAGCAGGAAACCCTATATCATTTCAGACAAATGTTTGTACAATTTCTTCTTCTTCTTTTTTTTTTTTAAAACAAGTTTTATTAATTTTTAAAACACACAAATTATCATTATTCATTACATGTTAAAACCTTTTTCCATTGTAAATTTAACAAGTCAGATAAATTATGATTCTGTTTTAAACCATTTCCATATAATATACCAAAACCTCTTATTCAATTTCTCTTTACTTCTCTTTACTCTTATTCAATATCATTATTATTATTTCATCTGGTTCTTTCTGACTTAGTTACCATTATTCTCATTCTATATTTCTACAAGTTTTTACCAATTCTCCCCCAAAAAGACATATACACACAACACACAAAACATAAAAAAAATCTTTTGGAAAGTAACTTGGACCCAGGTGTCTCTCTCTTCATGGACTTCAATTATATTCATGCTCATCTTACATATCATTACTTATTTTATTTACCATTCTAAGCCTTCTATATTAACTTCTCCACATATTTCACACTTCTTAATTCTACCTTAATTAATCATCTTAGTTTAAATCATTATATTTGTATCTTTTGTCCATTTTTATCATCCCTTTGTCTCATCCCTTATGAAAAAAAGAAAATCAGTTTCTCCTGAAATCATTAATCAGAGTATGATGCCTTTCTATCTCCCCTAAGTTAATCAAATTAATCTTTAAAATAATATCTAATACCCAATCAGATTTTGCTTGGTACATTCTATCTAACTAATACATCCAACACAATTAAGTGCATAATTAGAGAATAAATCCAAATATTAAAAAGAAATACTATAATAAAAATTTTATAATAACATCAATACCATAATTTTATTAAACTCTTTAATTAAAACAATATTCTAAACCTCTCCTATTATTAAGTTTTAAAGCCAATCATTTTTAAACATTTTAACATTTTAATCTCTTATCAACTCTTAAACCATTGCAATACTACCATCTCATCTTATGTACCTTGCAAAATCTTTTTTTTTTTTAAAAATTATACTTTATCCATTATCCATAAAAATTCCTTTTTTCCATTTAATTTCAAAACATTGTAGCTTTTCTCCACCTTTTCCCTTTCTTTCTTTTCCCAACAAACCTTTCTACCCCCCTTCTTCTAGCCTCTGCCTTACCGGCTTCCCTTCTCTGTCGTATTTCTTTTCCCCTTTGTTTACAATCATCATATTGGTTTTGCACTTTATTTTTCCCTTTCTTAAATGTTTTTTTAGATCTTAAGTCCTTAAATCCTTTAGTTTTCTTCTTTTTCTCTTCTTTTCTTTTCTTTCTCTCTTCCTTTTTTCTGGATCAAATTCTGAGATTCATTAAAGATGGCTCCTTCCTTTCTTTCTTGTTCCTCTGCTGTCTTCATCTGTTGTAATTTTTGTTGATAATTAGTGTTATTTCTAAGAAAAGGAAAGCTTCTTCCACACCATCTTTACCATTTTTTTTTGCTTGTTCATATTCTTTTCTGAGTTCCTCAACAGAAAGAGCCATTATAAATCTTTTCTTTTCTTTTCTCCTTCTTTCTTCTTACAACAACCAGAATATTCAAAAGAAAATAAAAAAGATAAAACAGTCCCAAAGTTATCAATCAGTCCAAACCAAGGCAGAGTTCTCACTTTCTCCTTCTGGGGTAATATCAATCAAAGAGAAAGAAAGTCCAAATCTGTTTAAAATCTTATTACAATATATTCTAGTCTTCAAATCCTTAAGGCATCTGCTCCAACAAATCTTAGCATACAAATATTTTCTTTTAATCCTCTCTCTTCCCACTCATCGCTTAAAGCCAATTTCCACCTAAAAAAATAGGTTTCTTAATATCCAGTTATTTATTCCGTAGGAAAGAGGGAAAGCTATCCTTTCAGCACCTTCAAGCAGCCGCTTTTTTCCTCTTCTGGCAGGTATTATTCAGAAAGTCATACTTTTCAGGAATTTTATTAAATATGTCTTAGAGTCCTAGGAGCCAAGAAAAACTTTCTCCTCTCAATCACTTTCTCCACTTCCTCCTGCGCATTCTTACCCGGCTGCCAGCTTCTTTGTGGCGGCCATTACGGACCGCCGCTGCACCGTCCTGGGAAAAGGGGTTCTGCCGGCCAGGAGGGGGTCTGCAACACCCCCAGTCCCTTCTCCGGATCCCCCTACCTTCAGCTGCCCCTGCAGGGCAGCCTAGCTCCCGCACCCGTGTGGGTCGGAGCCCCAAAAACGGGCTAGCGGCGGGGATCGCGCAGCTTCGCAAATCCCTGCCGCTTGCGAAGCCGACAAACCGGAAGTATCCTGTACAATTTCTTCTTAAAACTTTTCAGTGTTGGAACATCCACAACTTCTGCAGGCAAGTTGTTTCACTAATTAATTGTTCTGTCAGAAAATTTCTCTTTAGTTCTAGGTTGCTTCTCTCCTTGACTAGTTTCCACCCATTGCTTTTTGTCATACCTTCAGGTGATTTGGATAACCGGTTGACCCTTTCTTTGTGGCAGCCCCTCAGATATTGGAACACTGCTATTATGTCATCCCAAGCCCTTTTTTTTCATTAAATTAGACATACCCAATTCCTGCAAACATTCTTTAAATGTTTTAGCCTCCAGTCCTCTAATCATTTTGTTGCTCTTCTCTGTACTCTTTCTAGAGTCTCAACATCTTTTTTTACATCATGGTGAATGTAATATTCCAAGTGTGGCCTTATCAAGGGATTACAATTTGGAATTAACACTTTACATGAACTTGATTCTATCCCTCTGAAAAATGCAGCCTACACTGTGTTGGCTTTTTTGGCAGGTGCAGCACACTGCTGGTTCATATTTAAATGATTGTCCACTAGGTTTGCAAGATCCCTCTTGCATTTATTGCTACTCAGTCAGGTACCACCTGACTGACTCTGGGTGGCATATACTAAGTACATTAAAAATACATATACATTTTTTTTAAAAAAAAACAAGTTTTATTGATTTTTTTAAAGACAAACAAAACATAAGACATCAAAGTATAAAACCTCCTTTCTAAAAATTACTTATAAGTTTTAACAAGGCAAATAAAACATTATTTTTTAAGGCATAGTTCCACATTATCACATTTCCATTTAAACACATATATATCTTTTCCAAATTTCTCATTGTTTCTCCCTTCACTTTTATTCAATTATATTTCTTTCTATCAAGGTTTTATTAATTCTCAATCAAACATAAACACACAAAATACAAAATATAAAACAAGACATAAAAAGATAAAACCTCCTTAATTATCATTTATACATGTCTTTTCCAAATTTCTCTCCCTTTAGTTTTATTCCTCTAAGGTTTTATTAATTCACAATCAAAACATAGCTAACCAAAACACAAAACATAAAACATAAAACTTCTTTTGAAAAGTGGCTTAGCCCCAGGTTACATCTTTTTTTACAGACCTAAATCAAATTCATGCTCACCTTATATACCATTCATATCTTATTAACCATTCTATATTTTCTATATAACTTCTCCCTTCTTTTCACTCTCTTAATTATATTTTGTTTATTTCATCTTATTTCAAAATCATTATGTTTGTATCTTTTGTCCGTTCTTTTCCAATCATCTATTTATCTCTTCTCTTTAGCAAAGAATTTCCCCTGTAATCACTTTTAAGGTGTGACGCCTTTCCCTAAAGTAACACTTACAATAATACATAATTTCCATCCTGATTCTGCTTAGTACATTCTACATGTTGCATTTTAAAATAAAAGAATAATAAACTTATAATATAGTTAAGTATATAATTTCCATTCTAGTTCTAATTCTAATTAATAGTATAACTAAGCATTAATCATTTTACACATTCTCTTTAATATTTTATTAAATATTGAAATCTATCATTATTAAACATTTTAATATTTTAATATTTTGTTAAATCTTATAATATTCCAATAGACTATTTCAAATGCAAATACTACAATACTATCTTATGTACTCTTGCAGAATCTTTCTTTAATTATACACTATCCTTTATCCTTTATCTCTAAAAAAAATATCTTGTTTCAAACCGTGGCTTTTTTTCCCTTTTTCCCTCCCTTTCTTCTCCAGTCTGGTCTTTTTGCCCTCCCCTCTCCTAACCTCCACCTTTTTAGCTTCCCCTCTCTGTTGTAATTCTCTTTTCAATTGCTTTCTAACATTGTACCTTTTTCTCACCTTATTTTTCTTTTTCTTGGTTGTTTTATTGAGTCTTAAATTCTCATTTTTCCTTCCTCTCTTCCTATTTTCTTTCTTAATCAAACTTTTTTGTCCATTAAAAATGGCTTCTTCCTTTTCTTCTTCTTCTTCTCCTTCTCCTTCTTCCTCAAGTATTTGCTGGTACGTAGAAACCGCCATTTCTAAAAAGTGGAAGACAGCTCCCAATGAATCCTTGCCATTTTGTTCTCTTTCTTTTAATTTTTCATATTCCATTTTTAGTTCATCCACAGATGGTGCCATTGTAAATTTTTAAGAACAACCTAGATGTTTTTAATCTTAAAGTAATTTGCAAATGTCAAAGTTACCAAACAATCCAAACAGACAGAAATTATTTCCTCTTCTTCTCTTTGCAACTTTTCCTCCTGGGGCAAAATCCCAAATATATTTTAAAGCCGTATTACAGTTAGTTGCTGGTCTTATAATCTTCAAGGCATCTCCTCCAACAAATTTTTAAAGATTTTTTTTTAGTCCTCTCCTTCCCACTTATAACAAAGAGCTTATTTTTACCTTAAAGAAGCAGGTTTTTCTGTGCTCATTTGCTTTCTCCGTAAGGAAGAGGAGTGAACTTTCCTTCAGCACTTTTGCCGCTGTAACAACTTCTTTTGGAAACAAATGTATCAATCTGAAAGTCAGGTTTCCAGGGTATTTTAAAAGTAACTTAATGTCCCAGTTCAGCCAAGAAAACTTCTCCTTCTTGGTTCTTCCTCCTGCACAGTCTTATCCGGTTGAAGATTCCTTTGTGGCTGCCATTTCTGACAGCCGCTCCACCGCCTCAGGAAAAAGGAGTCTAGCCGGCTGGGGAAAGGGGGTGCGATATCCCCAGACCCCTGCCCGGATCTCCTCTATCTTCCTCTGCCCCTTTGGGGCAGCGACAACCCCCAAATCCAGTTGGATCGGGGGTACCTCAGCGGCGAGCGCAGCAGGGACCCGCAGAGAAGCGGATTCCTGCCGCCGCCGAAGCCTTGCAACCGGAAGTTCTCAAAAATACATATACATTTATTGTTTTAGGCAACTTTAAACAAATTAGGGAGGACAGAGAGAGAGTGAATACGTGCATCCACCTTAATAAGTGGAGCCATCTAAACAAGTCTCCAGATTCCCAGGGGCTTGATGGCATAACCACATCTTGAGGGAATTCCAGAACATCCAGAGGGAGGGAGCTAACCTAATGTTCTTTTCTGCCATGTTAGAAAAACTTTCCTCTTGCTATCCACCAAATATACTGTAATTTCCTAGCAGGTGGTATATGCAGAATTTCTCTGCCAGATCAAATGATGTAATCAGGGAGGGACAGCCCATCAGATAATCTGCTCCATTCCATGAAGAATTTAAAGATGAAAACCAGCAGCTTAAATCAGTCCAGGAAGCAAACCAGCAACCAATCCAGCTAGCAGAGCAGAGGTAACACATCACTGCACATGGTGCTACATTCTCTAGTGGATGAAGCTTCCAGCTATTTGTCAAAGGTGGCCTCCACAGGGGAAGGGAATCCACAGTAGCCTGCCGCTCTTTTATCACTCTCCCTTACCCTTCCACTGTCCACATCTCCAAAGTTCCAGTGTCTCACAAATGAGTAAGCCAGTAATTCAGTAGGAACCAGGTAGAGAGAGGCAAAGGCATCCATCAGTGGGAGGCACTAGCAGCAAGATTATTCAGCAGCAGAATCCCACAGCGGCTTGCCTCTCTGCCCATCCTTAGCACCCAGTTGTAGTCTTCTTCTCAGCAACAGTTGGTCCTCTGTGGGGGGGGGGGACATAGCCCAGAGTCAACCCTCAATCCAAAAACAAAACTAAATAAGTGGAATAGATAAATCTTGGAGAAATGTATTCAGAGGATGTGTTCTCTGCTTGTTATTTCCATCATAACTGCCCAGAAGACTTTTCTTAATGGCTAAATCTGTTCAAAATACATGCACTTATAGTGTACCTTCTTTCCCCACATCGAAAAACAGGCAGATTGCAAACGACCACCTGAACCTTTGGGTTAAGCCTATTGGTACCAGCATACTGTGCAGCCCTTATCTCCAATTTCAAAACATTTCTTACCTTGAGCCCAATCATCTCTCATTTTAGAAAGTAAGCAGTAGAATGAACATTTCATTTTTAGGAGTTTTTTTTTAACATTTCATTTGAGGATTTTTTGTTTTTTGTTTACCTCTTCCACTCTCTGCATTGCATCAGAATGAAGGAGAAAGTGTTCAGGGAAAGCTATGGCTTCCCTAAGTGATTCCCTTCCTCCACACCATATTTCTTCTTTTTTTATAATTCGGATAAGGGACGCGGTGGCTAAGATGCTGAGCTTGTCGATTAAAAAGGTTGGCAGTTTGGTAGTTCAAATCCCTAGCACCACGTAATGGAGTGAGCTCCCATTACTTGTCCCAGCTTCTGCCAACCTAGCAGTTTGAAAGCATGTAAAAATTCAAGTAGAAAAATAGGGACCACTCTGGTGAGAAGGTAACAGCGCTCCGTGCACCTTCGATGTTTAGTCATGCCGGCCACATGACCACGGAGACGTCTTCGGACAGTGCTGGCTCTTCGGCTTTGTAACGGAGATGAGCACCACCCCCTAGATCCAGAAACGACTAGCACATATGTGCAAGGGGAACCTTTACCTATAATTCGGATGCTTCAAGAACATCAAATGCATCACAGCTTTGAACAGCCAAGACATTTGCATGGAATAGGCTGAAGTTGTTTATTTATTTTTTACACTCCTGATTTCAATTGTTTGTTTCCTTTTGTAATAAAATAAGAATATAATGGGATCTTCTTTGTACACTAATTGTTTGCTAAAGATGAGAGACAGACAGCCAATTGTAAATTGCTGCTGTACTGCAGTGTGTGGATACAAATAGTGGCAAATACATCTGTTCTAACCTGAAGTCAAATGCTTTGTTATGAATTTAAGCTGAGGTAGGAAGCATTTTTTAAAAATAAAATAAAATAACCAGGATGACTTTTGTGGATTAGAATACTGTTGCTTATCAAGGCTGTTTTCCATTACAGAGAAGCAAGCTCAGAATCCTACAAGCTCAGAATCCTACAAGCTAAGCAAAAGTTAGGCAAACTTATAGATTCTTTTCTCATACTTCTGTATTTAAATTGTTGGCTTGAAGATAAGAATTGACTATCATATAAGCTACAAAATCTCAGCAGCTATAAAGATATCAAATGATGCAGCCAGTTCAAGCTCAAATTCCATTTTCTTATCACAAGCAGCTGCTAAAAATATACACTCTTATAAATAGTTTTCTTTAATAAGTACTGTGTTATCATGCAATTTCCAGGCATGTCTAGCACAGCCTTTCTCTTCTGCGTCTCTAAAAAGAGTTGTTTATATCAAAGAGTTCTAGTGTCCACCTGAACATATTTTTGCATTTGCTGAACGCTAATATAATTTGGATCTGTTTCAAATATGATTTTTTCATATGGCCCCAGAGACCATTTTCTTAAAAACCATGCTTCAAAGGATGACTAAGAATACTGCATATTGAGCATTGGCAAGGCTTTGGGCCCAATCAGAGGTAGTTTTCATTAATAACGTTGGTGGAAAGCTTCAGCATGCATGGTAGTAGTGAGGTTGCCACCTTGTATTAGGCAGTATGACAAGATGTGGACAATCTGTGTTGGAACCCGATTAATATAGACTTTCCTTTATACCAGGGGTATCAAACTCGAGGCCTGTGGGCTGGATCCAGCCTGCGATATGATCAAATCTGGCCCGCGGGGCCATCCTGGTCTACCCAGTGTGAAGAAGAAAGATCAGGCCAGCATGGCTTCAGCCCGGTCTACCCAATGTGAAGAGGAAACATGCCAGCAGTTTCAGGAGTGGCGTCAAGCTGGCCACGCCCACCCAGTTGGCCACACCCACCCAGTCTACCACACACACCTGGCCCCCTGCAGTCAACCATAGCCATGATGCGGCCCTCAATGAAATTGAGTTTGACAACCCTGCTTTATACTGTGGTACCTAATATTAACAAGATATTAATGTGAGATCTAACCCACAGTAAAGCAGTACTTTGGAATTAGTACTTAGAAAATTGAATTGAAGTTAAGATGATCTTGATTAGATGAAGAACTAGACCAAATGAATTTTAACAGAAATAATGATTATGCACCTAGGGAAGCTGCAGAATTTTCCAAATATTAGAAAAATGAAATCTTGATGGGCATGTGAAAAATAGTAAAAAAATACAAATCATAATGCAGTACAGCAACATACTACATAGTTAAAACACTTATGTACTCCTAGGTCATATCTATAGTATAATTTAAAGATCATGGGAAATAATATTCTACCTATCTACCTATCTACTGATGTGTGCATGTGTATCAGCATACTGATAAAAGTCTGCCTCACTTTCTGATTCTCTTTCTATTAAATAATGATGAGGTACATCATTTTATCATACATAAATATGATAAAATAAATAAGTAAATGAATAAATGAATATAAGAAACACGAGAATGCTTTGTATGACAAAGCTGCCCGTACTATATGAAAAAATCTTCAAAACTTTTTTGAACTGCCCAAGATTATATAAAAATAAATCTGTAAGTAATTTTAAAAATCTATCAAAATACCAGAAGTTTTTTCTAAAATTTGCTAATAACATTAGTCATTTTAAGTTAGTAGAATGTCTAGGCTGAAAATGGTGCAGTTTTCAGTTTAACTGTTGGCATTTTCTGCACTCAGATATTTTAGCTATAATAGCATGGTTATTATTTCCTTTCTGGATGCTGTTGACAAATTTATCTTCAAGTTTCTAAGAGCAAAACTGGTCATCTCATAAATGCTTCCTGTTTCATAGTATTGCTAGCAGCTGCACTATGCCCCATTTATGACTTCCCATATCCATTTAAAAACAACTGACAGTTCTACTATTAATAATAGTCTTTCTGTTTCCATCAGATAAGATAAGATAATACCACAAATTAACTGTTGTACCATCGCTGAATAGTGGAGGTCACTCTGCTTGAAAAATACACATTTGAAGTTGCTAAGCATAGTTCTGGTTCTGAACTCAGTATTTTTTCTTTCCAATATAAGTGCATGGATTTTTCTTCCTTTCAGCAAACTTCAAATATCAATAAGGATCACTCCTGCACAGTTATATTTTTAAAAAATGTAGATAAGAGACTGTTGGCATAGCATTCATTTCTAAAATCATTGCTTATGAAAATGACAGGCTGTTCACAAAAATGAGGACTTTTGAGTTCTCTCAAAACCTTTGTCCAGAATTTAGGAACTTATTGAAAAGAAACAGTTATTGCAGTGCCTAAGCCTTTAGAAGAATCAGATGAGGTTAGATTGTGATCTTTTTCTTAGGGAGGAATAATTTAATACTTTGTCGTATATGGTCAGCTAAAGACCATGTCTTTACCATTATGTCTGGACATACAAAACAAGACCCTGGAATTTCTTCTTTAGAATGAGAAAGAGGAGAAATGGACACAGCTGGTATTGTGTTCTATTTGTTGGTCCGCATTTTGAGTTTTGTTTGTTCTGATTGGCTGAGCAGCCTGACAGTGAACTATAAAAGGGAGCTGTCAGACAGCATCAGCTGTTACCTGTCAGCTGGCTGATTCAGCAACATATCAGCAGACTAGGGTAACCTGTTTCTTTGTTACAATAAACATTATTTTATTCTTCAATGCCTGCCTCAGCTCATTCTTAGAAAGAATATAATATTGGCGAGGAGGATGGGATGCCTGCTTGAAAGCTGAGGAAGAAAGAGCCAGAGGTATTGTGTTTCTTTTTTACCTCAGGATAGACAAGATGTCGACTGCTCCAACATTTCCGTGTTTTCACCCATCGTCAGAAACTTGGGAATCTTACATTAATTGTTTTGACTGTTTCCTAGATGCTGCTGATTTGTCTGAGATTTCAAACCATAGGAAAAAAGCATATTTCCTAAGCTTTTGCGGGGCTGTGGTTTTTGATACTGCCACAGTGCTGTTGACACCTGTTAAAGCAGTATCCTGGGAAGATTTACAAGAACTTTTAAGTAAACCTTCCAGAATTGCGAGGCGGCATGCATTCAGGAGACGAGAACAGGCTGAGGGAGAGACTATCAGTACATACATGGCTGCCCTCCGAAA
Organism: Notechis scutatus; assembly: GCF_049901735.1. NCBI lineage: Eukaryota > Metazoa > Chordata > Lepidosauria > Squamata > Elapidae > Notechis > Notechis scutatus. Next base: position 220,298,828 of record NC_142009.1, read on the forward strand.
AGTAGCACTACATTGTGGGTTCCGGGATCTCAAGGATCAATTACTGGATCAATTAGTATGCGGTGTACAAGACCTCAGGCTTCAAAGACGCTTGCTTTCCAAGGGTGATTTAACCCTTACGATGGCTGTTGAGGAGTCTCAAGTGGCAGAAATGTCAATTATCTCTGCTGCTGAGATACAAGGCTCTAATAGCACTGCTACATCCTACTACATCCTACTACAATGCTACTGTGCATTATGATGACAATTTTTCTGACAAAAATTCTGAAGCCGATGAAGATGTAAATCACCTCAGAGGACAGCCTCCACCACAGCGAAAAAATTGGATTCCTGATAACAAACCTATGCCACCGCAAACAACCTGCCTGAGTTGCGGTGGTAATCATTATAGATCCACATGCAGATTTAGAAATGTAATTTGTTTAAAATGCCAAAGAAAGGGACACATAGCTAGGGTTTGCAAATCAGGAAAAAACTTTAATCCACAATATCAGCCTCAAGTTAGATTACAAAAACAAAAAGAAGAATGTTTTATTATTACTAGGGCTTCTTACAATTCTAAGTCACCTAACAAATTTAACCAGATCTATACTAACAAAATTCATGTGACTGTCTCCTTAGAAGGAAAGCAGTGTCCAATGGAAGTTGATCCCGGCTCATCGCTATCCATTGTATCCTGGAGCACGTTAAAAAGTTTAGTTTCTGCTATCACAAAGAAACATCTCCAGCCATGCAAACTGCCCTTAAAAGACTACCAAGGGCATTCCATTCCAGTAATGGGCACAGGTAAATATCCAGTTTCAAAACTTTGGGAGAGGGCGGACCTGGCATCGCGGTGGTATAGCATGCAATCTTTAAGCTCTAAGATCGCTGCTGATATCTCCATTGCAGGACGATCCCAACGGACCTAAACCATCCTGTAGAGACGGTAATTGAGGAGGGCACATCCTGTTGATCCCAGGGACATCACAAAGTCCCCGATAGATCCAGGAGAAGCTCTTTTTTCCCCGCAGTGGAGAGGCAGCCATTAAAGCTGCTGAAGCTGGGACAGCTCCGGAATGGAAGAAAGCTGGAAAGAAAGTGTGTCAGTTTGGTGAGATAATTTTCTACTTATTTTTTTCTGGAGAGAACACCCTAAAAGACTAAAAATTAAATTTAAAAGTGAAGATAAAAGTGCTTAAGCAGCGAGATTAAGCACAAATTAAACCTGAAGGTTTTTTCTTTCTTTTTATTGGAACTTTGGATTTTGTAAAAACTTTTCAATTTTTAAACTGGACTGGTCTTTCCTTTTTAATTTTAATTTTTTCCTTTCAAAATAACTCTTTGGAAAAGTTTTTTTTTTCTCTTGTTTTTTCTCTTTAATAATTTTAAATTCTTTTTATTTTTTCTATTCCTGGTTTTAATATTAGAGGGGAAGGGAAAGGAAAGGGAAATAAGTAGTGCTGCCACCTGGAGGCTTGGATACATTGTTTTCCTTTCTTTCTTTCTTTCTTTCTTTCTTTCTTGTTGATACATTTGGTGTTACATTCAAGGACTCTGTGCTTTTCATTGAAAAGATAGTGGGAAGAGCATGTAGATTGTTTGCAGGTGCTCTTCTGTGGAACTACTGATAGCTGGAGTCTGGATTTGAAATTGAAGAAAGAAGATTGAAGTGACCTTGAAAAGAGAACTGGAAATTTTGTTTTTTTGATTTAGTAAAGAGCCTTGAACATATAGTGGCAGTGCTTTGTTTATTGACAGAATTGCATTTTCTCTTTCCTTTTTTTTTCTATTCCCCTCCCAGTTGGATTTTTATATTTGGACTTGAGTCCTTTGATGCAAGAATAAGACTACTTTCCCCCCCTCCCTCCTCCCTTTGTTTTACCTTTTTAGCAAGGGGAATATACAGATTTCTGTCTTTTTAATTTTTTTCCTAATTTTTTTATTTTTTCATCCTTTTTCCATTTTATATTTTTTCTTCTTTTCCTTTTTTCCTACATTATTGGAACCAATTGGATTAAGGTATTCAAGTGCTTGAAGATTTTTTTCCATTCCCTTTTTTATTTTTATTTTTTGCTCTCTTTTTTTTTAACTGAAGTGGCAATTGGCTGCTCTTGCTTTTTCTTTTCAATTTTTCTATTAAGTACTCTAAGATGAGCAGAAAGATACCAGCCTCCGCTTCTTCAATCCCGACTTCTTCCTCCTCGCCATCTGGAGGACAACGATCAATACAGGTGATGTTACAACAAGAGAAGGAGAAAGAAGTGGCACTGCAGATGATTGTGCAAGGAATTCAAAAGATACAAGTAAAAACAGATAATATTGAAAAGAGAATGGAGAATATTGAGCAAAGAACTGAAAAGACACATGAGAAACTTGAAAATATTCAACAGATGATGATGCAATATGAGGACAGAATCAAGAAAATTGAAGAACAAGATGTACAAAGAGATAAGAAGATTGGAGTTATGGATACCCAATTGAGTGAAGTGGAAAGAGATAAGGGCAGATCTCTGCAATCATTGGGATGGAAAATTGATAGATCAGAATTCTATCTTAGATTTCAAAATATAGAAGAAGAAAAGGGTGAAAACCTTGCTGAAATGATGACAGAAATCCTGGCAGAAGCATTAGAGGTAACTAAAGAGGTGATGATGGATGGAATGGACGAGGTTTTTCATGTTTATACAAGATATGCGATGAGAAATAAACTGCCAAGAGAAGTTCATATCAGATTTACTAAGAAAATAATAAAATCACAAATACTGCAGGCGGAAAGAGAAAAAACACTAAAGTACAAAGATAAAGAAATAGTGGTACTGAAACAGGTATCGAGAAGAGTGAGAGAGATAAGAAGAGAATATTTATTTTTGACCGAAGAGTTACTTAAGAGAGGAATAAATTACAGATGGCTGATATCCGAAGGTCTCATGTTTACCTGGAAGGAACAAAGACACAGAATTGATACAGTTGAAAAAGCGGAGTTATTCTATCTAGAATATTTCAGAGGAAGGGAGAAGGATACAAGAAAAGAAAAGTCATTAATTGAATTTCAAGAGGAATGTACAGCAGTAATTGAAAAAGAAGGAGCCATAGGTGGTGTACCCAGAGAGCAACGAGAACCAAGATCTACTAGAGCAACAAATCCTTCTTATAAAGTCTAAAATGGATGAGAAAAAAACTGGTTACAATTAATATAAATGGGCTTAATTCAGCTATTAAAAGAAAAAAAAATTCATAAGTTAGAGAAATTAAAATTTGATATAATCTGCCTACAAGAAGTACATATTAAAAAACAACATGATTATATATTGAAACAACAAAAATTAGGGAAATTATTTACAGTGTTGACACACTGTAAAAAGAGAGGAGTGGTGTTATACATTAGAGATACAATCCTTGCGAAACAAATATATACAGATGATGATGGAAGGATTTTGATGGTGGAGATAACGGACAATAATTTAAAGACACTTTTAATAGCAATTTATGCCCCAAATGATAATCAAGAAGATTTTTACAGGAAATTACATAAGAAAATAATTGAACTGGTCTATGCTAATATCTGTCTGATGGGAGATTTTAATGGAATAATAAATGACAAATTGGACTATAAAACAGAGGTCCCCAACCACCGGTCCGCGGACCGGTACCGGTCCGTGGAACAAGTCCTACCGGGCGCTGGTTTGTTGCGCCGCCCTTTTTGATGAAAAGTGCTTCCGGTGAGCTTTTCCAGGTAGAAAGCTCACCGGAAGCACTTTTTCATCAAAAAAAGATGGCGGCGCCCAGCTGATGCCGGTACCAGGCCGCGCCATAAAAAAGGTTGGGGATACCGGGCCACGGCATAAGAAAGGTTGGGGATCACTGCTATAAAACACAAAAAACAGCCAAGAAAGCTAGAAAGACATTGCCAAAATCCTTCTTTCGAATGGTACATGAGATAAACTTAAAAGATGCATGGAGAGAGAGAAATGTGGAAAATAAACAATATACCTTTTATTCAAATAGACATGTCCACCAGTAAGCCCTGTAATACCTAGCCGTTCAACCCGAGTAACACGACCACCTGATAGATATCAGGCTAGTGTTGTATGCCAAGTAAATACAGTTCCAAGTAACTATAGTGAACTAAAACTGTATCCTGCTAAAGATCAGGCTTCTTGGCAGGAAGCAATGGATAAGGAACTGAAATCCTTACAAAAACTGGAGGTATATGAAAATGTCATGTTACCACCAGGTAAACATGCCATAGGATGTAAATGGGTTTATAAACTTAAGACTAGTGTAGATGGGACTGTTACCCATAAAGCCAGATTAGTAGCACAAGGGTTCAATTAGACAGCAAATGACTACGATGAGGTGTTTGCTCCTAGTCTGAAGGCTACTAAATTAAGGGCAGCATTAGTGTGGGCAGCTAAGGATAAATATATTATAAATCATTTGGATGTAGAGACAGCATATCTGCATGCACCATTGCAACACACTATTTATTTAAAGAAACTTTTAGGTATCAAACTGATAATACAACTGATTGCTGGAGATTGAAAAAGAGTCTTTATGGTTTGAAGCAATCAGGATATGAGTGGAACCAGTGTATAGTTAAAGAATTAACTAAGATAGGTTTTGTAGCTGGCATGGCTGATCCATGTTTGTTTAAAAAAGAAAGTTATGGTGTAATTTCATTGTTGCTATTGTTTACTGATGACATAGCATTAATCACCAAAACTGAACATAAAGCTACCAAAATAATTTCACTGTTAGAACAGAAATTTAAGATAAAACAAGAGAAATCAAACAATATCTTGGTTTAAAGATAGATAGAACTAGGAGAGGATACAAGATCTCACAGGCAGACAAAATAAACCAATTACTAAAGAATTTTAAAATGGAACTTTGTAAGCCGGCTAAAACACTGATGAGCCAGGAGTTTACCCACAGTGATATTCAAAGTCCTGTTTTTGATAAGAACATTTATCAGTCCTTGATTGGTAGTTTATCTTATCTCAGTAATTGGTCAAGGCCAGATATAGCATACAGTGCTAACCAATTAGCGAGGTTTAATGGGGAATTACCTCAACAGTCACCATTTTCAGCTTGTGACTGATCACAAACCTGTATTAGGCATTTTGTCTGGAGATCATCCAAGTCCTACAGAGTGGTTTCAAAAAATGACTAGGTGGACAATATTCCCTGCTGCCTACTCATGTACATTAATATACAGAGCTGGGAAACACCTTAGTCATGCAGACGCTTTAAGCCATTGTCCTTTACCAACCCCTGTAATTGACCCCGCACCATCATTAACTGTGTTCTCTTTGGATGATCAACAATTACCTCTGACTGCAGCAGATATTGCTCAATGTTCGCCAAGAGACCAAATAATATTACAGGTTTTGGACTGGGTGAGAAGGGGTTGGCCTGAAGGAAAATTAGACACCAAATTCTTACCATTTAGAGCCAGGCAGCATGAGATGTCCACCCAGCAGGGGTGTTTATTATGGGGTTGCCGTGTCATTGTCCCTAGCAGGTTGAGGCCTGGGATAATAGATAATTTACATGAAGGACATCCGGGTATTGCCAGAATGAAGGCACTGGCAAGGAGTTATGTCTGGTGGCCAGGCATAGACACAGACATAATTACTAAGGTCAGGACAAGCCAGGCATGTCAACTATCGAGGCCTGCCCCACCAGCTGCCAATCCAGGCAAATGGGAATCGGCTAAGTCCCCATGGTCACGAGTCCACATAGATTCGGTGGGCCCTTTCCACGGCCGCATATTCTTAATTGTAGTGGACTCTTATTCCAAATGGGTTGAGTTGTCCCTCATGCATTCTACTACTTCGACAGCTGTCATAAAAGCATTAGACCATTTGTTTGCAACTCATGGTTTTCCAGATGTTCTTGTTTCAGACAATGGTCCACAATTTGCATCAGCTAGTTTCGAATTGTTTCTAGCTAAGAAGGGGGTCTGGCATGCTCTGACAGCTCCTTATCACCCGGCAGCAAATGGGCAAGCTGAAAGGGTTGTAAGGGCAGCCAAGGAGGTTTTAGACAGACTCAAGGGTGAAGATTGGCACTCAAAATTAGCCATTTATTTACTATTACAACATATCACTCCTAGCTCAGTGACAAATCGTTCTCCAGCAGAGATGCTGATGGGAAGGAGGCTGAGGAATAATTTAGATAGGCTCCATCCAAGCTACTCTCCTTCAATTCCATTAGATTCTTTTAGCCAGGTGAGGTCGTTTCAGGTAAACGACCCTGTGTATGCTAGGAATTTTGGGGGTAATCCCCTCTGGTTGCCCGGCCAAGTGGTGGCTGTCACAGGCCCCAGGTCTTATAAAATTGGGTTACAGGATGGCAGAATATGGCGATGCCATATCGACCAATTGAGAGGTTGTTGGAGCTCATCCCAGAGTAACTCAGAGAGGAATGAACAAACAGAGGGAATGTTTTGTGGATATGACGCACCGGAGTATGAGACACTGATGAGTGATGCGCGTGCTGACACAAACTTACCTGATGAAGGGTTCTTGAGAGAGTCCGAATCATCTTCATCGAGAAGTCCAGCGCCACCACTGTGTTTGGTGACAGCTGATCCATTCCAACCAGCTGCAAAGACTGAACTGCGCAGGTCGAGGAAAGAGAGATGATGCCCTGCCTATTTAAATGATTATGGAAGAATATAATAGCTGGCTTTTTCCAAAACAGGATCTAATAAGGAAAAACATTTGCCTATCTTTGTAGGACCTCAGTTATACTCAATCTTGTATATAATAAAATAATAATAATCCATCTAAAACACACACTATCCCTAAACTTTAGTATTCATTTTATTATATATCCCTGCAAACTATTTCATCACACTGAATTATATCTTGCTTTTGTTCTTTATTGTATTGTTCAATGTATTTTACCCTGCCTCATTTCATTGTATTTTACTATGGCTGATGCTCATACTTTGATACGGTCAACTGTTTAATCAATAAAGTATTATTGTACAGTTATTGTGCTATATTATTAATCTCTTATACAAAATTCTAGTTTAACCAGCAAACTCAACTGAGAGGGGTACATAAAGAAGGCACACAGAAGCAAGACAAGAGGAAAAAGAGGGGGAAAATCAGAGGTGGTATTCAGCAGGTTCTGACCAGTTCTGGAGAACCAGTAGCGGAAATGTTGAGTAGTTTGGAGAACCGGCAAATACCACCTCTGACTGGAGATTTTACAGTATCCTTCCCCTGCCATGCCCATCAAGCCACACCCACAGAACCGGTAATAAAAAAAATTGAATCCCACCACTGATCTCCATGGTCATGTGATTAACATTCAGATGCTTGATAGTTGGATCATACTTATAACATTTGTAGTGTTCCAGGCAGAGGTGGTATTCAGCAGGTTCTGACCAGTTCTGGAGAACCAGTAGCGGAAATGTTGATTCATTCGGAGAACCGGCAAATACCACCTCTGACTGGAGATTTTACAGTATCCTTCCCCTGCCACACCCACCAAGCCACACCCACAGGATCAGTAGTAAAATAACTTGAATCCCAAAACCGGGGAAAATGGCCAATCTGTAAACAGGATCTTTATCTTCTATTTGTATTTGTTCTTGTTTTACTTTTTCATTATTAATTAATTATCTTTAATATTTCTTTGTTTCTTCTATTGTATCTTTTTGCATTCTCTTCACTTTTTGTAATATTGCTCTAGAAAAAAATACAGTTGGAAGAAAAAAAATACTATACCAACAGTAAAACATCTTGTATCAATTTTGTCAAAGTGTAATATTTATAATATCTTTAATGTTTGTCTTTTGTTGATATTCACATTACTACATATCAATCATTCAGTTTAGATCCCGGCATCCATTTAATCATACAGCTTTTAATTTTTTTAAAAAAAATTGATTTGTATTTCAATAACTTGAAAATAAATTCAAAGACATGGCCTGAGTTTTAAATTTAACATGTTACATGTTTGGAAATATATAAAGTTCCATAAATTTTCAATCTAATGCCTCTATGAATATTTGCAAAAAAAAAGTAGTATGAAATTTCAGCAACTAGCAGCTGTTTTGTTTATCTGCTTTAAAAAAAAAACTGATCACAAACTATACCTGGGTTCAGTCAGAATTAGTGTAATTACCCAAATTAGACAGTCAGTTTGGTGTAGTGCTTAAGAACCAGGCTAGAAACCAGAAGGCTTTGAACTCTAGTTCTGCTTTAGGCAAAGGGCCAGTGGGCACTTTGAGCCGGTCCCTCTCTGTCAGCCCTAGGAAGCAGACAATGGCAACTCATTTCTAAAATCTTACTAAGAAAACTGCAAGGGTTGTCTAGGCCAGGGGTGTCATCGTCACGGTGGCATCACATGATGAATCAGGACTTTTTCTCCCTTTGCTAAACTGGGCATGGACGTGGCCAGCACATGACGCATCTGGCCCATGTGGGCTGGGAGTTTGACAACCCTGATCTAGGCAGTTGTCAGGAATCAACATTAACTTGAAAACATATATATTTATTTATTTATTTTATTTATCTATTTATTTGATTTGCCAATTGTTTACAAGATAATAAGTATAAGTGTATACATAGTTGTGAATACATGAAATGGGTACATATAAGAAAAATAAAAGAAGAATAAGAGAAACAATAGGACAGGGACGGTAGGCACGTTGCAGACCTCTTAGGAAAGGGGTGAGGTCAATAGTAGACAGTCTAAGGTTAAAGTTTTTGGGGTTTGGGGAAGAAACTACAGAGTCGGGTAGAGTATTCCAGACATTGACCACTCTATTGCTGAAGTCGTATTTCCTGCAATCAAGTTTGGTGCGGTTAACTTTGAGTTTGTATCTATTGTGTGCTCTTGTGTTGTTATGGTTGAAGCTGAAGTATTCATTGACAGGTAGGACATTGCAATGTATGATTTTATATACCATGCTTAAATCAGACCGAAGACAGCGTAATTCAAGGTTTTCTAGTTCTAGAATTTCAAGTCTGGTGGCATAAGGTATTCTACAACGAGTAGAGGAGTGGAGAACTCTTCTTGTGAAATATTTCTGGACTTTCTCAATTGTGCTAATATCAGATACGTAATGTGGGTTCCAGACTGATGAACTGTATTCAAGTATTGGTCTAGCAAATGTTTTGTATGCTCTGGTTAGTAGTGTGATATTACCAGAGAAAAAGCTACGTAGGATTAGGTTAACAACTCTTAATGCCTTTTTGGCTATGTAGTTGCAGTGGGCTCTAGCACTTAGATCATTAGTGGTGAGTATTCCAAGGTCCTTTACAGAGCTTGGGTCATCAACAAGATCTTGACTATTCAGCTTGTATTTTATTTTCTGATTTTTTTTGCCAATATGTAAGACAGAGCATTTATTTGTTGAGATTTGAAGTTGCCATTTGTTTGACCATTCTGATACATAGTCAAGATCTTTTTGTAGGGTAGCAGTATTGTCTGTGGTATTGAACAACTTTACATCATCAGCGAAAAGAACGCAATTGCTCTTAATATGATCACAGAAGTCATTTATGTAGAGTATGAAGAGAGTTGGTCCTAGAACACTGCCTTGGGGGACACCACTATTGACAGGTACAGAATTTGATAGGACGCTCCCAATTTTGACCATTTGTTGTCTGTTTGCCAGGAATGCTTCTATCCAGTTATTCAGTTGTCCAGAGATATATGCATACACGCAATTCCTAAAATTACCGGCATTGCATCAAAACTATAGGGATATCAGAGAATTCCTATCAAATGCATCTGCCTTTGTTCCTAATTATGTATTATTATGTATTATTATCTGTTGTTATTGTTGTTGTTAATCTTTGGTGAGATTCACAGCCTTTGGGGCTGGTTGCTAGGTCAACAGCTCAAGTCCTAACCAAGGACCTAGGAGCTGTTAAGGTAGCATTGAAGGATATAAGCTGTTCCAAGTAGGGTGATTTTTTGTAGAATCAGGGTATTCAAGTCTGATAAATTCAGAATTTCCAAATAGTGAGGTAGCCCTTTAGGTATTGCTCCAAGGGCTCCAATTATAATTGGGATAACACACAATTTCTTTTTCCAAAGTCGCTCAACTTCAATTTGTAAGTCACAGTACTGGGTGATTTTTTTTCCTTGCTGCTTGTCTTCAATTCGTGCATTATTTAGAATCATCATCATCATCATCATCATCATCATCATCATCATCATCATCATCATCATCATCTATTTTTTGGTTTAAAATCTAAGTGACTTGCATTTGCAACTGTTTTTTTTTTTTTTTTTTTGGCTAATTATGACTTGCTTTGGGGCTGGTAGTGCTTTTACCCCATCAATGAGTTGAAGTAACCTATTTTCATTTGGTGCTAGAAAAATAATAAAATAAGCCCTAGGTGAGCTTGACTGGGCATTCTAAAGTTGTAATGACTGTAGTCTTTGTCACTCTTCTTCAGCTTTGCTTCTGTTCATAGATGTCCAAGAATGTGTTCTTCTTCTGCCCTCTCTTTACACTGCCCCCCAATACAATCGGATCATGAATGGAGCTCATGGTTTGGTCTTACATTTTATTATATATTTAACATCTTTTTATTTGTTTTCATCTTCTCTAGTGCACAATCTTCATTTTTCTTGTAATTTGTTTAAGTAAATATACCCTCTAAAACAATGACACTCACAGTTGAATAAATCTTAACTATACAGATTATATTGGCTTAATAAACCTTATAGTTCAGGAGTATATATTATTTTAACTTAACCTGACAAGTCTAAGGCTCAGTATAAAAGTAGCTCTAAATATCAGGTTTCCTTCCTCTATGAATTGTATGGCTCCAATCTCTGCTCTTCCCATATTAATGGTGCTATCCACATAAAATGTTATAACTGCTGTATATTCTGTCTTTGTAACCTATGTGTGTAGCATCCTCATAAGGCTACTCCATCTTCATTAAAGTCTATTGCTGTCCAATTTTTTTGCAGATATCAAATCTCTAAAGTCCAAATGCATGGTTAAGACTTGAAAAACATAGATGGGGAACACTGAGCAACAAGACGAGTAGTCAAGGATGATGTGAGAATATATGGATAATCTGATTTCCAACATGCAAAATGTTTAAGGAAGCTTCAGAGGGAAGCAGAAGCTTAAAATATGACCAAGTTCATTTAATTCAAAGCCTCATTCTGTATGCCTCATGTCAGCAATGTGAATTTCCTACACCTTGCAAGGTCTCATATATTCTCTGATTCAATAACAGGGTAGAAATTCAATGTGGAATGACACTGCTTGCACTATTCATGTCCCTGATCAACTTATATTTTCTTTCCCTTTAAAAAAGAAGTCTAATCCTAAAGGCAATGCTATAGCATGCCTATGATAATTTCAGAAGTCAGAAGAGTATCTAAATAAGATTGATGGATGAGTGTCCTCCAAAGGGGCTTGTTTTTCAAATGGTTAGTAAAATTACAATAAATTTTTTAATGTACTATGAATCAAAATTGTGCAAAATTGTTTAAATGTGCTTAATTCTGTAAGTTATTTTAGGTGTTCCAGAATAGGTTAGTGTTGGTGTAGAACAGGGGTGTCCAACCTTTCACCTTCCCTGGGCCACATTAGAAGATGAAAATTTGGTTTGGGCCGCACATATAATAAATTATTATAAAATAATTATATTATAAAATTATATAATAAAGTATAAATTATTTTTATTATTTATTATTAATTATTTATTAAAAATTATTAATTTTCCGGCCAAATTTTGCGGGGTGGGGGGGGCGGTGGCGGCGGGGTGGGGGGGGCGGGGGCAGAAGCGGCGGCGGCGGCAGAAGCAGAGGTGGCGGCAGCGGGGGCAGAAGCAGCAAAGGCGGCGCCCGCCTTTTCTGTTGCTGCTTGGCGTGGCACTCGCCTCGCCCGCCTCGCGCCTGCTCTCCTCCTCCTCCTCGCTGGCTCTTGCCAGAAGGTTGGGGTGGGCACTGGGCCACATTACGAGGTGACCTGGGCCGCATGCGGCCCGCGGCCGCGGGTTGGACAAGCCTGGTGTAGAACATTTGGTTTCCTGTATAAGTTAATCATTTTAATAATTTAAGAAATATGTAGATTTCAAACCACCAGAGGGTAGGACAAGAAACAATGGTTGGACACTAATCAAGGAGAGAAGCAACCTGGAATTGAGGAGAAACTTCCTAACAGTGAGGACAATTAACCAGGTGGAACAGCTTGCCTTCAGAAGTTGCAGGCGCTTCATCACTGGAGGTATGAATTGGTGTAGGGTCTCCTGCTTGAGCAAGAGGTTGGACTTGAAGACCTCAAAGACCGCTCCAGCTCTATTCTGATTGATTGATTGAGATTAGATTGAGTATTCAAGGGGGCCAATGTAGAGATATCCTCAAGTCAAGGCTAGAAAGTGCTACATTTATCTTAGTAGCTACTACCTACCATTGGTAAGACATTCTAGTTTTAGACAAAGGGTGGACAACTTGTGTTCCATGTGACTTTCAACCCCATGTTTGCAGCTCACAGGGGCCTGTCAACTGCATCTCCAAATACTGCTTCAAAAATGGTGGTTTAAGCCTGTTTGATCTCAGTTAAAAAGCATAATAGCCTACTCTTTGCCTCTATGGTAAAATATAATTACTAAAAGCACAGATGTCAACCCTAGAAGGTAGACAAGACTAAAAAAAAAATACTGCCGTATAGGTCTAAAACTACTTTTATTGGGACAATGCTGCAAATCTGGATGTAATTCCCTCCCCCTTTGCTTTATCTTCGTGTGAGCTAAGAACGGTTTTCTGAAATGTTTTCTCAAGTTAGTTTCTTGGTATAGGCTCAAGCCCCATTTATCTGACTATTGCTTTGTTAGTGGCTTTTTCTCCTGTTGTTCAGTGATGTTCCCTATGCTCTTTACACCTTGCCAGAAGGACTAAAGCTTTCATTCATCAGATCTGGCATCTTCAAGTTTGCCATCTTAATGGTGATGAAAGGGAAAGTAACTGAGTGAAAAATACAGAGATGTGGGTTATAGTTGTGTGTGAGTGAATAGGTGATATTAGTATTTGAGCTTTATGCATATTTAGCATATAAATGCATACATTGCATAAACATTTTTCTTCCCTGAGTGTCTGTTCTCAAGATTTAATAACAAATCATGCACTTTACTGTCATCTAATTTCATCACTGTTGTCTAATAACAGTCTATATTCCCAATTAACATCTAAGCAGACAATAGACTTGGCTTCTCTCCCTCTCTTTCACCTATCTCTATCTATCTGTCTGTCTATCTATCTACCTACCTACTTTTTCATCATCATCATCACCATCATCATCTATTATCTCTCTCATCTTTTTCATCATCATTTTCATCATCTATTATCTATAATCTCTCTATCATCTACCTAATCTATCATCTTTCTTCTTCTTCTTCTTCTTCTTCTTCTTCTTCTTCTTCTTCTTCTTCTTCTTCTTCTTCTTCTTCTTCTTCTTCTTCTTCTTCTTCTTCTTCTTCTTCTTCTTCTTCTTCTTCTTCTTCTTCTTCTTCTTCTCCTCCTCCTCCTCCTCCTCCTCCTCCTCCTCCTCCTCCCCCTCCTCCTCCTCCTCCTCCTCCTTCCTCTTCTTCATCTATTTCTCTCTATCATCTGCTATCTCTCTTTCTCTCTCTCTGTCTCTTGCTGTTATCTAGCTATTTAGCTATCTAGTTATCATCTACCTATCTTCTACCTTGTTGAATAAGCAAGAGAGCTTTTGGGTTTCCACAAGAGCATAGTAAGGACTGAATGGAGGAAGTATACAGTAGATTAAGCAAAATATTGTAGTTTAAAATGTATTTCTTTACTTCATTGACTCTCTATTTCTTTGAAATGCCATTTTAAAATATGTAACACTTTTATCTCTTGTGTCTACCTCTTAATTTATTTCTGTCTCCATTAATGATTTCACAGCTGTAGTTCTCTCTCTTTCCTTCTCATTCTCTCTCTCTCTCCTTTTTTCCTCTCTCCATTTTCTTATAGTATAATCATTTGCATCTTCTACCACATACAGTTTATCATCTGTAGAGCTTATAGACAGAGCTTTTCGTGAAGATTTGCATGGTACACTAGCTCCATTTCTAATAACACAATTCTTTTTCTCTCTTCATGTACATCTTTCATGTCAGCTCTAAGATCACTACTGTACTACCCCCTCCACAAAAAAAACCCAGCAGAAAATATATTAAAGCATAATAATGGAATGTGGGAGCAAGCACCAAAATTGTATTCGATGTTTTGGACTAGTATTAGAAACAAGAAATATGGACTTCCAGTTTGAGCTTCTTCGGCAATGGCCAGAAATCCACGATCGTGTGTGGTTTCAATCTGTGTTCGCCACCAGAGCATCCCGAGCCAGCTGGATTCGGGGCTAAGCCATCCTGTAGAAGGGTGAAGAGGGGGGAGACTGCCAGCAGGGTTGAGGAGAGCAGCATCTCTCCTCCTCAGCTGGCCATTACTCCCTTTCCCAAAGGCGGTTGCAGCGGTGGTCAGAAATGGCCATCTCAAAGAAGAACTTGACCTGAAAAGAATGTGCAGGAGGAAGATAAGAAGAGAAAGTTTTGGTTGACCAGGTTAAACTGAAAAAGCAACAAATAAGGTACCCTGGAATTTGAACTATAAAAAATAACATTGTTCCCAAAGAAGACTTTGAAGCAGCGAAGGAGAGAGGGAAGGGAAAGGATTTAGTTTTTTTTCTTCCCTTCCTTATATTGACAGCTAAGAGATTTATGCAAGAAATTGACAAAAATCCACTTTGACATCAATATGCATTTAAGCTGAAAATAAAATGTCAAAGGGATAATAAAGACTTTTGGATACTCAAAAACCTTTAAAAGCAGGAAAGGAGAGAAAATGAAAGAATAAAAGGGCGGGATCTGGAAAAATGGAGGAGACTGCCTGGAACTAAAAGGAACTCACAGTGAAACCTTAACAAGATTCCTAAAAGATACATTCTAACTGAAACTTTGTAACAAAATAATAGAACCCCAGGAAGAGAAAATGGAAAAAAGAAGCAAGAAGAAACAGCTTTGGATTATTTGGATTACTTGGTGATTTTTGGATTTTTGGCTATTGGATTTAAATGACTAAAATCAATTGGGTGGTTGTTTAAAAGTGTTTAAAATGGCATCACTTTTAGAAGAACTGAAAATGGAACTTTAAAAACAGAAAGAAGATGCACAAGAAGGAAGAGGTTCTTTTGGCTTCGTATTTCAATTTTTAGAAATGGAGATCTGGAACTATGAGAAACAACAAGAAATGCTTGTAGAACAAGAAGGTTGGGACAAAGAAGAAGCCATCTTTAATGTTCAAGTAATTTTATGTGGGGGGAAAAGGAAAGGGGGGGAAAGAGAGTGAAAATTTTAAGATTTGAAAAAACAACCCAAAAAAAGAATAGTTTGAAAAATAATTACAATATTAGGAAGCAACAGAAGAGAGGATCACAGAAGAGGGAATTAGAAATAGAGAGACAAGGGGGCAAAAAGGGGAGGGAGAAGAAGAGGGGGAAGAAGAAAAGGAAAAGAAAAGGAAACAGCAGGATCACAGCTCACCAGCTCTAATCCCCCAGCAACTAAGACTAACCTGAGCACAACCAAGCCCCCACCTGAACAGAAAACACCCCCAACCAATCAAGTCACACCCCCACTAGCAGTTAAAAGGAAGAAGCAGCTGCAAGCTCACATTACTCCGAGAAGCACAAAGCCGAAGACACAAGCCTGAAGATCATGAATGAGACTTCATCGAAACGTCGCCTAGATACTTCCAATTTTACGTGGGAGAAAACCCGAATAACCAAAGATCCAAATACAAATACCTGCGAAAACTTCAGAATATATATATATATATATATATATATATATATATATATATATATATATTTGTGTGTGTGTGTGTGTGTGTGTGTGTGTGTGTGTGTGTGTGTGTGTTTTAAGTTTTTGCAGATATATATATATATATATATATATATATATATATATATATATATATATTCTGAAGTTTTCATGGGTACTTACATGTATGGTATTCAGCTTTGTATTTTCCCACGTCATTATAGTTGTGCTTTTAAAGTTGTAGCAACGTTTCGGCAGAATCTCATCTGCCATCATCAGGCTTCTGTATTTTGTTCGTCTGTGAGTCAGACTTTCACAGCCGTTTCAGTTTTAAATTTGGGACTAGCCTAGTGCTGTACCAGAATGGTTTTTTCTTAATCCTGATTGGTTGGGAGTCTTGGTCTGTGTTTATTGGTCTTGGAGTTTGCTGTGTTCTGCTTGATTGGTGTTTCTAATATCTTCTGTCTGTTTTGTGGCTTTTTTTGTCTTGATTGGCTGGCAACATTGTGTTCCTGTATTGGAGGCTTTTAGTGCGGCTTGGCTCCGAGTAAATGGATGGCTATCATTTATTTGGAAGCTAGGTTTCATCTGGATGCCTGGTTGGGGTGTGTTTGAGCTGGAGGTATCAGGGGGATCTGTTTGTGCTCAAACAGACAAACAAAAAAAATCTCCACACCACAAGCCAGGCAAACACCTGGGCACAAACAGATCCCCCCGATACCATTCTGGCACAACAGTAGGCTAGCCCCAAATTTAAAACTGAAACGGAACATAGTGTGTATTTTAAGAATGTACTAAGCAGCATTCGATTGGAAGTTATGTATGAAATTAATATGAAATTGAAACAGGACAGACAAAAGTATAAATATAATGATTGGCAAGACACTGAAACTTAGAAAAAGATATATAATTGAATTTAGATATGAGATAATTAAAAATAAAGTTGAGAAAACCAAGGGAGGAGAAAAATTATGGAGAAAATGTTAAAATAGTAATAAAATATGGAATAGAACACAAAGATGAATATGAAATTGAGTTTGTGTCTGTATGAAGAAGTGATAACCCGAGATCATGCTATTCTTAAAAAAAGATGTTTTATTGGTATTATGTTTTTGTGAAAACTCAAATAAAATGCATATTAAAAAAAAAAGAAACAAGAAATACAAGGTCCATTGGAAAATGGAATTTACATCTGCAACCAATCATCCTCATCCTGATTCATGGGAAGATTGTAATATGTCTTATCTCTCTCTTATTTCAACCTATCTTAATTTGTGCATTTTAAAGAATAATTTGTGTCTAGTAGTTTCCAGTGTCTTTTATTGTTCTTTAACAACCTTTGCTTTCAAGGTCGATTTATGTTACAACACATCATAACATACATGCACTATTCTTTACCAATTAACCACTCAATGGTAAAAAAAAAAAATTTGTTGCATTTTTTTTGATGGATGCAGATAATAAGAAATCACACCAGGTGGGTTTTTTTTCAAGACTGGATTCTCAAAATAAAATCAGCCTGGCCAATTCAATCCTGCTGGAAAAAGCAGTTTGTAATTCCCTACTTTCAGAAGGTCAGGGGGTAGGCTGGGAGGTCAAGGCTCAATCACAATACAAACCCTCAAGACTGGCCTCCCAATTGAAATGAGTTTGATTTTTTAAAAAAAAATTGCCTTCTAGAAGCTCTTCCAGAGAATCTTTGGAGTGTGATGCCATGCTTAACTTTTATTTTATGTCATATTAATGTCATATTATTTTAGGTCAGCCACAGATGTTTTAATTATTTATTGTATTTTATGGAAACTGCCAAGACTGAGCTTTCTTACAAGGGTTTCAGCAATGTGTGTGTGTGGTACACATGTTTATACATACAACAAATGCATATACAGTATATTAACATACACACATCGGGGGCATGGACAAGAATTGGGCAATACTTAATGGAGAACAATGCAAAATAACTTCTTTCAAGTATCTGAGGTGGTCACCCTTGTTCTCCTGATTGTTCATTTATATAGTCATTTTAATTATTATTTTAATTACTAATTTAATTTATCATTCCCCCTTTCACTCAGTTCTCTTCCAGATAAAGGAAGGACAGACGGAGGAAATTAAAACAGAGATATTAAAACTCATATTGAAAAAAAAAAGAATAAAATCAAGAATAGCCTCCATCAAATAAAAATTATACTTCAGCAGCAAATCAGCTTCAATGTCAAAAGCTTCCTTTGATTAAAAAATGGTTTTGTGTTTAGAAGATCAACTCAGATGGAGCTAGCCTCAAGTCCTCAAAGCAGCAACCAATAAATTCTGCTCTTGTGTTCCTGCCCTGGGTTTCTCCTGATCATTTTAAAATGTGCAATATCTAGGCTTTTAAGAAGCTGGGTCCCAAACTGTT
The DNA here is from genome assembly GCF_049901735.1 of Notechis scutatus. Classification (NCBI taxonomy): domain Eukaryota; kingdom Metazoa; phylum Chordata; class Lepidosauria; order Squamata; family Elapidae; genus Notechis; species Notechis scutatus. Next base: position 220,317,032 of record NC_142009.1, read on the forward strand.
TAGGTTTAGAGTTCATGAGCTTTCCACTGGAGGCAGAAATTGACTGGAAAACCATCTCAATGAATCCCAATGGTTGGAGCATTCTTAACTACCTGAAGGAATGTGGTACTTCACATGGTCAGGTCACTGGGTTGGAGGTTAGCAAGCCATGTTTGAAACCCAAGAGCTTCTGTGTGTCAGGGTGAGCGCCTAACACTTACTCCAGCTCCAGCTCCTTGCAGGACATGAAATGAACCCAGGTGGGCATCCCACAGGCAATGGTGATGTCACTAGCTAATCCTTTCAAGTTCAACCCAGAAACACCTTATACAGTGCCTCCAACATGAATGGGACAGGAACTACCTATAGTTTTCAGAAGTGGTTTGATTTGGATGAGTAGTTCACACAGGATTAATTAAAACAAGTATCATCAGGTTTGGTCAGGTATTTCTCCGAATAGTGCATAGGTCTTCAGCAGTGCAATCCTTCCTCCCAGCATCACCAAATGCAGACATCCAGATTACTTGTTGTGACTGATAGCTACTGTAAACCACCAAATAGAGCCATCAAAGTTCTACCATCCACACAGGCCATGGAAGGCTCCCGAGGGACTGAATTAACTCAGCAAGCCTAGACTTTTTCAAGGTAAATTTAGCCTCCACAAAGGCTATTAGGCCTTGGGGTTTTTTTTTCCCCAAAACCAATTTGAAGTTCACCCTAGGGAACAACCCATTTGGAGCTGAGATATCACACTCCATCTATGTCTGTGCTCGAAAACAAAATATTTCAAAATTATTCAGCCTAATGGAGTCCAGGAAACATCTCCTTTTCCACCATTCCTGGAACTAAACTTCAGTTGAATGCTACCTGGAACTCTTGCAGAACAGTTGCAAAAATTTTCTCCTTTCGGCTAGTTCTAGAAAGGAGTCATATTCTCAAAGGCTCCAGCTAATCCTTTGTGGCAACCCTACCTGCACTTGCAGGCTGCAGAAGGAGGTTTTGATTCTTGGAATCTCATGGGAACTCATGTCGTTCCTTTCAAGAGATGGAAGACAGAGATTGCTTTTATAGATAGCAACAGAGACACACACCAGTCAACCTAAAGGCCAGCAGCATACCATAGAACTCTGTTCCAATCCCCTTTAAAATAAAACAGCAATGTATTACCAACTGAATCACACAAAATATTAAATGTGAGGGTTTTTTTTTTCCCCCTCTCGGAGATGATCTGTGTGTGGCCAACCATTATGAGAACCCTGTGCAAGTCCCCAAGCTAGCAGTGAAATAATTGAAAATGCACCTGCAAGGGAAAAAAATAAAGCCACTTCCTATGGCTTGTTTCCATATGACAGCTTTTCCCCACAACACAAAGCACAGCATCTGCCAACCTGAATTTACATTCTAGTTTGAAGAGCCTTTACTCAGAAGTATGATCACTGCAAGCAGCATTTTTATCCTACTGCTGTTTTAATGCCTGCAACTCGAGATTTTCTGCTTCAAAAGAATATCCTGTCAAAATAAAATGGACTTATTTTGGATAGTCATTTATGCTTGCATATTCAGCTTCCCTTCTCAAAAAGCTATCCCTTTTCTTTTCAGACTACAACTCTGCCAGTGCAATCCCATCCAGTGAAACCATGGGTTCAATTACCCATTACATTAAAGGTGTGGCTTGCAACTACATTTTTTTTCCTTATAATTTTCTGCCATTAATGAAGATACATTTTCCCCCTTGTTTCTTAGCCACACATGTGAGGAAAGCAATTATTGGTGAGATTGAAAATAGATCCACTATTTTTTATTTATTTATCAGATTTTTAAATGGTTGCAATCATGCTATTCTCAGCAATTTGGAGGGATAAAACGTATTTTAACTATTTTAGAAAAAGTCTTCCAAAATTACTCCATTTTAACTTGTGTCTCAAAAGCATATTAAACTTATGCTTAATCTTAGGTGGGAAGCAAGTCCACAAGGAGACCACAACAATAATAACAACAAAATTGTGTACCCCCTGTAGTCTCCAAAATGTCAACTGTTTTCATTCAAGTTGCTTTTTGCAGAAAATGTCATTTCTGGTTGAAAGAAATTGTTCCCATGAGAACCTCAGTGTCAAGCCATGCAGGGATTTATAAGTTAAATATGCTACTTTAAAGGTGCTAATCAGGACCAGCAAACAGAGAAATTATGAATATTTCAGCTTTAACCACAACAACACAAGAGCACACAACAGATATAAACTTAATGTAAACCACTCCAAACTTGATTGCAGGAAGTACAATTTTAGCAACAGAGTGGTCAATGTCTGAAACTCACTACCTGATTCTGTTGTCACCTGCTCAAACCCCCACTCCTTTTCCCTTAAACTAACCACTATTGACCTCACCCCATTCCTAAGAGGTCTGTAAGGGGCATGTATAAGCGCACAATTGTGCCTACTGTTCCTGTCCTATTGTCTCCAATTATTAGTTCTTATTTCTTATATTTAAACTTATATTCATTTTTATTTTATTTATTGTAAGCATTTGACAAATAAATAAAAAATAAAAATAAATAAATAAATCATTCAGTAGCAATGATGTCAGCAGCTCAGTTATCTTTTCTTTCTGGCAGTTAATCATGCAATCAATGAAGTTGCCTACCAGATTGTCTAGAAGTTCTTCATCGGCCTACCAGAATCCTACTGGATCCATAAAGCACCTGGTGCTTTTAAATAGTTCCATTTGTCTCGCAGAGGTCATGGTGGGAACCAATCTGGGCCAGGAATTGTTCAGAACAAAGCAAAGAATTGGGTCTTATGTCCTACATATCTAGATCCAGATCATTCAACACCAAACACAAGGTCTAACATATGGCTGGCAGATACTAAAAATTAACAGTGGTTTCAGATTTAAATTTGGGGCAGCCTATTGCTGTGCCAGAATGGTTTTTTCTTCATCCTGATTGGTTGGGAGTCTTGGTCTGTGTTTATTGGTCTCGGAGTTTGCTGTGTTCTGCTTGATTGGTGTCTCTAATATCTTCTGTCTGTTTTTTGGCTCTTTTTGTATCTTGATTGGCTGGCAGCATTGTGTTACTTTATTGGAGGCCTTTAGTGCAGCTTGGCTTCGGGTAAATGGATGGCTATCATTAGTTAGGAAGCTGGGTTTCATCTGGGTGCCTGGTTGGGATGTGTTTGAGCTGGAGGTATCGGGGGGATCTGTTTGTGCCCAGGTGTTTGCCTGGCTTGTGGTGTGGAGATTTTTTTGTTTGTGAGTGCAGGCTTCCAAATGATTGACAGCCTGGTGGAATCATCTCTTCTATTCATGCTTTCTGGTCTTTTTTCAATCTCTATGGCTTCTCTGATGATTCTGTGGCTGGGGTTTTCTATAGTGGCTAGGGTTTTGGTGCCATTGAAGTTGATGCTATGACCTGTGGCTTCCATGTGTTGGACTAGTGAGGAAGTGTGTTCCAGCTTTTTGACTGCATTTTTTTGTTCATCCAGGCGGGTACTTATTCTTCTATTGGTCTGTCCAATGTATGTGGCTGGGCATGATGCACAGGGGACTTCGTATATGCCTTGGTTTTCCAGGTCAATTTTATCTTTGGGGTTGCTAAGGATGGCTGCTATTTTTCTGTCTGTTTTGAAGGCAGTCTTTTTTTTTTTTTTAAGCAAGTTTTACTAATTTCAAAAAACAAACAAATCATCATCAACCATTACATATTTGAACCTTTTTCCATTATAGATTTAACAAGTCAGATAAAACCTTATCTTATACAATACATTTCTATATTATTTCATCTATTTCTTTCTGACTTGATTATCGTCACTCTCTTTCTATGTTTCTACAAGGTTTCACCAATACTCTCAAAGACATAAACAGACACAAACATACATATAAAAAGTCTTTTAGTAAAGTAACTTGGCCCCAGGTACCTCTCTTTATATGGGCTTTAATTATATTCATGCTCATCTTACAGATCATTACTTATTTTATTTACCATTCTGTATCTTCTATATAAACTTCTCCACACATTTCACTCTTCATAATTCTATCTTATTCAATCCATCTTAATTTAAATCATTATATTTGTATCTTTTGCCCATCCTTTATTATCCCTCTATCTCATTCCTTATAATGAAAAAAAAAAAAAAAAGGAATTTCTCCTGAAATCACTAATCAGAGTATGATGTCTTTCTATCCTCTCCCTAAATTAATTAGATTAACATTTAAAATAACACCTAATACCCAATTTGATTCTGCTTGGTACATTCTATCTACTAATTTTTACTTTTAGTAACAATAAAAACAGAGTAAAAAATCAAAAATGTTTAAATACATAATATCCTCCTAAATACGTAGTTAAATAATAAATCTAAATAATAAATCTTATAGCATTCTCATTGCCTTTCCTTCAATATTTTATTACATTTTAAAAATCAATCATTATTAAACATTTCAACATTTTAATTTCTTATTAACTCTTAAGCCATTCTAATTTTCTATTTCTAATACAAATGTTACAATACCATCTTGTGTACCTTGCAGAATCTTTTTTAAAAATTTATGCTTTACCCATTATCCCTAAAAAGATTCCTCTTTTCCCATCTAATTTTAAAACTTTGTGGCTTTTCTCCGCCTTTCCCCTTTCTTTCTTCCCCACCAAATCTTCCTACCCCCCTTCTTCTAACCTCTGTCTTGCCGGCATCCCTTCTCTGTTGTATTCCCTTTTCTCTTGTTTGCTATCATTGTATTTATTTTGCATCATATTTTCCTCTTTCTTAAATGTTTTTTTAGATCTTAAATCCTTCATTTTCCTCGCTTTCTTCCTTCCTTCTTTCTTAGATGAATTTTGGGATTCATTGAAGATGGCGTCTTCATCTTCTTGTTGTTGTTCTTCAGCTTCCATCTGTATTGTCTGTTCATAGTTAACCAATGCCATTTCTAAAAAAAGAAAAGCTTTTTCCATACCATCTTTACAGGCTGCTTTTGTTTGCTCATATTCATCCCTCAGTTCCTCAAAAGAAAAAGCCATTATAGATCATTTCTTTTCTTTTTCCCCTCTTTCTTCTCACACCAACCAAAATATTCCAAAAGAAAAATAAGACAATCCCAAAGTCCACAATCCTCAATCAATCCAAGCCAAGCCAAAATTTCCACTTTCTCTTCCAGGGGTAGTATCAGACAAAGGAAAAAAGAAAATTCAAATCTGTGTTTTGAAGCCTTATTAAGATTTTATTTCTGTTTTCAAATCCTTAAGGCATCTCCTCCAACAAAATCCAACCAGATAAATATATTTTTTGTCCTCTCCCTTCCAACTTATCCCAAAAAGCTAGTTTTACCTGAAAAAAAAACAGGTTTCTCAATATCCATTTATTAATTCCGTCGGGGGGGAGAGTAAACTTTCCTTTCAGCACCTCAGAATTGCCGCTTATTTTCTCTTGTGGAAAGAATCATCCAAAAAGCCATCATTTTCAGGAATTAAATTAAATATATCTTAGAGTCCTGGGTCGACCAAGAAGACTTTCACTTTTAAAAACTTTCTCCTCTTCCTCCAGCGCATACTTGCCCAGCTGCCGGCTTCTTTGTGGCGGCCATTACGGACCGCTGCTGCACCGTCTTGATAAAAGGAGGTTCTGCCGGCTAGGGAGGGGGTCTGCAGCACCCCCAAACCCTTTCCCGGATCCCCCCTACCTTCAGCTGCCCCTGCAGGGCAGCCTTGCTCCGCACCCTTTCGGATCGGAGCCCCAAAAACGGCTAGCGCGGCAAGGATCGCGCAGCTTCGCGAATCCCTACCGCTCGCAAAGCCGACAAACCGGAAATCAATGGCAGTCTTGATGTGATGTCTGTGTAGTACCTTACTAATTTTGTCTGTAGTACCTCTTATGTAGGGCAGGACAGCTGTTCCATAGGTCTGTTCATCTTCTGGGTCTCTATTATGTTTCAGTGTGTTTTTGTGGATCAAGCTGGTGATTTTGCTTTTGTGGAAGCCGTTGGCTGTCAGTACTTTAGTCAGGGTGCATAGTTCAGTCTTAATGTGTGTCTTGTCTGCCAGGCGTTTGGTTCTGGCGATTAGTGTTTTGGCCACGGAGTTTATCTGTGCTGGGTGGTGGTGGGATTGGGCGTTGAGGTAGCGGTTGGTGTGTGTTTTCTTCTAGTATATGGTGTGTCCTAGTGTGCCATCTGTTTTTTTGTAGATTAGTACATCTAGGAATGGTAGTTGTTTGTTTGTTTCCGTTTCCATGGTGAACTTGATTTTGGGGTGTGTGCTGTTTAGGTGTGTTAGGAAATTGTTTAGGTTTTCTTTTCCATGGGGCCAAATCACAAATGTGTCGTCGATGTATCTTAACCATAGTTTGGGTTTGTGGATGGCATTGGCCAGGGCTCTGGATTCGAATTCTTCCATGAACAGGTTTGCAATGACGGTTGACAGTGGTGATCCCATAGGGGCTCCTTCAATTTGTTTGTATCTTTGTCCTTTGTATATGAAATATGTGTTGGTTAAGCAGTGTTCTGTTAGTTCCGTGAGGTGTTTAGCTGGTTGGTATTTATTTTTGATGATTTCAAGGGTCTCTTTTATCGGGACTTGAGTGAATAGTGAAACCACGTCGAAACTTACAAGCAGATCTTCTTGCTCCACATCTTTGATCATTTCCAAGAAGTGGTATGAGTTTTGTACATGTGAAGCTGCTGTTTCGGCATGGGGCTGTAGCTGTTTTGCTAAGTGTTTAGCTTGGTTTTGTAGTGATGCTCCTCTGGAGCTGACTATGGGTCTGAGAGGTATGCCTTCTTTGTGTATTTTTGGGAGGCCGTATAGTTTGGGGCATCTGGAAGATTTTTCTCTTGGGATGATCATCTGTTGGATCTCTTTGCTCATGTGGCTGGTTATAATTTTCTTCTTGGTTAATTTTTCCAGATATGTGGTTGGGTCTGTGTTTATGGGTTTGTATGTGGAGTCTTGGAGTAGGTCTGTCAATTTTGTTTCGTAGTCTTTTCTGTCCATTACTACAGTGGCATTCCCTTTGTCTGCTGGGAGGATGATTATGCTGCTATCTCTTTTCAGGGTTTGTAGCGCTTTAATTTCATTTTTCTGCAAGTTGCTTTTGGGTGGTTTGCTTGTGCATAGGATGTTGGTAACTCGGTGTCTTATTTTATCAGGTTCATCTGTATTTAATTTAGTTAGGCTGGATTCTACTGCACATATGATGGATTCTGTGGGGATTTTTTGGGGTGCTATTTTAGTATCTGTGATGAACACTATACAGAAGCCTGATGATGGCAGATGAGATTCTGCCGAAACGTTGCTACAACTTTAAAAGCACAACTACAATGACGTGGGAAAATACCCGAACAAACCTGAATGTTTATATATATATATATATATATATATATATATATATATATATATATATATATATATATATGTGTGTGTGTGTGTGTGTGTGTGTGTGTGTGTGTGTGTGTGTGTGTGTGTGTGTTACAGGTGCTACGTCTACCTTATATGCATTTCTACCATTCCTCTCTATTGTAGTTGTTAGCTCTATTATTCCTCACTATTGTAGTTGTTCCCTGTATCACATTGCTACTTTAGGATTCATCTCTATTGTTCCTGTGATGGATTTCCTGTTCTTGTTGTATTACTTACTCTCTCTAGTAAAATGGTTTCTGCAGAGTGATGGCCTGTATTGTGCTTTCTTACTCTACATGAAGCAATATAAGGATTGGGAAGAATAAAATATACCCATAGAGTAATGTAAATCTGGAGGAAAAAAGCTAGCTAACTAATTGCTGCCCCTCATTTTTGATGATGACAGCTTCCATCAGCTTCTGTAAAACAGGAGGGTGCTCAAGGGCAATCAAAAGTGACCTATATGTTTTTGCTAAATGAGGTTATTTGCAGAGAGGAAAAGAAGCCCAGATACTTGTTCTGTTTTTGTCTGTAATAAAAAATGCAAAAGCAAAAATCCCATTCCCCAAATGGTAGAATTTACATAGCAGTTCTGGCATATCTCTGAAAATGCAAACATTGACGGTTTTGTGGGATCCTATCATTGCTACATAAGTTTCTCCCTCTGTTTACTAACTTTCCTTGCAATGCCATTGGTGAAAATGCTCAGTTCTCTGCCTCAAATACTGGTTCATGGATATATAATAGTCCTGATCTCCCTACAAAGAACAAGCCCGCTAAAGTGCAAACACTCATTATGTTTGCCTTTTTTGAAGAGATATTCCACTGTAGTATTAGCCAGGAAAGAAAGAATATAATATCGGAATAGTGAAGATTCAGATATTCTCACAACAGATAGGAGGAATGTATTTTAATGCTCCTTTCTCAAGGTGGTAGTATTCTTTTTAATGCCCAATTCATGTTCTCAAACAATTACCGACCCCCCCCCCCCCCCCCCCCCCCAACCCCCCCCCCCCCCCCCCCCCCCCCCCCCCCCCCCCCCCCCCGCCCCCCGACCGCACCCCCCCCCCCCCCCCCCCCCCCCCCCCCCCCCCCCCCCCCCCCCCCCAAAAAAAAAAACGCCCCCCCCCCCCCACCCCCCCCCCCCCCCCCCCCCCCCCCCCCCCCCCCCCCCCCCCCCCCCCCCCCCCCCCCCCCCCCCCCCCCCCCCCCCCCCCCCCCCCCCCCCCCCCCCCCCCCCGCCCCCCCCCGCCCCCCCCCCCCCCCCCCCCCCCCCGCCCCCCCCCCCCCCCCCCCCCCCCCCCCCCCCCCCCCCCCCCCCCCCCCCCCCCCCCCCCCCCCCCCCCCCCCCCCGCCCCCCGCCCCCCCCCCCCGGGGGGCGCCCCCCGGGGGGGCCCCCGGCCCTATGTCAGCTATGGGTGGGGGTCTAAATCAAAGGGATTTAGTTTATTACTCCCAGGTACCAAGTGGAGAACATAGGTGCAAAGCTGAGGATGTTGTCAATTATACACCCTTCTCTTTTTGATACTACCAATCACTTTATGTATAAATAAATGAATATTTGTAGCTCTTCGTCCTAATTTATTGAGCACTTATTAGGAGAACACATGTTATTCCTGCCTACAAGTTATCTTGTTAACTTCGTTATAATATTACCAATGTACTTACTGTGTTATAATCATACTTTCATAGACTCCTAGAGTTAGGAGGGGACTAACTCTTGGACTGTGAAGTCCAACACCATGTTTAATTCAGTTTAAATCAACCTTTTGGTTTCTGCTTGAAGCCATACACTCACTAATTCTTTGGTAATAAGTTCCACTATCAAGTTGCTCTTTTAAGGGATCTGAATCTATATCAGAATCAAGACCACATTTGACTCTCTGGAAAGATGCCAAGGGCCATGAGTATTGACCAAGGGGGAAAAAAAGCACAGAGCCAGAATAAAAAGAAAATAGTGACTTTGTTTCATTTACATATAAATACAATTAAAACTGAGTCAACTAAACAGAATAAATAAGTTTACTCTCCTTGTACGGTACTGTATATTTAATAACGTTCTCTTTCTGTCACATGAAACATAATTCATTAGAAACTTCTAGGGGAACTCTAGAGATCTCATTTAAAATGTTGAAAAGTTACATGGAGAGCAGGCTTGAAATTTTGCAGTTACCGCACAAGACTAACATATAGTACATCTTGCATATATTTTCAGATATATACTGGAGGAAAAAAAGGCTTGTCTTTTGATATTTTCAAGAATCCTGATTGCCACCTTATGGCTGATTAATCCATAGTTGCCAAAGGGGTAGGGATATATTTGTTTCTTGGTTTTTGGTCACTGTATTAGTGTTCCATCCATATATATAGACATCCTGTGATCTCCGAAACTTTAAATTACATTTAATGTATTTACTAAGCTTTCATAAGCCTCTGCTGACATCGTCAGAGTTTTAAGCTACCATTACAGAGATCTCTGCCTTTATATATCAATCAATTTAGCCCTTGCATACGTGATAGGCCCTCTCAACTGCCTCCCATCCGTAATTAGCTCTGTTGTTTTTGCTTCCATCATGTTGCTCCAAGGAGGCGTATCTCTTGTTGTTGCTTTCTCCCATACCCAACCCAGCTTGGAATGCTTATCTCTAGGAAGTGATGTTAACATGCTAGCTATTGCAATTTGTTGCTTTGCTCGTGACCTTGTAGTTGGCCCGGCTCGTTCTTCATTATTCCTGTTTGCTATAACTTGAGGTAGCTCTGCTGAGCTCCTCTGTATTTGGACAGGCCTGGCTGTGCCTTCAGGATGAGTCCACATGCCCAGGGATGGCGGGGGGGTGTGTGCCATTGGTCCCTGCTCCCCAATGGGAAGTGGTCTCTGCTCCTCCTGCAGGGTCTTTCCTGGTGTCTCAGTGCTTGGTAGGCCGGTGGTAGTTTGATATGCTTATTGATAGAATTGCTGTTGGAAAACCAGGCTTCTTTTAAAAGGCGTCTTTCTTTAGTTATATCATGGGGAATACATACATACATACATACATACATACATACATACATACATACATACATAGTGTTTCACATTTTGTGAGCATACAACAGAAGCCCCTGGTGATTAAAGCTATATTTCTTTGCACTACTATGTCATGTTTCAATATGATCTTTCCAAAAGCACTGAGTATACACCATATTAAATGGCATCTGAATCATACTCCAGCAGCCAGTTAATTTTCCTGAGGCTCATGGGTAACTTGTTTTTTCCCATGGGTCCTAGGAAGACCTCATAAACACATCAATGAAAAATGCCAAAAACGTACTGATTACTGCACAACAATCCAAGGAAAAGGGGTGTTGAAATTCCAGAGTTGGAATGCCATAGAACTATACAGGTAGCCCTTGACTTACAACCACAACTGAGATAACAATTTTTGTTGTTAAGCAAGGCAGTTGTTAGAATGTTAGAATAGAATAGAATAGAATAGAATAGAATAGAATAGAATAGAATAGAATAGAATAGAATTCTTTATTGGCCAAGTGTGATTGGACACGCAAGGAATTTGTCTTGGTGTAAATGTTCTCAGTGTATATAAAAGAGTCGAGAGTCAAGAATCATAAGGTATAACACTTAATAATAGTCATAATACAGTCACAAGTGGGAGGCGATGGGTGATAAGGAGTGATGAGAAAATTAATAGTAACATGCTATTAATGCAGACTTTGTAAATAGTTGGACAGTGTTGAGGGAATTATTTGTTTAGCAGAGTAATGGTGTTTGGGGAAAAATTGTCCTTGTGTCTAGTTGTTCTGGTATGCAGTGCTCTATAGCATCGTTTTGAGGGAAGGAGTTGAAACAGTTTATGTCCAGGATGTGAGAGGTCTGTAAATATTTTCACAGCCCTCTTTTTGACTCATGTAGTATACAGGTCCTCGATTGAAGGCAGGTTGGTAGTAATTGTTTTTTCTGTAGTCCTAATTACTCTCTGAAGTCTGTGTCTGTCTTGTTGGGTTGCAGAACCAAACCAAACAGTTATAGAGGTGTAGATGACAGACTCAATAATTCTTCTGTAGAACTGTATCAGCAGCTCCTTGGGCAGTTTGAGCTTTCTGAGTTGCTGCAAAAAGAACATTCTTTGTTGTGCTTTTTTGATGACGTTTTTGATGTTAGGTATCCATTTTAGGTCTTGTGATATGATAGAACCTAGAAATTTGAAAGTTTCTATTGTTGATACTGTGATGTCGAGTATTGTAAGAGGTGGTAGTATGGGAGAGTTTCTCCTAAAGTCTACCACCATTTCCACGGTTCTGTTAAGTGAGATATGCCTGTTTTTACAACCTACCTTGCCAAAGTTGTTAAATTGTAGTTCTTTAGTGAATCATGCAGTCATTAAGCAAATCTGGCTTCCCCCATTGACTTGCTGGGAAGTCAACAAATGTTGAAAAAACATAACCCAAGGGCACTACAATTGTTGAAAATATATGCCAGTTGGCAAGCACTCAGATTTTGATTACATGACCATAGGGATCCTACAATGTTCATAAGTGTAAGGAATGGTTGTAAGCCACATTTTTCACTGCTGTTGTAACTTTGATCAGTGGCTAAATGAATGATTGTTAAGTCAAGGACCACTGTTGGTCCCTCTGCAGCATCTGAGTGGACAGCAGAAGTTAAGGTCTCTTAATTTCCTTTTCTTCTCTGCTTGTCCCACAATGGCATAGCACAACTGCTCAGGATTCTAAGATTAGTATTATTCATGTATGGAACAAGGCTCCTGCATCATTCAATTGACAAAAGGAGAATGCACTTCTCAAATATTTATGAAAGAAGAAGAGAATTTTGGTAAAATTGTAATGGGTGGCACCATGTTCCATTCAATCATGCTGAAAAGGGAAGCTGATTTATAGCAGTCAGAAGGAGCACAGAAGTTTTATTAAAAAGAGGAAGCTTTGGTGAACTGTGGCTCACTTCATTAGACGCATCAGATGCACACTTCACAAAAGCTTCTGCCTTTAATAAAATATGCTAGCTTCTGCCTTCTGATAGACAGTTCTCCTTCTGCCACTTATTTATAGGAAAGGAATATCTGAACTCTTTAGCCTAGCATATCAAGAGTCTTCTAATTTACCATGTTGGCTTCAACTGGACAAAAATGAGCTAGACTGAGCCCCAATTGATGCAGGTAAAATGGACCTATGAGTTAATGGCTGCTGATCAGACTTAGGGAATATTTCATTCAAGTAATTAGCTATTGGAAACATACACTATAACTGGTCCTTTGTGAGACAACCCTTGACCTCCTTAGGCCTTCCAAACATCTTGTGCAGCTTCAGGAAGGCCACACCACTCTTTGGGAAGGCTGCACACAGCCAGCAGCTGCTTCACAAAGGGCCAGACCAGATGTGCCTTGTCAGCCATGGGACAGCAAGGTTCGGCTAGAAGCAGTGAGGAGGAGTAGAAGGCACACTTAGTTCAGGAGAGTGCAGGGCTTCAGGGGTGGCAGAATGCAGAGTATTCAACCAAAAGAGCAGAGATGTGGAGGAGATAGGTGTACAGATGACACTGAAATTATCTTCTCCTTTGAAATAAATTTCAAAAATAAATTCTCTTTCATCAAACTCAATGAATACTGACAGAAAAATGTGAGATGCTTTCTCTGCTCAGCATTACTTTTAATTTTACAGAAATACCTTTTTACTTCCTATTGATGTTCTACTTATGCTTTACTTCTTTATTTCACTATACAGGCTCTTTACGCCTCCAGAAGCAAATCAGACAAAGAAAACCTTTGTATGGATCAAGTATTTCAGAACCCATTCTCTTATTTATTGCTATTTAGTTGCATGCTTTAAGCATACTTTTCATGAAATGTCACTCCATTATCTCAGACAGTAGCTGCTTGCCTGCCAACTTCTGAAGTTCTTCTTAAGTATAAGCCAAGTAAGAAATTTTACTAGCTGCAAAATTTAACCTTCTCACTAGTTAGGCTAAACCAGACACAACAAATTAGAACACTTCTAGTTAGATAAGCCACCTTCTAAACCCTGCATGTGTGTGTGTGTGTGTGTAGTACCCATGGAGTAATAAATGAGATTATGCTAATTTCTTTGTGCATTCTTCAAGGAATACTTAGAATATCCTCTAGGGACCCCATTCATAAGATGGGAAGATAGAATCCTTGATCCTTTATTAATTTCAAAACCTGGTGATATCCAATCCTTTGAAAAACAATCCCAGAGCAATCACAATGGACTTATCATTAAAAATCCAATAAAAGGATTGTAATCAGTCTGTGTCAAATGTACACACCACCCTTTTCTAATATATAAGTCCAATATCAATTTCAATGCTCTCTAGAGAGATTAGACCTTGCTTCATGTCATCTAGGATGAATTGCTAAAATGTGCTACACATGGGAATGCCTTGGAAAAAGATCCTAAAACTTCAGTCGGTACAAAATCTGGCTCTTTTTTTACTAGGAGTAAGCCCTAGATGATCATATAATATGAGAGCTGCTTTGAACTTGATGAACCCGACTGAAAGTGTTGCTATTGAAATTGAAAACTCTAAATGTCAGTCATACCACATTGCTCCAAGAATGAGTCCACCATTTTGTGACACACACACCCCCCACTTCCTGCAACCTTTCCATCATCAGCATCACATGTAAGGGCCTCTTTCTTCTTTATAAAATGATATGGGCCCTTCACTTCCGTAACAGTAATTGTAACAATAACAGAGTTCATTTCACCAGGATTAACTGAATTCTATCTATATCTGTCTAGCTATCCATCTATCTATCCATCTATCCATCCATCCATCCGTCTATCCGTCCGTCTATCCATCTGTCTGTCCGTCTGTCTGTCTATCTATCATCTACCTATCTATATCTATCATTTATCTATCTGTCTGTCTATATCTGTCCTTCTTTACCTTTTCATAGAATAACAGAGTTGGAAGGTACCTTGGAGGTCATCTAGTCCAACCCCCTGCTCGAGCAGGAGAGTCTATTCCAAATATTAGCCTCTACCTACCTGGTTGGAAACTCTTGGATACAGCAAAGAATGAAAGCAGGATATTAGAAAATGCAGCTTTCTGTGACCATCATAGCCTAGGTAGGTAGAATTGGTATATCCCCAAACTGGACTATTTGAGGATGTTTGTGGGATTGAGTTGAAGAAATGGACAGCAACATTCTGCAGTCTAAAAGTATGCGACATATTCGGGTATTGTGTACTCACTTAGCCATCCCTGGCTGTCAGCATCCTATATTATCTTCATACAAATCATCATTTTCTGATCACAAGATGAAAAAGAATTGGGATATTGTAACCCTGCAGGCTTCCTGTGCCAATGCCTCAGGTAAATGGTTGTTAGAAAAGATAAATCAGTATTGCCCTGCTTTACCAACACAGAAAACATTTCCCATATTTTTGTTCAACTTCATAGTGTCAAACTGGGAACTATGAAAAAGCTTTGTGCTTTAATTGCCCCAAAACTGCCTGATGCCAATACGGTGCAGTCAAACAAAGATGCTACCCTTAAAAACTCAAGGTAACAATTTAACTCCTGCCTTTGAAATGATGTTTTTATAAAGTTATTTTCTACTAAGTGCTCACATTCAAGATGAAAAACTCCTTTTTCCCACCTTCTATTTGTCTTTGTCTGTTCAACTTTGCCACCCCAAGGCACATTGTTAGCAAAGCTTGCAAAACGTTTAATTTCAGTAAAGAGTGGGGGGAAACAAACAGGCATTTATATTAAGCAATATGTCCCCATCAGTGCTCTGTAGTATAAAACACAAGTTGTTAGATTTGACCTTCTAGTATCTAGTTAGTCATTCCTCTTCCCATTAAAAGTTTTTAAGTTTGATTCAGAAAATCTAGCTTTGTTAAGAAATCCTAAATAAAATGCAGGTGCAAAGGCTCTACTCATTTCCTCACCAGTGACTTATAGCATCTTTGAGGTTCATCCAGCCATTGTTGTGCCAAAATAACAGTAAGGAAGACATGCTTTAAATCATTTCACTGATGTTATGGAGTCATTCTGAGCCAATGGTGAGGAAATGGCCTACGAGTGCTCATACAGCCATTCCCTTTTGCGGCAACTCATATGGTTTTCAGAGGGAAAGAAAAGGGGACATAAAATAGGATTGCTGAGAAATAAAAGTCAGGGATCAGCATGTTCAAGTGAGGCCAAGATACATTGAAGTTCAAACTGCTAAATAGAGATGCAACCTTCCTGACTCTGTTAAGAAATTATTGTGCATGTTTATTTGGCAGAAACTGTAGAATGGGAGATACATAATTAACAGTTGTAGTGGTAATTTAGAGCAGCCAGGTGTTTTTAACGCCTAGAATTCTCAGCAAGGATCAGGGTTGTCTTTTGAGGGGAGGAAACTGACTGGGTGATCAAAATCACACCCCTTTGGTCTGCATATGATGCACATTAAGAAGAGATGGTTCTTCAGTCATCTGGTTTTGAATCCACCTCTGTAATGCTTTGTCCCTGTAATGACCAGGCTTTGGGGAAAAGCTTAGAAATTGAAGTCTAGGCATCTGTACTATACCCAGTTTAGGTAAAGCTGGTTTATACTACCCTGGAATAAAATAGAGGTAAAGAAGATACTGGTTTAATAGTGATTTAGCATTAGAGCTAGTCTGAGAGCCAGTTGGATAAGGTGGTTAAGGCACTAGGCAGAAAACAGAAGGCTGTGGATTCTGGTCCTGCCTTAGGCATGAAACCGGCTGGGCTAACTTAGGCCAATCCCCTTTGATAGCACTAGGAAGGAGGCAAGTGGAAATTGGTCCCAAGTTGTTGTCAAGGAAACAGTAGAAATTTATCCAGACAGTCATTAGGAGTCAACACTGATTTGAAGATATGCAAACTATAAATGATCATATAACAATATCCTTAGATAGAAGAACAATATCCTACCACAGAAGTTTACCTGACAGGTCAAACACACCATGGCGAAATGTGGCACTTCTTCTTTTTTTATTTCATACTGAGAAATACAGTCACATGATTAATTCTGCAAATGAAATGACTGTAGAGAATGGGTGTCAAACTCGATCACATCATATGATGCATCATAACATATTGTTGTAGAGCGGCGGTTACAGAGGGAGACAGAGCCAGGTTAGGCTAACAGACTTTATTCAAAGAATAAAGGGTCGCCGCGGCTTCAGAGGCAATCTGACAGCCAGCTGGCGGCGACAGCTGATGCCGTTTGACAGCTCCCTTTTATAGCCGGCTGTCAAACGGCATCAGCCAATGGGAGCGATCGGCGCTCCCGCTCAGGCGGCGGACCAGAAGGAGAACTGCTGGCAGGTTCTTAAGACATAACACATATCATGACGTTTTTTGTCTTTGCTGAGCTAGGGTGGGCGTGGCCTGCATATGACCACATCCGGCCTGTGGGCCATCATTTTAACAGGCCTGATGTAAAGGAATAGCTTTAAAGGCTCTTAGAAATTATCCCATACCCTGTGGTCATCCTTTTCAGAGTTTAAAAACAATATTTGTGTTTTTGTTTTCATCTGCAAATGTAATGGATATGTTGGTACCTCTAAACTGTTTTGATTTTAGCAGGCTTCACATGACATTACATTAGCTGTCACCTGTCAGGTACAAAATAGCATATCATCTTATTTATTAAATGCTGTAATTTTTTTTAAAAAAAGAATAGTTCCATCCCACAGCAAACATAGCAAATAAATATTTATGCCTGTCAGCCATCAAATGGTGTTTAATATGGTGTAACCATGATAAACCCACATGATGTTATCTGCTGTCACCCTCCATCTCAGCCCATTTTCAGTCTCTCTGCAATCTGCTGCTTACAAAGACACAAAAGCTTTAAAATAGTTATTTTCCCTTCTAAATGAGAAAAGTAGGGAACAAATCATCCCTGCCCATAAAGAAACAAGGGAGAGGGAGAACAAAAAGAAGGGAAAAAAAATATCAGGGCCATAGAAGGGTTAAATAAAGCCTCACTTGCAAACCTTCTTGCCTGGAAAAAGAGATATAATTTGGTTATTTGCTGTTACTCACTAGATTTTGATTCCTATACAGGACAAAGATAAGGTTTTTTGGGGGAGGAGGGAAATTGTTGTTTTAGTTTTTGGTATTCCTCCCACACAATGTTCTAGGACTTTGAGAAGTGCAAAATTTACCTGGTCTTACAAAATTTCATCTACATTGTCTGGAACAGCTAAATTTGTCACCAAGAATAAGGAATGGATAAATGATGGAATATTTATAAAAAGATGAATTCTTACAAGATTTCACATTACATTTGGTGGCTGACCCAAAACCAATGAATTATATGACCAAGCAGTTTCATGGAAATTTTAAAGGGGAGAGAGGGAACTCTGTGGCACTCCACAAATGAAGGGCCATGGGCACAATTTCTCCCCACCAATACTGATTGAAAAAGAGAAAGGAGTGCTCCCCTCCATCCCCAACCTTGAAGCCAGGCCAAAGGACATAATGTTCAACAGTACTGAGTACAGTATGAAGTAAGTATAGTGGGCAATTGAGATAAGAAAGTCTTGTTCAACATATTTTGTTAGTGGTTACCTTTCATTCCGTCTGGTATGACTACAATTGTGTATGAAGAGGGGTGGGCTTAAAACTGATGCAATGTGGTCAGGCTTTTGCAGGCCCCAAAGCCTGGGTATAGATTAGAATAAGTGCTCTGGAGAAGAGATTACATCCTCAGTCATTGCAGTAGAATGCAGCCTCTGACAGTGTTCTCAAATATAGAAAATCCTCACTTAATGGTGATCATTTGAACTTACAATTGTGCTGAATGAATGGATTTATGATGAGAAGAGAAGAGTTGGAAGGGACCTTGGAAGGTCTTCTAGTCCAACTTCCTGCTCAGGCAGGAAGCCCTGTACCATTTCAGACAAATGATAGTCCTTGAAGTTACAGCTATTACATCACCCTTGCAGTTACCTGATCAACATTTGAGCAATTGCTAGCCTGCTTGTGTTTATGATTGCAGGATGCACTTCACCTCCCTCCAACTACCTGTTTGGCAGCCTTGCCCTCTTCCATCACTGCCAATCCTGATGCCCTTCCCTTCATCATCCCTGCAGCCCCCAATTGACCTTTGCTGTCCTTCTGTTGATGAGGCATACTTAGCCTGGTCCTTTGTGAGACAACTCTTGACCTCCTTAGGCCTTCCAAAACATCTTGTGCAGCTTCAGGAAGGCCACACCACTCTTTGGGAAGGCGGCACACAGCCAGCAGCTGCTTCACAAAGGGCCAGACCAGATGTGCCTTGTGAGCCGTGGGACAGCAAGGTTCGGCTAGAAGCAGTGAGGAGGAGTAGAAGGCACACATAGTTCAGGAGAGTGCAGAGTTGCAGGGGTGGCAGAATGCAGAGTATTTAACCAAAAGAGCAGAGATGTGGAGGAGATAGGTGTACAGATGACATTGAAGCAGAGGTGAATACAGCAGGGAAGGAGAAGCATTGCCCAACACTGGTCCTATCTAACTGTCATAACTGTCACTACCATAACTGCCATCACTAAGTGATGTGGTCACATGATGTTTCACCTAGGAACCACTTTACTGATCCCAATTACTGTTGTTAAACGAGGACTACCTATACTGCTTCTATTTGAATCACCACACAAAACATATCATACAATAATTTTCCCAATGCTTAGGATGTATCCAGCTTTGGATCATCCCTAGATTTGACAAGCATTCTATTTACTTCTTCACCCATGTCATTAATAAAAAAATGTTGGCAATATCTGGTTAGGAACAAGGCAGACCACTTAATGCAACATTCTGGTTTGACAAAGAACCACTACCCCTGATTTAAAGTATATTTTAAATCTAACTCAACGATACTTCAGTAAATGAATATTCTTACTGTCAGAGAAAAGGAAGAGAGATGACAACAACTCTGTTTTCAGTTCAACAATATCCAATCTCCAACTGCCATACAGTATTTTCTATGCTGGGAAATAAAAAGTCAATACTGCTTCTTTTGACAAGATAGGTATTCCCAATTGTAGCACAACACCAGGGTAGGTTTACAGAGATTTATCATGCAGAAAGAACTCTATGATGATATACACAAAGTTTCAAAGCTGCTAATCATATTCTTTGTCAGATATCCCGTAACAATTTCACATTAGCTTTAAAACCACTGACTTTCAGGTTCCAGATACTTAAAGCAGGGCCAATCAAATGACAAATAATAATGTCATATATATAATGAATATCCATACCCACAGAAAACACTGGAAAAAATTCTTGAAAGATTTAATTTAAGGGAATTGATGTGAATGTATTTGCTTAAAATAATGGGTGCGGGGAGGGAGTGGTTCCTAGTTTGCTTAGTTGTTCTTTTTTGCTTTCTATTTTTGCAGACCTTCTATCTACAGGCAAGGCAATTGTTACGAACTAAGCAAACTCATTTGACAGTAACTATGCTGGCTTGCTTCAGCAGCAGGCTTGTAATCCTGCACTTCGGATTGACCCGTGGATAAGCGAATCGTGATTGGCCGATTCTGGCTGATCTGATTGGCTGACAACGGGCCGTCTCTGATTGGACGCTTTTGGAGCGGTTAGTTCAATTTCGTTGGTTATTGTGACAGCAGCCAGCTCTATAAAAGAGCTACTGCTGCCCTAATCATTGCTCTGTTCTGAAGTCACTATTAGAGTGTTGAACTGAGTCACTATCGATGTCTCGTCTCCGTTATTGCGCCCACTCCTACAAACATAACACTGGCGACGAAGGTGGGATACGGAGACGATAGAGCTGACTGAGCACTCGCTGAGTACCAAACAGAGCACGTGGCTAAGAGAGCGCCAACAACGGCAAGATGGCCAGCGGCGCCATACCACCCGCTCCATTTGACCCGGCTAACGAAGACTGGGACACATATATAGACAGGTTCCAGATGTTCCTGGAGACCAACAACCTGAAAGACGCTGCGCCTGGCAAGAAACGAGCGATCTTCCTGACCCATTGTGGGCCTGCCGTTTTTAAAATGGCTAAAGCACTTGCTAAACCAGCAGAAGTTAAGACAATGGATTGGGATACCCTCGCACCGATCCTCCGAGCCCATTATGCACCCGCGGTACCAACGCTTATCCGAAGGCACGAATTTTACCAGAGGGACCAACGGAAAAACGAGAGCGTTGGGGACTTCATCGCGGACCTCCGGAACCTGGGAGGCCTCTGTGGTTTCGCAAACCTCGAGGAAGCCATGAGAGACCGAATAGTTCTGGGATTAGATGACCACACAGCGCAGAGCAAGATCATGGCTAAAGGGGACATCGACCTCGCAGATGTCATCGCCGATGCTACTGCAGCAGAAGCAACCAGGAAGTCGGCCGCTTGAATGCGCCGCCCCAACGCACCGCTCCGCCAACTCGCCAATGATACTATGCCTTTTTCCGAGAGGCACTCAACAACGGCTCACCACGAAGACCTCGAATCCTCGTCTGATAGTGAGGAAGAAGAGGTCAACCGACTCAGGTCAGAGCGCTACCAGCGAGATCAGAAGAGCCAGAAACCTGCACGTCAATGCGCTGGTTGCGGGTCCAATCACCCGTGATCGGACTGCAAATTCCTCGACTCACTCTGCCATTCCTGTGGAAAGAGGGGCCACATCGCAAAGGTTTGCAGAAGCAAGCGAGCGTCAAGCCCAATCCGAAGAACAACGGGCAGCCCACCTGTAAATCGGGACCGTCTGAATCACCAATGGAACCACTATCACTACAGAAATCGAGCGCCTGCTGCGTCAGTTAGGCTAGAAGAGGCGCATCAAACCATTACCATTGGTCACGCATCATCCTTGGATGCAAGAAAAATCCGAGTGAAGGTCGCCATTGAGAATCGTCCATGCGTAATGGAAGTAGACTCAGGGTCGTCTCTATCGATGGTCTCATGGAAAACCTTCCAACAGCTGATCCCTGACATCCGTCGCCAGGATCTCAGCACCCAAAAAATCATATTAAGGGACTACCAGGGAAACAGGATTCCCGTTGCCGGTTCCCGCAACGTCCAGGTGTCTTTCAAGGACCACACCGCTACTCTGCCTATTACCATCGTCGATCGAGACCGACCCAGCTTGTTGGGGTTACAGTGGTTCACCCCACTGGGAATTGAACTAGCGGGCATTCACCAGACTGGAAACAGCGACTGGGAAGCGGCCCTCGTCCAGGAGTTCCAGGACGTGTTCACCGAGAAGCTAGGCAAGTACAAGGGATCCCCCATATCATTTAGCCTCAACCCCGAGGTCGCACCCATCCGCCTTATGCCTCGTTGAGTGCCCTTCGCACTCAAGCCAAAGATTGACGAACAATTGGACAAATTAATAGCTCAGGGGGTGTTAGAACCGATCGATCATGCCCGTTGGGAAACCCCGATCGTAACTCCCATAAAACCTGATGGATCAATAAGAATTTGTGGGGATTACCGGGCCACCCTAAATCATGCGCTTCAGCAGAGCGCTTACCTGGTACCTGTGATCCAACATCTTCTTCACTCCCTGGGTGGCGGAAAAATATTTGCAAAATTGGACCTAGCCCAGGCATACCAGCAACTACCCGTAGATGCCGAAACTGCTGAGGCCCAGACTATAGTCACGCACAGAGGTGCGTTTAAATGTAATAGACTCCAGTTCGGAGTGAGTGTAGCACCAGGCATTTTCCAAAGCCTGATGGAGAGAATGCTACAAGGCATAAAAGGAGTCGTGCCTTATTTCGATGACGTATTGATAGCTGCCCCCACTAAAGACGTATTAGAGAAATGACTCAGAACGGTCCTTCAGAAATTCAAAAACGCCGGTTTAAAAGTAAAAAAAGACAAGTGTCAACTTTGTACTGAGAGGGTTGAATTCCTAGGGTACCTTCTTGACAAAAAGGGAATCCATCCCACTGAAAAAAAAGTAACGGCGATAAAAAACACCCCAAGACCCAGGAATAAGACAGATCTCCAAGCCTTCCTAGGACTTATTCACTTTTATAATATCTTCTTGCCCCAAAGGGCGACTGTAGCTGAGCCCCTACATAGACTACTTGACAAGAAGGCTTCCTGGGTCTGGGGACACCAGGAAGAATGAGCCTTCCAGCAAGTAAAAGATCTCTTAACCTCAGATGCTGTATTAATGCAGTATAACGAGACTTTGCCCTTATTGGTCACCTGCGATGCCTCACCGTTTGGGGTAGGAGCCATCTTAAGTCATGTCCTACCAAACGGAAATGAAGCACCTGTTGCCTTCTTTTCACGAACTTTATCAAAGACTGAAAGAAACTACAGCCAACTCGATAAAGAGGCTCTCGCTATTGTATCCGCTATTAAACGCTTTCATGAATATGTATACGGCAGACCGTTTACCATAATAACCGATCACAAGCCATTGCTGGGTATTTTAGCGGGAGACAAACCAACTCCCCACATATTGTCACCAAGAATGACCCGTTGGTCAGAGTTTCTAGCCGCATATGATTATCAACTGCAACACCGCCCGGGGAAATCCATTCCCCACGCTGACGCCTTAAGTCGTTCTCCGCTACCAGAAGCCATAGACAATCAGGCTCCAACTTTAACTGCACTCCAAATAGAAACTCTCCCTGCGCCACCCCTGACTGAGTGAGACATCGCCGCGGAAACAAAAAAGGATCCTGTATTCGCCGAGTCCTCAGCTGGGTGGAACGAGGTTGGCCTGACACCGAACCCAACGACACCTTCGCGCCCGTTCAAACACCGACAGACAGAACTGTTTTCCCAGAAGGGCTGCATCTTGTGGGGAGACAGAGTCGTCATTCCGAGAAATTACAACATACAGTTCTAAAACTGTTGCACGATGGTCATCCAGGCATCGTGCGAATGAAGGCATTGGCAAGAAGTTACGCGTGGTGGCCAGGTATCGATAAACAGATAGAAGTCTGGGTGGCCACATGCAACAAGTGCCAGGAAATCCACGCTGCCCCACCGAAGGCACCTCCAACTGAATGGGATGCACCTCGTGGTCCCTGGTCCCGCATCCACATTGACTTTGCGGGACCCACCAAGGGGCACACTTTTCTCATAGCTGTGGATGCCTATTCCAACTGGCTCGAAGTCCACAAAATGAAGAGCACCACCACAGACGCCGTCATCAAAAAGTTAAATAGACTATTCGCTACGCATGGATTGCCTGACGTTTTAGTCTCGGATAACAGGCCCCAATTCACTGGCCTAGCATTTGAACAGTACCTAGCCGACCGGGGCATCCGCCATGCCTTAACTTCGCCGGCTCACCCTGCTGCCAATGGCAGGGCTGAGCGCATGGTCCAATTCATAAAAAAGACCTTGCACAAGATGGAACATGGGGACATTGACGACAAAATAACCAGAATGCTTCTCCTCCAACACATCACCCCGCACAGCATCACAAACAGAACCCCGGCCGAACTTCTGATGGGCCGGAAACTTCGCTCACACCTCAATCGCCTGCACCCAACCTACACGCCAGAGAAACCTTCCGGTTCCAGCAGCAAGTGTCGTGCGTTCAAGGTAGGCGACTTAGTCTTTGCGAAAAACTTCTCGGGTGATCCATTGTGGGTCCCCGCTACTATAACTCAAATTACGGGCCCCAGATCTTACCGGCTACAAACTAGCGATGGGAAATTATGGAAGCGCCATATAGACCAACCGTTCCCGATTGGCACCTAACCCTATCTCAACCCCTGAATCTCAAACTGGGGGGGGAGGAAGGGAAATCGAGGGGGCCAAAATAGAATTAGCAGATGACCCACTAACTGACGCCCAGCAGTCTGCACAACCAACCTTGGGATACTCACCTTCCGGAGGAGGACTGAGCCGGGTGATTGCTTCGCCACAAAGCAGCCCGGCCATAGAAGCAAGTCCAGGGAACCCAGATGACAACAGAGAGGACAGCCCTGAGTCCCCGAGCGAAACAGCGGAACCGTTTTCGCCACCCGGTTCTACTAACAGCCCACCGGAGTCCGCGCCAGAGCAGAGACCAGTGGAACAGCGAAAATCGAATAGACAGGTGAAACGGCCTGCCTACTTACGAGAATACGTCACCCCACCCCTAAGACGGAACCTAGGGGGAAGGGGTGTTACGAACTAAGCAAACTCATTTGACAGTAACTATGCTGGCTTCCTTCAGCAGCAGGCTTGTAATCCTGCACTTCGGATTGACCCGCAGATAAGCGAATCGTGATTGGCCGATTCTGGCTGATCTGATTGGCTGACAATTGGCCATCTCTGATTGGACGCTTTTGGAGCGGTTAGTTCAATTTCGTTGGTTGTTGTGACAGCAGCCAGCTCTATAAAAGAGCTGCTGCTGCCCTAATCGTTGCTCTGTTCTGAAGTCACTATTAAAGAGTTGAACTGAGTCACTATCGATGTCTCGTCTCCGTTATTGCGCCCACTCCTCCAAACATAACAGCAATAATCTGAGGCATCCATGGAATATAATTTATCCTCCAGAGCAGTCAATTCTCTTAGAAAAAAAACCCAACAAGTTAAATTACTGCTATTCAGCATTTGGCCCAGAAAATAGGGCTATTTTTGGGGGTATGTAAATATCATTGTTGAGAATAAGAGAGCATCAAATTACATGATATTCTCATTTTCACTGTAGTACAAATTGAAGGATAGGAGATTTACAGTGCAATTGTGCATTTGATTTGTACCTAAGGTAAGTGGATGTATTCATAGAATTGCTTCCCAAAACATTTGTTTGATGCCATCTCTTCTCTATTGGCAAAATGTTACAGCCTGATCGCCTCTTCTAACCCTAACCCTTCACCCAGGTTTTCTAATCTTATAAATGACTGAACAAACAATATGTTTTTTCCATTACCTTCCCTTTCTTTCATTGTTCTTTTACTGTTACCACTTCTATGACAAAATAAAACTAGAATTCCTCTGAACCTGGTCGTGTCATGCAGGTGGATGCAACAATGAAGTTTCAGTCATTGACATTCCTTTTGAAAGCAGGTCCAAACTTTGGCAGTGCTCGTTTACCTCAGCTGTCTTTGGATGTTATGCCTATCATTGCAATTGTATCCATTTTTGAATCAGTGGAACCTGGCACAGTTATATATTATTGTATTTCAGCCTAGGATTATCCTTGAAGAAAATTGAGGGGTGCGGTGGCCTAGAGGTAGAGCTCTCACCTCACAGGAGGCTGTGAGTTAGATCCAAGGTAGAGGCAGATATTTCTCCTCTGGGCACAATGAGAATTTATCTGCTGAATCAAATTCCACATTCTTGATAAGGAGGGCACCTGGCCAGTAAAGACTCTGCTCCATTCGGTTGCCCAGATTCCACCCTGCAAGAGATTATGGGGTCATTAAAAGGAGATGATGATTATCCTTGAAGAAAATTCAGAAACTTCATCTAGTAGAAAATTTAGCAAAAAAGCTGTTAAACAGTACCCATGATTTGGGCATTATTGAATATTTGTCCTGGTTTACAGATATAATTATAATTAGATATAATTCAAGGTTTGGAGTTGGACTTTAAAAGCTCTGAACCATTTAATGTGTACATTTATCAATGTCTCTATCATGAACCTGTCTGGAAACTACATTCTTTTAAAAATGCTTCCCTGACTTTTCAGAAGCTTTTGCTGCACATACAAGAGAGAGAACTTTCCCCTGAATTATTCTAAAATTATGGTATATCCTCCTTTAAAGATGACACTTGCTGTCCTTTTAAGAAAAAGAGTTAAAGAACAACTTACTACAACTTTTTGAGCCATGGTATGATGGTTTATGTATGCTTATTAGATTATATTTCAAACATGCTATTTACCTTAGGGCTGAAAAAAGATGTGATGGATTTAGATGAAATGTGAAACCATACTTTACTCTTAAAGAGAATGAGGATAGGTGAAAATCTGTATTCAAAACATTTTGCTTATCTTCGTCCAAAGCAAGGGAAGGTCCACAACAGTTTATTTAATGACTTGCAACTTATAATTATCAATTCTGATATGGACAATTGTGGTTAGTAACAATCCTGATCCAAACTGTTGCTTATCAAATTTAGGTCTACCCATAGTTTTTTACTGGGCTTGAATTAAAACCATCCAACATACCAGGTCAGATGGTATACATACCAACATATCAAGCTCAACAAATGCTACAGCTCTATTTTCCTCCCGCTTATACCAAAGATAGCTCAGGTGGGATAGTCCTGAAGTTCTTATCACTTCTTGACTTTCTGGGCTAAGCTGGTATTTCCATCAGAAGTAACAATCTCTGCATTTTCCCTCAGATTTGTATCCATATTCCTCCTTATATGATAGACAAATTTTAAGTGGACCACTGAATCTTTTTGACAGATATATAAACAGGACAGTCCTTATATGTGTTGAGTTGGGGCTGATTATGTGTTGGGGCTAGAGCAGAAGTCTCCAAACTTGGCAACTTTGAGACTTGTGGACTTCAACTTCCAGAATTCTCCAGCCAACATAGCTGGTATGGGGACCCCTGGGCGAGAATAATACTCTCCCTCTTCTCCATTTGAATGGTTCTTGGAGCCGCATCAAGGATGAATTAATCACCCAACTTCTTGGAAACTACACAGTTTATCTGTGGCTTCTTAATATAATCAATCAACTAGGTGCTTTGTAATGCTTCTCTTATGTTTCTTACATTAGCAACTTGAGATCCTAAGTCACCACCAACCCACACAAGACCTTTCTGATAAATCTGATTAGATTACATTTTAGAATGGAGAACTAGCAATGGGGTTCCTGGTTCATCCCAATAGTCTGAGTGACTTCTTTCTCTCTCACCTGTGTACATCTTCTCCTTTAAAGAGTTTTGGGATTACAATATCACATTTCGAGCCCATCTTCCCTTCTTATTTGGTCCTCTGCCCCACTTTTCCATTTATAGAGTGATCTTTGTTTTATTTCTAAACTCCATTTTCCTCTATGTCTCCTGGCATTTGCATGTGATTAGATACCTATTTCCTACCTCAGGGTACCATGATTTTCTGGTATCCCATTACATATCAGAGAAAATAAGAGGGTGAAAGTAGGTCAGGAGTCCTTGGTAATTTTGGCAAAATATATCAAAACAAAGCAAGAATCAATGTTGCTTATATGGTATTTTTCATTCTACTTATCAACTACAAAAAACCACCCTTTTTATCTTAATTTTTTAACAGAAGTTTGTCACTATTCAATTTCCTATTTAGAATCATAAACTTTGATGGAAATGATCATCCTACGCTGAAACAGGCACTATGCAAACAGGGGGGGAAATCTTGCCTTTGCTGACTTTTAATCATACCTAACTACATAAAACATGTTGAACACCTTGTAACCTGTGGCAAGCATTCAAGCTTACATACTGCTGGCTGTAACAAAACAGTGCAATTATTTTCAGCCTCACAGATGTATCTTCTCCAATGGCATTAGTTTTGCTTGAATAGTTGCCCAGCTACATGCGCTTAAAGGCCTTGTGCTGAAAAGAGCTTTTCACTTTTCGCAGATTATGTTTTCCTGATCTCTTTTATGAGGTTGCAACCCACAAACTTGTTGAATCAACCCAATTCCCATGCTGAGGTGGAAGCCTTTATTTCTGCTCTCACAGAAGCCTTAGATATAGAAAAATAGTAAATGATCTTCTGAATCAAAGTGATAAGCTGTGAATAAGGAAGATACATTGCATCAGAAATGTGTACATCCAAGCAAGAAAGATGTTTAATAAACCCAGGCAGCTCAAATGGACAAACCGACCATGTCTTCTAATGTCTTCTAACCACATAAAAATCCACAGACCTGTCATCTCACAGAACAGGGGTGTCAAACTCACATCATCACAGTGGTGTCATGTGACGTATCGGGACTTTCCCCCCCAAATTGCTAAACTGGGAGAGGACATGGCCAGCATGTGATGCATCCGGCCTGTAGGCCAGGAGTTTGGCAGCCCTGTTATAAAATTAGGATATTTTTTTTTTTGTTGGGAGGAGGAAGGAAGGGGATAAAAGAGCAGAGTTTTCTTTCCCCAGTATTAAACTTCAACCATAAGTTTCAGATCCAAGTTTTATCTCCTTTTGTTCTATGTAATTTCTGATCCCAGCTGGACTCAACACATTGTACAGTTCAGTTGGTACACGCTAAACATTTCAGTTGAAGGTCAGTCACAATGTGAACTCTGTTCTTTTAAAAAACAACAGCAACACATGTTTGTCTTCTTGTAGTGATAAGTACAGCTTCCTAATATGGAATTTGAATATGGATAGCAAATTTCTTTTCCACAGATCTCATAATCAGGTCATCATCAAAATAGGATCCAACATCTGTGGTTCCAATAAATAGAGATGCCAAGAAGTGTTGAAAATTTTCAGGGACCATTGACATGTCCAACTCATGACACTTAACTCACTCTCCATAGGTGATTATTTGGAAATCTACTGTAGCATTATCAATAGCCAGTTTCTAATATGCTTGGAAGGAATAAGTGCAATGACATCTTACAAGAATGGAGATGCCTTTTTCCCATTGTACCTATAAGATATACTGTATGTAGAAAGGGTTCTTAGATAGCTTAGACAATTTTTACTCTTATTTTTACTTTTAAACATTTCTTAGTGGCTTTCAGCTATTTACTGCTTTCAGTAAGGGCTGCAGAATAATTTTTTCTCAATTATTCCATTTGATTTGAGGACATAATGTTAAATTTGTTTGCCATCCACTTTTCCCATCAACTCTTTTAGCTTATTGTGTGAGATAAAGTGTTCATTTTTCTTTCCAAACTGTGTTATGCTACATTTGATTGTCATGTTGACCTGTTCATCACAGCTGGAGCCCATATACAGGGCTCTATGGGGAGGCTGCAATTGCATTTGGTTAAATCAAATATCCATCCCAAATTAACTTCAGAGCTTAAAAGCCCAAATAAATTAAAAATCAGTATTTGGGTCATGCTGACCATTGGAGGAAAGGAATATACTTTCCTGCATGCATAGAATTAGACAATTTAAAAACAGAAACCAACATTCTTCATTCAAATGCAAGTTCTGACAGAATAGAACAGGCCAGTTGTCATCTACTTTAAACATGTGCTTAGAGTGCCTCTAGAAATGACAACATTATAGAATAACAATGTAATGGTTCTAATTCTATGGGCCAGGCACTTCTTCCCTAGAAAATTTTAAGATTTAAGAAAACCCTTATGTCCATGCAAATAAGCCCAAAATGTGTTATATTGATTTCATAGAGATTCCCATTTGAACCTTTTGGAAGAATCTAACAAATGGTGGTTATTTTCAATTGCAAAAATGAACAAACAAATAGAACAAACACAAAACTCTATAGAGTTTTTATTCTTGTTTTCTATTTGGTTTGGTTGAATTTGGTATCTTATGTTACAAGATAAAATACAAAGAAAAGAAAGGGATTAGGTTTGTTTTTTTTAAACAAATTTTATTAATTTTTAAAGACATACAAAGCATAAATACACAAAAACACAAAACATAAAAGCATAAAAAATCTCTTTTCTGAAAGTTGCTTAGTCCCGGGTTAAAACTCTTGGTACAGACACAAATTCAAATTCATATTCATTTTATATACCATTCCATATCTTATTAGCATTTTCAATTTTCTGTATAACTTCTCCTCTCTTTTAAATTTTCTCAATTTTATTTTATTTATCTCCTCTCAATTCGAATCATAATATTTATTATTCTTTGTCTGTTCTATTTCCAGCTATCCATTTATCTTTGTACACTAAATGGAGTATGATGCCTTTATCTCTTTCCCCTATATTTATAATACTTAATATAGAACACATAACTTACATTGGGATTCTGTCTGGTACATTCTAAAATTATACAGTATTATCAAAACCAATACAAATCTATTCATTGATATTGATATTCATACCTTAAATATTTAGCACATTACTTTTCAGTTAAATCACATACTTTTATGGGAGCACCTATTTTCCATAGTTATTCCCCCCCCCCACATCACATATTATAGATCATTATTTCATTACAATGTTCCCCCTTCTACTTCAAATCTCTCATTTCACAAAAAGTTTCACTAGGATAACATAGTCTAATCATTAATATTAACAATCATTTATATCTTAAACATTTTACCCATTTCAATTAAATATCATGCCTTTGTGGGAACACTTATGCTTTCCAAAATTATTTTTCCCCCCCACATCACATATCTTAAATCATTGTTTCATTACAGTACTCCCCTTTTCTTAACAAAAATTTCACTAGATTATACTAAATATTTTATCACATTTTAAATTACATATTATTTCCAATTATCTATAGCTATTTCTAAATACAAATATAGAAATGCAATCTTATGTACCTTTCTAAAATCCCTTTTTCAATAAAAATTTATCCATTATCTCTAAAAAACTTTTGCTTCTTTACATCTTGCTCCCCACCATTAAGGCTTCTCATCCCTTCCTTTCTCCCTTGCTTCTTCTTCTCCTTGTCCTCTTTACCCCCTTGTCTCTCCATCTCCCTTTTATTCTGCTTTCCACCTTTCTGTTGTTTCCTAACATAATATCCCCTTTCCACCTTATTCTTCTCTTTTTGGGTTGTTTTTCCAGGTCTTAAAGTCTTCTTTTCCTTTTTCTCTTTCTTTTTTCCTTCTCCGACCAAAGTTATTTGTTCATCAAAGATGGCTTCTTCTTTGTCCCCATCATCCTGTTGCTCATTCAGCTTTACATAAGTACAAACCGCCATTTCTAAAAATTGAAAAAGAGTGCCAAGGACATCTTTCCTTTCTTGCTTTTCTTTTTCATATTTTTGATATACAAGTTTCAGTCCATCCACAAGTGATGCCATTATGTAGAGAAAAAGTTTTTCCAAACAACCACCCAAGTGCTTTTAGTCAGAAATAATTCTCAGAAGTTCCAAAATCACCACACAATCCAAACAAGCTGTTCCTTTTAAATACTTTCTCCTTCTTCACTTTCTCTTTCTGGGGTTAAAGTTTAGTCACAAAGTTCCCTTTAAAGTTCCCTTATATATCTTTTAGAAGTCTTATTGATGTTTAGTAACTCTTTAGAATTCTAGGCAATCTTCTCCTTATTTTCAAATTTTGCTCCAATTTTTTTCCCTCTCCCTTCCCACTCACAGCCAAAAAGATTTTTTCCATCCACTGTCACGTTAGGAAGGAGAGTGAAACGGAAAAAAAAACAAAAACTTTCCCTTTTAGAATATTCGCAGCTTGTAACTCTCACTGGAAACAATGTATCCTTGGCAGCCTTCAAGCCTCCAGGGCACTTTCTCTTGTCTTGTCCCAGTTGAAAGCAACTTTCATAATTCTTCCAACTTTCTCCCTCCTGCACCTGCTTGTCCGGCTGCAGATTTCTTCGTGGCGGCCATTACTGACCGCCGCTCCTCCGCTCTTGGGAAAAGGGGGTTTGCCGGCTGGGGAGGGGTCTGCGACACCCCAAGCCCCTGTCCGGATCCCCTGTCTTCAGCTGCCTCTACGGGCAGCTATATCCCCAGATCCAAACGGATCGGGGGAACCTTGGTGGCGAACGCAGCAGGGATCGCGCAGTATCGTGAATCCCTGCTGCTGCCGAAACCTTGCAAACCGGAAGTCCAGGATTAGGTTTACCTGATCTGAAATTGTATTTTTATTGTTCATTTATTTATCAAATTTATATGTCCACCCATCTCACAAAAAGTGTCTCTGCGCAGGGTATAATACATTTACGTTTTGTCTGGATGACAGAATGACTATTGTTAGGAAATGGAAGACTCTTAGGGCTAGAAAAACATGACCCAAGATTTGCGTGGCATAGATGCTTGTGGTAGACAGTCAAGATTAATGTAGGTTTCAAAAGTCATTATGTTACACATGCCATTTTGACATGAGTGTGGAATATGAAATAGATACAATCCAGGCTATGCATAATAACTTTATTAAAATTTAAAACAAAAAAAAGTGATACAACAAAAACATTTTATGGATGAGAAATAAAAGGTTAACATATTGTGAGGTATGAGAATTTGATCAAGGAGAAAATAAAATAAAATGAAGAGAATAAATGAAGATAAAGGCACATAATTTTCAGTAGTTTTCTTACAGTTAACAGAAAGTTTCAAAGTAGATAAAAGTATTATATAAAATGATTGGTATCTTATGCAAACAGCATAGATTTAATGTAATTATGTAATACATTTATGTAAAATATTACATCTGGCACTGAAAAGACAGAAGTGACATTAAGAAAATGCTAAAATTAAAATTCTTCAACTTATTTTACTTAACTTTTTTTTACATTTTTTCAATCTTCTTTTTTTTAGATTAACCTTTTCCTTCCCATTTTTTATAGAATTTGTTTACTATGCATGCATTTTGTTACAGTAATACCTTATTTCTATAACTAGCTTTAGCCATAAAAGTAGTTGAGATTTAGATTTTTTTCCATTGAATTTAGAATTCTGAATGCTAAAAAAAATAATTACAAAATTAGATGTCAATATGCTGTTCTAATATCTCATAGCAAAAAGCATCCAGAAATTGATAAATAGGTGGTAAAGTCTATGATACAAAAATAACTATACCTCTGTGTTAAAAATAGAATTGCATTTAAAGCTAATAGTGGTAAAATAGCCTATAGTAACAAAATCAATTAAGTGAAGCAAAGCCACAAACAAAGATGAAAGGATAATATCTGTATAATTACAAGATGAATCATGAAGTTAAATAGGAGTGTAATAGTATGTCCATTTCATTTCATATTTTCATTTCAAAGTTTGCTCTAAATTCAGATCCCCAAATCTTATAAATATTAGAGATAAGAGGTCAAACTAATCTGATGTATTTATTTTTTTAAATTTAATTCCACTCTTGGATGCAAACAGTTGACCCAATACTATATTCTTAAATTATACTGTCATGAAATCACTTACATAACAGAATAACAACATTGCAAAGGACCTCGGAGGTCTTCTAGTCCAACTCCTTGCTCAGGCAAAGAACCCTATACCATTGCAGACAAATGGTTGTCCAATCTCTTCTTTAAAACTTCCAGTGTTGGAACACTCACAACTTCTGATATTACTTAAGTTACTTGTTACTTATGAGCTGTGTTTCACTTTTCTAACTGAATCATGGATGTGTTAGCATGTTAAATCCAGGAATACTGAAGTCAGGAATAGGATATTAATTTTAATTTGGGGTTCAATTAATATTTTCTAGATAGCTAGATCACATCAGAAGTTCCTCTTCCTGGTGTCAGCATGGGGACAGTCATACAGCAATCTAGAGAAGACTTAAAGCAGAGGCAGGGTTGCTCTCAGAACTTCTCTCTGACTTTACTGTTTATTCTCTCTTGGCTATGACAAATAGAATCTGGTGAAAACAAGATTCCATGTTACTTCAAAACTGTTGCGAAATGCTATCCTGCTCAGATTTCACAGACAAGTTTGTTTCTCTATTAAACCAGATATGAAATTCTGCTTGCTCATTTTACATTTTCAATTTGCGTAGATCTCACATTGCTGCAGTAGATTGATTTTATGGCATCTGCCACCGAATAGGTTTACACATGTGATATAATTGTAAAGAGTAGGAATTATGTCAGTTGAGATAAATGAATTAACTATACTAGGAGAACATAGCTAAGTATATTCACTTAATAGCAGGGACACAGATAATGTTTTCTGGAATCCTGAGTTAAGCTACTTCAGCCAAATTCTTTTAGCCAAGTTTCAAGCAATAATGTGCCAATAAGCAGAATATGAACCTTTATAAAACTTCATAGACTTTGGAAAGTTGCATAAAAACTGAGAATGTAAATGAACAATGACATCGACAAAAAGAAGAAAGGAACACAACACACTACTTGGCATTCAGTTTTTATAAACAGAATATGTCAATGTGAGAAGAGATGAATTAATGACAGGTATATCATCAAGTCCTTTCTGGCAGAGAAATGGAATGCTGTAATTTGATGGTGCTGTTCTGTGCTTTGTTGAAATTACTGAAGTGAACTCAACAATATTAAAAACAGTTGCTCTTGATTTGGGGCAGTCTGTTTTTGGATGACTTTTTCTGCCTTTTCTGCATCAATTTTGATGGCATCTGGTGCAAAATTTTCTACCTCTATCCTTTAAAAACATGGCAGATTTCCCGCAGTGTTTGTGGTTTCTATAGAAATTATCTGCAAAATAATAATTGGTGCAGGACTAATGAACTCTCCTCTTAATAGTGCAATTTAAAAATTCTCCTTGTTTGGTTTTCTTTGTACAAAACCCATCTATGCTTATTTTGTACATCTGGTAGATTTACTCCCACAGAATGAGAAACAGGCCTGAAAATACATTATTCTGATTACAAGAAAAAAAATATATCATGTAAAAACACATTTCTTCGAAGTTTAGAAAGGCTTAGAATTCATGCAACCTTCCTGTTAAAAGTAAAAATTAATGCTTGATTGTTTGTGAGCTTCTTATGCTATTAAGTGAGAGACATGGATTAAGAATCCAGTTAAATTCTAATGCTTCTGATTTGTTCTGCTTTGCAGCAAGATTTGTCAATCATTGAATCAGATCTGAGGTATATTTAGAATAAGTGTATATATTCCAGTGTTTTTTCAAACTGCAGGGTTTGCTAGTTTGTTTATTAATTTGCTTTGAGATTAGCTACTGTGATGGAAAAACATTGAATAAAGTAGCATTGGTACCTGTTTCTTAAATACCAAACATTATTGTAAAGGCAAAGCTGGTAATAAAATGTGTGATCATTTTCAAGACTAGCATTTTTAGCAACTTATGATAGAAGAGCCTTGCTTGGCTGAGAGAAAAGATAAACTTCAGTTCATGATCAAATTTCTGTGAAAATCCTTCCACAGAGATGTTTCCCATCACTTCATTTTACTTCAGGATCTATCTTTTATTTCACTGATTGTGGTTGCTAAATTGAGCAGCCACAAATTTTCAAAGCGTATCTTTGAAAAGGTTTATACTATCTTTTCATAGATTTCAGGTTGGATGTGTCTGGGTGCCTCAATGAAAAACAAAATAGAGTCCTCCTAGAAATATTAATATCTATAAAATCCATCAGCCTTTTTTCTTTTAATGTAAATTTCTACAACAGTGGAAAATACTGGCAACCCAAGTAACAGGAAATCCTGAAATTTCTGAAGTATAAAAAATGTGTCACACAAGTACATGTGAATTCTCACTAACACAAACATGATGATTTTGTTGATTACAACATAACGTGGACTTGTGAAACTTTAATCAGTTCAGTTACTTCTGTATTTATAAGCAAGAATTTATTGTTAATATCTTTGGATCTGTTCCAACATAATTTTTAGACACCCTCTCCAAACTGCTTACACAGTTTTGAATTTGTGTTGCATTTACTCTTTGGCTAATTAGTCAAAATAAATATTTGAAGCATTTCTGGAACTGTAATATCAGGTTCACCATTCCAATATACATAATTGTTATTCCATATATAAATCCCATCCCACTATTTCAGCTGCCTTTGGATAGCCCTTGCCACATATCTCTATTTCTTGTCATCTACAAACTTAATTAATGTGCTGTTTACTTCCTTTCTCAGACGATTAATAATGCTGTTAAATAAAACCAAGCTGAAAGAGTTCTCTTTGTGCATGCCAATAGACAACTTGTCTTGGTCCTGACGCATCGTCCATTATCTTCTGCCTTCATTTAAACACCTTTAGCCAGTTCTCAATCAATGTGACAGCTTTCTCACTAGAACCAAATGCCAATTGATTTTAATTCAAAGCAAAGCAAGAGTATGAAGTTTAAAGAAAGCCATGTCCTCACATTTAACTTTCATCTTATTATGTTTTTCAGATAAGAAAAGATGCAGTTACAAACGGTGCATGATCTTGAAGTGACTTACAGCTATTATAAGTTTTATAATTTATAGAAATTTCAGTACATTGCAGTTCATCATTTTGCTAAATGGTGGTTCCACTACAATTCTTCAAACTTTTTTTTCCAAATGTAAATTTTTGTGATGGAATGTGCACCTACAGCAGCTAAAGGGGAGGGTTTGGCCAACTCAGAGCTTTCCCAGAAAGAGGCCAGGATTAAGAGATTGCACATCCCCAAACTGGCTGAGGATGGGGGAAGAGATTCAGGATAGCCACACTCTAGAATCTGTCAGGACATATCTAGTAGCTTAGAAAGTTATAGTGTCAGGCGCAAGCATGCAGATCCACACATGGAAGGTTCGAGACAGCTATTTTATTGTGTTCTACCTATATTAAAGGAATTTCACCAGATTGTTTGCCTTCCCTTGGGAAGCTTAGAAGAATCAGTGTGTAATCACATTGAACACCTTTTCTTGTTGGACCTTCCCTGGAGAACTTACACTGTTGGCAAGTTAGTAGAGGCATTGTGGTTTACTTAGGATCATATTCTCAACTAAAGAATTATTAAACTGATCATCTTAATATATAGTCATTGTTGCTCTCAGTTGCTTAAATACCTTTCCTCTATCCATCCTAATCAACTAGAATTTAAATCTAACTACATGGTAAACTTTGAAGATATATTTAATCCTAGTAAGAGTGCTTGGTGGCATTTTTCCTAGACTGGGCCATTAAGTGATCTAGTTGCATACCTAATAGTCAGCTGTCATCCTAAATGATACCCCATTTTAAGCTTACTGGTGTGTTATTCATGTCTACAGTGATACCATGATAATGCATGGAATCTACACTCCTCTTCAGTGCTGAAAGGAACTTGTTGAAGAGAAGTTTGCAAAAATTGTTAAATTCACAAACAGCTGTTCGTGTATAATCACTCAGCATAGGATACTTGCACAACCATGTATTCTGATCACAACTTTGAGCATGTTTGGATTTAACTGTCAACAATGCTGCTGAACATACTTTAATATAAGTAGCCTTCATTATCTGAGGATTTGCATATCTGCAGTAGGGAGGGATGTACTAAGCCAAACTCATTATGTAGGGACTATTAATCAACAATTTTTACACTCCAGCAAGCCACAAAGATTCTATCTTCTCCATGACAGAATGGAAATAAAGTAAATAAATGGCATCCTGTTTCCAATTCACTATAATCCTGAATTTGTGTGAGAGAGAAATGTATTTCTTGCTGAGGAATTCAGTTTTTATTCCCACAGAAACTCATTTTAGAACATTACCCTCCAAGGCAAGGTTATTTCATGCAGTTTCCAATGTGACATTTTCAGATATATGATTAATTAATAAAAATGAATGATTGTTATGCTTTTTAAAACAATGACAACAATAAACAAACAAAATGCACAATCACGTGGCCTTATTGCATATTTCAGGAGGGAAATTTAAACATAAATTTATCTTACATGGCATGATCCCCAATTTTAAGCTATGCATAAATGCCTAAATCCCT
Organism: Notechis scutatus; assembly: GCF_049901735.1. NCBI lineage: Eukaryota > Metazoa > Chordata > Lepidosauria > Squamata > Elapidae > Notechis > Notechis scutatus. The sequence goes on from NC_142009.1 coordinate 220,354,772, forward strand.
ACTTCTGCCCAAGCTCATTAACTAGGTTATGCTGTTAGCAAACTGTATTCAATTAAATATGCAATCTGTCAAAGCACACAGTAATTCAAGCCATCTTGTTTCAAATTTGGGTTATTTCCTGAAATTAATAACTGGGAAGGAAACTGATGGCTGTTTGTAATCCCCACAGAACATTCAACATCCAGTGGTTTAGATCTAAAACTGAAGAGAAAGGGAATGCAGGAGTAACAATAAGGGTTTTTCCCCCCTCCTGGAGTCATTTTTAATTACACAAATAGAATTTTAGTGAGAATTTATGTTTGATGCCAGTTGACTTGCTTGAAATGTATCACAATGTTAATAGTTTTCTAAATGGGATAACAATGGAAGAAGACTGAGAAAACCATCATAATTTTGAGACCTCTTTTGTGTATCTGATTATGTTCTGAGACATGTTTATACACACACACATACATATACAAATGGGCAATGGACCACTGATGTTTTATTTGTGGAATGGTTGGCTCCATTCCTGATATCTCAAGAAGAAAGAAAAAGAACCTGCTGTCAAATTAATTAGTTGGAATACTCAGTGAAATAGAAAAAGAATTTTCCAAATTCTCATCAAGTTATGTTCAAGTGTCCTAACAATATCATAGCTAAGTGATTTACACTTTTAACACTTTAACTTCCAAGGACAGTAGTATAAACACAAGATAAGATATACTAATCAGAAAACTCCCAGGTTATGAGGGCAGTTCACAAATACTACGGTAGAGATTGTTCTAAGCTCTCAACCCAAAAACCAGGTCAACCAACATCTTTTCAACTGTTCTGCTGGTATTACAGCTAAGCAAATCAGCACTAGTTTGAAACAAAGTAAAAGTTTTTATCTTCCAACCCAGAAAAAATGGCTTTTAACAGATAAGAGTATCCTAAAGAGTAGGGTAATTATTCTCAAGGAGTTTTTCTTTGTAGCCTACCATTTCTTGTGTTGTTCTTCACCCTCTTGGTTCAGAAGCAAGACCTCAGTTTTAAAGATTCTCTTTACAATAAAGGGAAGTGTGCCCCTTTGAAACAAGTGGTGAGAGCTATTGCTGTGCAAATCCTTTAAAAGAGATTCTTCAGAACTCAATGGGGTACAAATATATTGCCTTTCTTTGAATCATTAAAGTAACCAGGGTTGTTGTTTTTTTGCCATGCTTTTGTGGTGTCTTTGGAAATTGCTCTCCTCTGTCTCCACTTTGTGATATGGTTTTGTATACAAAAGCATGTAGAGATAGTAGGGAACAACTTAGAAAATCACTATATGGGCTTGGAAAAACACACAACAATTCAACTATTTGAAAAGAGGTGTTTTAAAAAGCATCTCTTTAAAAGAGTTTGCACAGGTCTAGCAGAAACAGTATAAATATTTGCCACCATGCAGATTGTTTTAGCTTGCATATGCTTCTATGTGTTGCCTGAATAGTTTTTCAATAAAACTGCTGCGGTCTATCATAGGTCAGTTGTTGGGGGGAAAATAACTTTTTGATGTAGAGAAAGAAGATTGAGAATCACAGAACGTGGCTCATAATTAGGCAAACTGCAAGTGTAAACCACTGTGCCAAAATGCTTAAACAGAATTTTACTAGTACTGAGCAGAGGTGGCATTCAGCAGGTTCTGACCAGTTCTAGAGAACTGGTGGTGGAAATTTTGAGTAGTTTGGAGAACTGGCAAATACCACCTCTGACTGGAGATTTTACAGTATCCTTCCCCTGCCATGCCCACCAAGCCACACGCACAGAACCGGTAGCAAAAAAAAATTGAATCCCACCACTGGTACTGAGTGAAATCAATATGCAGGTTTAATAATGGAACCAAGTTATTGTTTCTTATAACTTGGGAGGCAAAATTTCTAGCCTAGGCAGATCAGTTTTAATGAATGTTGGGTGCTCCAGATTATGAAATAGCCATTCATATGGCTATACATCTCTCTTCCTTATGTTGGTACTGTAGTTTGTTCAAAAACTGGTGGCCTAGGAAACACATTACATCAGGATTGGGAATGTTTTCCCACCAAGACTCACTTCATTGGGATAGGGTCTAAGGACCCACAATACCTATATTTTTATTTTTCTCTAAACACCATAAGAGTCATCTCTTTAAGAATCTTGAAAAAGAAATAGGCATTTGTTTTGTTTTGCTTCCCTAAGAAAGTAAATTTAAGCAAAGACTGATGTTCCTTTTCAATCAACGTTATTGAGCTCTAGGGCTGTTTGAGCTATCCATTCCCCATCTTTAAACTGGTCTTAGAAATCTCTTTGTTTTGCTGTTTACTAAAGATACTGTACGATCTTTTACGGTTTTATTCCATATGATGCTGCTGTCTCCATTTTAATTTTTTTTTCAATGATTATCAGTAGAAGTAATTTTCATACTTTGGGTATTATGATTTTCTTAAAAAAAGTAAATTTGTTCCACTATTACCCTCATAAATAAAATGAATCACATTAGGGTTGGGCAAGAAGTAAATACCATCTAGGAATCCATGAAGATGGCCTTGAATGGAATATTCAGAATCCATTATAGAAACAACTAGGACAGAAGCATTCTTGAAACCCTAGGAATGGAGATTGTGTTAGGAAGAGAAACTAAGACTAGCAGGAAGTAGTTATTTTAGTCTATCTCAATATAGTTCAAACTGGGACGTTTTACTCCAGTTACATCTACTTGATGTACAGAGCAGGGAGGCAGGATATGTCATAGTCCCCTCTCTTAAGGAGGTTCATCTAGTGGAATTAAGAAGAAGACCTTCTCTGTGGTAGGTCCCTCCCTGTGGAACATCACTCCCACAGAAATAATGTAGGTCTCCACCTTGATACTCTTTCAAAATATCCCAAAGATACGTTTTTTTCCAATGAATTTGAGGATCCCAGGATGATAGGGAGCCCATCAAATGATTTGATTATTGTCACCAAGGCATGAGGGCCTCATTGGGGCTTGTATTTGGGATTTTACTGCTGTAAGTGTTAAGTTTGGAGAATAAGGAGACCAGACATCTAACCAGTGACTTCAACTCTTTAATAGTAACAGGAATCAGAATGAAACAGAGCAATACTATGGGCAGCAGTAACCCTCTTATAGGGTTACTGCTGCCTTATTAACCAATGAAATTGTGCAACAGGTTCCAACTATTGACCAATAAGGCCAGTCCCAAAAGTGGCCAATTAGGGACTGGTTCTGGCCCAATCCCAAGTTGTTGTATAAGGACCAATCAAGTGTGCAGGTTTTCAACCCCTAATTTGCATTTAGGTTATTCACTTTTATTGATTCACAACACCCTCCCCTTGGGTTCCGTTTGAGGGGGCTGTGATAAAATCCTCAAGATAGGCAGGCCGCTTGGTCTGCCTGGATGATTTCGAGGCTCCACGGGTTTTGTCCAATGTCCGGTTCGTGGGCGTTTGGATGACCATTGTTAAGTTCTATTTCGCTGCACGCGCGATTCCATGCTGCATTCACTGTGGTTGTCTCTGCTGCTGCGTGTTTCTTGGGGTTTTGCAGTTCGTTTTCCCCGTATTAAAGTTCCCTGAAAACATCAACTCCCTCCCGCTTCACGTTCCGGTGCTTCGCTGGGCTGTAGGGCTCCCGTTGACCTGCTATTAGTTGTATCAAAGTCAATTCCTCGATACTCCCTCCCCCTTGAGTTGTTGAACCGGGAAGTCATGGCCGCTGGGTGGTAATCTCGATCGGAGTTGGTCTATGTGGCGCTTCCACACCCTCCCATCGCCTGTTAGCAGGCGGTAAGATCTAGGCCCGGTGAGGTGGGTAACGGTTGCGGGTATCCATAACGGGTCGCCGGAAAAGTTTTTGGCAAAGATTAAATCGCCTACCTTAAATTCCCGGCATTTGCTGCTGGAGCCGACAGGTTTTTCTGGTGCGAAAGCGGGTGGAGCCGGTCAAGGTGCGATCGTATTTTCCGCCCCATAAGAAGTTCAGCGGGTGTTTTGTTGGTCACGCTGTGGCGTGATGTGCTGCAATAAGAGGATTCGATTGATTTTCTCGCCGATGTTGCCAAATTCCATTTTATGCAGGGTCTTTTCACAAATTGTACCATGCGTTCTGCACGTCCATTCGCCGCAGGGTGCGCGGGCGAGGTCAGCACATGGCGGATGCCCCGATCAGCCAGATATTGTTCAAAGGGCAATGCAGTGAACTGCGGGCCGTTGTCCGAGACCAACACGTCCGGAAACCCGTGCGTGGCAAATAGTCTGTTTAATTTATTAATAACTAAGTCGGTTGTAGTTGTGTGCATTCGATGAATCTCGAGCCAGTTAGAATAGGCGTCGACAGTAATCAGGAAAGTGTGACCTTTGGTAGGCCCCGCAAGGTCAATATGAATACGGGACCACGGTCCCTCGGTGTTTCCCATTCGGTTGGGCTTGCTTTGGTGGGCGTTGCTGATGTCCTGGCAAGCGTTGGCATGTAGTGACCCAGGCCTCGATTCTTTTGTCGATTCCCGGCCACCAAGCGTAGCTGCGTGCGAGTGATTTCATCCGCACAATGCCCGGATGTCCCTCATGCAATACCGCCAGCACAGTCTGTTGCAATTTGGCAGGGATTACAACTCGATCGCCCCACAAGATACAGCCTTTTTGGGAAAACAGCTCGGTTTGGCGGGCTTTGAAGGGCGCCCATTCAGGTGGAATTTGGTCCGTCGGCCACCCCCGTTCAACCCAGCGTAATATGTGTTGCAGAACTCAGTCACGTTTCGTTTCAAAAGCAATGTCTCTAGCCGTCAAGGGTGGTGCCTGTAGAGTTTCAATCTGTAGTGTTGAGAGGGTTGGGGCTGGATCCACAACAGCGTCTGGGAGCGGTGTTCTGCTCAATGCATCGGCGTGGAGAATCGATTTCCCAGGCGGTGCTGCAAAGTGTAGTTGTAGGCCGCCAGGAATTCAGACCAACGAGTCATTCTGGGGGACAATATATACGGGGTTGGTTTATTACCCGCAATGATCCCCAGTAGCGGTTTATGATCAGTGATCATTGTAAATGCACGGTCATAAACATATTCGTGAAATCTTTTAACTGCAGCAACAATAGCTAAAGCTTCTTTGTCCAGCTGACTATAATTTCGTTCAGCTTTAGCTAAGGTTCGCGAAAAAAACGTGATGGGGGCTTCTGCTCCGTTTGGTAACACGTGGGCCAGAATTGCCCCAACCCCAAAGGGTGATGCGTCACACGTGATAGTGAGCGGCAGAGTCTCGTTGTACTGCATAAGTACTGAATCAGAAGTTAGCAATTTCTTTACTTGTTGGAAAGCATGTTCTTCCCATTGTCCCCAAACCCACGTTGCTTTTTGTCTAATAGTCTATGCAATGGTTCAGCTACTGTTGCTTTGTGGGGTAAAAATACATTATAGAAATTGATAAGTCCAAGGAACGCCTGTAGGTCTGCCTTGTTCCTAGGAGTGGGTGCCTTTTAATTGCTCGTAATTTGTCTTCGTGGGATGAATTCCTTGGCTGTCCAGGAGGTATCCCAAAAATTCTACTTTTTCGGTACATAAGTGGCATTTATCTTTTTTTACTCTGAGGCCTGCATTTTGGAATCTTCGTAAAACCTCTCTGAGTCATTTTTCTAAAATGTCTTTGTTAGGTGCGGCGATGAGTACATCGTCAAATATGGGACAACACCTTTTATTCCTTGTAACAACCTTTCCATTAAGCTCTGGAAGATTCCAGGGCGACGCTACTCATGGAGCCGGTTGCATTTAAATGCGCCCCTATGTGTTACGATCGTTTCGCCTCTGCTGTGGTTGGGTCTACAGGCAATTGTTGATACGCCTGGGCTAAATCTAGTTTGGCGAAAACTTTCCCCGCCCAGAGAATGGAGTAAGTGTTGCACTACCGGTACTGGATAAGCACTTTGCTGCAGTGCATGGTTTAATGTGGCCCGGTAGTCTCCGCAAATTCTTAGGGACCCATCAGGCTTGATAGGCGTTACTATTGGGGTTTCCCAACGGGCGTGGTCGGTGGGTTCCAGTACGCCCTGCGCTATCAGCTTATCGAGTTGTTCGTCGATTTTAGGTTTTAAGGCGAACGGCACCCGACGCGGACTTAAGGCGGATGGGTGCTATTTCAGGGTTCAAGTTAAACAAGATTGGGGTCCCTTATACTTGCCTAGTCCGTTCACAAACGTCTTGGAATTCTTGCACGAGTGCTTCCTCCCAATCGACGCCGGCCTTGTGGACTCCGGCTATAGTGATTCTGAGTGGCCTGAACCATTGCAGGCCTAGAAGACTAGGCCTGTCTCGATCCACGACAGTCAGTGGTAGTGCGACGGTGCGGTCCTTGAATGAGACCTGAATCTGCGGGACCCGACGACGGGAATTCGGTTGCCCTGATAGTCTTTGAGTATAACCCTCTGAGGGTTAAGGTCTTGGCGGCGAATCGTTGGAAGGAGCTGTTGGAGCGTTTTCCACGACACCATAGAGAGGGAAGATCCCGAGTCTACCTCCATCACGCAAGGTTTGTTTTCGATGGCGACCTTTACTCGGATTTTCCTGGCATCAAGGGATGTAGCGTGGCCTATGGTGATTGTTTGGTGGGTCTCTTCCCGCCTGGTTTCCTCACGCCTGGTGGAAGTGGTGGACGGCTTGTTTCTGTAGGAGTGGTTCACTTTTTCTCGGTGTGTGCCGAAGAATCCGGAAGACTGGAATTCGCCTGTCGGGGTTTGGAGTTCTGTTTGCTTCTGCAAACCTTTGCGATGTGACCGCGTCTCCCGCAATGGCGGCAAAGTGCATCAAGGAATTTGCAGCCGGATCGTGGGTGATTCGCTCCACAGCCGGCACACGGTCGAAATGAGTGTTGTGAGGACTGCTCCCTCTCCGTTCGAAGTCGGTTGACCTCTTCCTCATCGCTGTCGGACGGGACTCTAGGTCTTCGTGGTGAGTTGATACCAGGTGTCTCTCTGAGCGAGGCGAGGTATCAGTGGCGAGTTTACGTAGCGGTGCGTTGGTGCGGCGCATTTGGGCTGCTGACTTCTTTGTCGCCTCTGCTGCCGAGGCTTCTTTAAGGGCATCGGTGAGGCTGATGTCCCCCTTAGCCATAATTTTGCTCTGGATAGCGCTGTCTTCTAGGCCCAGAACCAAACGGTCCCGGAGGGCTTCTTCCAAGTCGGCGAACCCGCAGAGGCCTCCTAGGTTTCCGGAGGTCCGCGATGTAATTGGCAAGGCTTTCGCCCTTCTGTTGATCCCTCTGGTAATATTCGTGTCTTCTTACTAGGGTTGGTACGGAGGGCGTAGTGAGCCCGTAGTAATGGCTAGAGGACGTCCCAGTCCATTTCTTTTACCTCTGCTGGATTGGCAAGCGACTTTGCCATTTTAAACACGGTTGGCCCACAATGCGTTAGAAAGATAGCTCTTTTTTGCCGGTTGTTGCATCTTTCAAATTGTTAGTTTCCAGAAACATCTGGAACCGATCCATGTAGGCCTCTCAGTCTTCGGTCTCTGGATTGAATGGAGCGGGTGGTACGGCACCGCTGGCCATGTTGCCATTGATGGTGCGTGTTTGACCACGTGCTCTGTAGGTCGCTCTGTAGGTTTAGTCAGCTCTTCGGTCTCCGTATCCCACCCTCGTCGCCAGTGTTAAGTTTGGAGAATAAGGAGACCAGACATCTAACCAGTGACTTCAACTCTTTAATAGTAACAGGAATCAGAATGGAACAGAGCAATACTATGGGCAGCAGTAACCCTTTTATAGGGTTAGCTGCTGCCTTATTAACCAATGAAATTGTGCAACAGGTTCCAACTATTGACCAATAAGGCCAGTCCCAAAAGTGGCCAATCAGGGACTGGTTCTGGCCCAATCCCAAGTTGTTGTATAAGGACCAATCAAGTGTGCAGGTTTTCAACCCCTAATTTGCATTTAGGTTATTCACTTTTATTGATTCACAACAGTAAGCTGTTTGAAATCCCCATGAGTAAGTTGGGTAGCCATAAAAATCTCCTTAATAAATAAATAAACAAATTGTTCTATCCTTTCTGGGTGGTAACTTTCCTGTTCTGTTCTATGTTGAATGACTACCATACATCATTTAAAAAGATCAAATTCAGTCAGTGCATCGTAGGCAGTTCAAAACTTGCACCATCAGAACTATAGGTCTGCATCAGACTGAGCGAGAAAACCCAGCATAGATTTTGATAATGCTCTCACTTTGCTTGGACAATCCTAATTATTGACTTTCTTCTAAGTTATTTATAAATCCCAGAGGAAGCCTGAGTGCGTTTGGGGAACTTCTGGCCTTTAGAGCATTTTTTTAGATGGACCTCTTACATTTATAATAATCATGAATTTGTTCATTTTGCCTTTTATATTTTAATTCCTTATGTAGGCCATGTTAGGATGATGTTGCCTAAAGAAGCTCATAAGTAGAACACTAACAAAGGTTACAAAGTTAGTGAGAAACAGGGAAAAAAAGACATGAAATGTAGATCTGCTCTAGCCAAACAATAACATTTGATTTCTGGTGCCTGTTTCAGCTCCTAGACAGGCCTGAGGAAAGGAGGGGGGGATCAGCCGGTACATTGTTCCGGTGCCCATGGAGCTCAAAGGGGGCCCCAAAAGGGAATTTTTAAAAAAAACAATTACAAAATCAATTTTTTAAAATGAAAAACAGTGGGACAGTGTGTCAACCTGGACGTGCCCAGGTAGGGGTGGGGGTGAGGGATGGTGGGGTGGGCCCCTGGTGGCTCACAGCAAACACTCCAAAGCTGGATCAAATCAACTCATCGGAGGGCAAACAGCAAGGAAGGAAGGTGTGTTCCTTCCACACAGCAGCCGCAGCAATGTTCACCCTGCTTTCCAACTCCTCCCCCCTCTTTCTTTCTCCACTTCTCCCCAGTTCTTAAAGAATGAACTTCCACTTCTCACCCAGTCGAAATCCTTCATGCCAAAAGGAAGGAGGTGCCACTGTCAGCTTAGTTGGAGGATCTGTGTGCATGCCAGCCGCACCAAAGGGTAAGTGGCAAGAGAGGTGGCTTTAAAATGCAGGAGGATAAACCAGAGGAGGAAGGGAAGTGTCACTTTTCTTTCATTCGTATAGAGTGAACCATTCTTCTCCCAGTCGGAAAAAAAAAACCCCATCTACTTGTATGCTGCACAGACTCCAATGCCGCTTCTCCATATTTCGTCCTGCTTCCCGATCTGCTTCGCTGCCCCTGGTGCCCTCCTTCCTTTTTTTAATGAGCTTCTCGGTTGGTTAAGAGGTACGTGATATTGATGCAGGGAGTTATGCCAAATCCACAGGGTAGTAGGGAGGGGGAGGGGAAATGTTAACTTAATGTGTAGGTAAGGGGGGCCCATATTAATCTTGTTCCAGCACTTAATACTCTTCTCAGCAGCCCTGCTCCTAGATATAAGAATAGGCCCCTGCAGAGCTCTTGGATTGCTTCCTTCCCCCTCTTTCTCTTCTTAGTCAGAAAAGTTTTCTTTAAAAAAAATGAGGGAAAGAAGAGAAGAGAATAAAAATGCTCTGGAGGCTCACAACATTCCAGATACTGTACCCCAAGCCATAGTAAACCCTATTTTCTCCTGGATAAGAAGAAAGATAATGATCTATTTCTGTTAAAGAGTCCACCTATTGCCAGTGGAGGAAATTGGTGCACTAAGGTAGCTTGCCCTGCTGGGACCAATTAATAATATCACCTTGGCTATACAGAGGCAAGGAGAATGCTTGCCCCAAATCTTTTGTTGTTGTTGTGGATTGTCCCCTTTGGCTTTGATGTAGAGCACAATGTATTGATTGAAGGGGCATGGAGACAACAGCTAGGACTGAACTGAAACTGTTGGTGAGTCATTCAGATGCTGCAAAGCCCACCACATTCATCAACTGGCCATAAAAATTCAAATAAGATTGCAAAGGAGTCCTACTAGGCCTCCTCCTAACCACTGCCTAGCTACCTGGTCAAACTGTTCTCTGGCTGTGATAGTCAGCACTGAGCCTTCACTCTCTCTCAAGCAGTTCACTTCTCAATTAGCTTTTAAGGCGCAGTTATAGATCTGCTAGAAGTGGTGCAATTAAATCATTAATTACTTTTCCCAGTCAGCTGGGAACTCAATTTCACCTTGGTTTGCAACTTGTGCTTCATACTAGATTACCTAGCTAATCCATATAAACATTTTCAGACGCTATATTTAAAGGAGTTAATGATGAGGAAGCTGGAAACAATTTATCACAAAATAGTTCTTAGAGATTTGAATTGCAAGCTCCAGTTTTCATGAGCAAAGGTCTCTAGCAGGCAGCCAGATTTGGGACCACACATACTTGCACTCTAATTTGCTTAATAAGTAATGGAGCTAGGGACTTCACTGGCAGAAAAACAACATCTTGGCAAGGTTTTGATAAAGTGATTCTATTCTGAAGAGTATTGCAAATGGGCTCAGTTAATTGGAATTGGTCTGAAAACCATAACGTTGTACTTATGTACACGCACAGAAACACACGGACACATCTGATTCTCTTTTATACAGCATGGAGGTGTATGAAGACATCTGCCTCTAGCACATCAAAACCTAAAAAAAGGTTCTTCTCCCCAGAGAGATGTGCTATTGCATTCCATCTTCTTTTACATGAAGAAAGAGGGTCTAAATAAGAGGGGAAAAATTAACTCACTGTCTGCATGTAGAACATCTTTTCTTCATTTCTTCCTTCCTTTGCTCCACACAGAGGAATACTCTTTTTGCTTCCTGCAAGAAGGCATGTTGTGCAAGAAACAGATTGATCATTATCTGTCTCCTCTACCTTTCTCCATGCAATGAATGTTTGTTCCTTGCCTTTTCCAGCATGGAAGATTGGGAGAATGCTTATTATCTATACTCATCTGCCTAGTGAAAAGCTTCTATATTCTCCTGACTAAAGGATGAAACAAATAGTCTCCCTATCCTTCCTTCTATATAGAATGAAGACCAATCCATTTTTTTTCCATTTCAATGTGATGCTTTGGGAGAAAGGTGCAAGTGTTTCCTCCCCACTTCCCCCTACCATATGATGGCTCGGTATCAGACTTCCTGGTCAAAACCCAGCTGTAAATTGCAGGCACTCTTTGGTTTAGCACAATTCCTTGGCTTGACTTAACTGAAAGCTTTTGGACACAGCTTGTCTTGATTAAAATGGCAGACAAGAATGAAACCATATCCAATAAATAATTTCCCACTGCTAGCTTTAGAAGTAAAAAAACTTTGATACCCTCAGGGCTTCTACCTGCCATCCTTTTGAATTTATGGATAGTTTGACATGCTACTTGATGGCTTTGGAGTTTGAGTGGCAGTTGCATGTTTACATAACTGCCAACTTGGACCTGGTATCCATTCATTCATCAGCTTGTCTGCCTCAACACATACATAGGGATTAGACTTGATTTATTTCTCATCTCTAACATGTTGGCTTATAAGAGCCATAGTGGCGCAGTGGTTAGAATGCAGTATTACAGGCTAATTTTGCTGACTGCCAGAAGTTCTGGTCTCACCAGCTCAAGGTTGACTCAGCCTTGCATCCTTCCGAGGTTGGTAAAATGAGGACCCAGATTTTAGAGGACTGTAAAGTACTGTGAAGTGATATATAAGTCTAAGTGCTCTGGCTATTTAGGTTGGGGAGATCCAGGTTTTTTCATCTCTATGCAGGCACAAAGTTAATTGACTGATCTTGAGCAAGTAACAGTGTTCTCAGGTAATTTGACCTCAGAGGTCATGCAAACTTAGAAGGGAGGCACTGTGACAGCTTACCATTTCATTTGCAGTTTGGGTTTTCATTTAGCACACTATTTTTAATGATTTTTTTTTAATTTAAAAAATTGATTAAAAAAAACTTTGTGTTTTAGTCTCTTTGACCCCCTCTGTTCTGTTGAGAAGAAAATATCTTAACATTGACTTTTATCATACCTCATCTATTTAAAATAAAATCTGGAAAACCTCTGCTTTTATCTTACCCAGGTTCAAAGGATTTTCGAAGGTAAGTGCTCTTATATATGTTTGTCTTTGATGTGCCAGCCCTGTGCCACCACTGTTACACTTCGGAAAAATGAGAATAGGTCACAGAGGGAAATAGTACTGCAGTTAGATTCTCAGGGTCACCCAATCATTTTATACCCTAAACATGGAAAAATGAATGAGTTTCAGATTGACATAGACACTCAGATTCTAAGCTAACAGGAAATACTGCTGGTTTTGAAGTGAAAGATATAAAAATAGTAATAATAGGTGATCTGTTCCATCTGTTCAACTGTGGTTGGTTTCAGAAGAGTATTATTAACCCCTTTAAATCCCACTGAAATATTCACTTTCAATTTACTATTTGAACTTAAGCTGAACTTTTTGAAATTCCCCAGCCCATTTATGTGGATGACTTTCCCAAATTTGTTGGAATAGAATAGAATAGAATAGAATAGAATAGAGTAGAGTAGAGTAGAGTAGAATAGAATAGGATAGGATAGGATAGGATAGGATAGGATAGGATAGGATAGGATAGGATAGAATAGAATAGAATAGAATAGAATAGAATAGAATAGAATAGAATAGAATAGAATAGAATAGAATAGAATAGAATAGAATACTTTATTGGCTAACTGTGATTGGCACACAAGGAATTTGTCTTGATGCAAATGCTCTCAGTGTACATAAAAGAAAAGATACATTCATCAAGAGTCAAGAATCATAAGGTACAACACTTAATGATAGTCATAGGGTACAGTAAGCAATCAAATCATACTAGGAAACAGTCAATATAAATTGTAAGTATATAAGCAACAAAGTTACAGTCATACAGTCACAACTGGGGGGGATGGGTGATAAGGAGTGATGAGAATATTAAAAGTAATAGCAGTGCAGACTTTGTAAATAGTTGGACAGTGTTGAGGGAAATATTTGTTTAGCAGAGTGATGGCATTTGGGAAAAAACTGTACTTGTGTCTAGTTGTTCTGGTGTGCATTGCTCTATAGCATCATTTTGAGGGTAGGAGTTGAAACAGTTTATGTCCGGGATGTGAGGGGTCTGTAGATATTTTCACAACCCTCTTTTTGACTTGTGCAATATACAAGTCCTCAATGGAAGGCAGGTTGGTAGTAATTGTTTTTTCTGTAGTCTTAATTACTCTCTGAAGCCTGTGTCTGTCTTATTGGGTTGCAGAACCAAACCAGACTGTTATAGAAGTGCAGATGACAGACTCAATAATTCCTCTGTAGAACTGTATCAGCAGCTCCTTGGGCAGAATATATATTTTCTAATAAGTTACAGGGACAGGATTCTCACTCACTATCGTACAATCCCAGTGTGGAAAGAGTTCCCTTATGATGGACTCCAATCTCTGGAGATATAATGGCCAAATGAAAGGGAAGATGTTCCTGCATATCCATGGACCAACATGTTAAGTAAATACATTTTTTAAAAATCCCTCCTAAAACATTCTAAAGCAAATTCAATTTAATTCAACAGAAGGTGTTAAAAGAAAAACACCAGGCAGGAGAACCTGCTTAGGATTCCTCTGAATCATGGTGTCAGGATTGCCATCTTATACCTGAGCCTTGCATTTTCTAGCTACCAGTTTGCCATGAACTATGAGGGGGGAGGTAGCCAGACAGGAGGGGGAAAGACTAACTGCACATTGTACCTTCCAGAGACACCATCTTGAAGTCAAACCACTGGGAATGGAATGCAATGGCATTGAAGAGACAGTTCCCAAAACAATTTATTCAGATATAATTGGGCAATAAGGAACCAGCAAGTGGGAGGAACTGGATGGAGAAAATTAACTGGGAAACTTTAGATCATGAACTTCTGGCTTTGCTATACTGCAATCCACTTGGCTTTTAGTAAAGTATACCTTTAAACACAAATGGAGTTGAGAGTTTTTCTTGCCTAAAGGAACACATTGGGACAGGCCTGACACATGCAACTAATACAAGAAAATAGAATGGATATACTTTAAAAAAATAATGAAGTTTATGAGTATATAAGGAAATGATACCAGGACAAATTAAACTTCCCATATGCTGAAGGCACCTGCAAGAACTGACCTCTAGGTTATCACAACTAGGAAAAAGTATTCTTAAATTAGGCCAAACTCTTTTCTCGCCAGAAAATCTCATATGATGCTGTTTGTATAATCTTTTTTGTGCTGGAGGAATGCTTCAATTATCCCAGGCATTAAATACTTCGTGCTACTTAATATAATATCACGCTCCTTATTGTCTTGTGATGTTGTTTTATTGTTTTGTTGTTTTACTAAAACATCCTGAACACCACGGTGGAGAGACACAATGGAAACACTTAAATCAACCAACACGGAAATGAAATAAAGTATCAGTGCAAGCAAAGCATCGATGAATCAAAGAAACAGAAAGATGTAATGAAATGCTGATGCAAATGTAGAAAAAATAATGAACAATTAAGAAGTGAGATTAGCAATTAAGAACTAAAATGTGCAATTAGAAGATCACACTAGCAATTAGCAGGCTCCAACTTACATTTAGACTGCAATCCTATACTAATTCAAAAAGATTCCCCAGGGTGATTTGGATCCTCCCTTTCAGGAAATTCATAGGCATTCAGACACATTAGTTCTCAAAACTCTTCCTCATGTAGGTGTGGCAACCTTACCTGCTCTTGTAGAACCACCACTGAGTCCCTTTATTCCTTTCTCCAGGAAAAGTTATGTTAGCCTTTGAGAAGAGGCAATTATTTTTCATATAGCTAACCTTCTGTTGTGCCAGCATGACTTTTGCGTGGGAAGTAATTTTGCCGTAAGCTCACCCTTTCCTGCCTTTTTGGATTGTTCTGAAAACCATAAGCTGGAATGTATACTGGATAAATTGCTGAGCTAGGATCCAGAAGGCCCAGGTTCAAGCCTATCCTCAGCCATGGAAACTCACTGGTTGATTGTGGGTCATTCACACTTTCTCAGTTCAAGCCACTTCACTGGGTTAAACCCACCTCACTTGGATATCCTTGCTGTGGAGATAAAACAAGAGGAGATTCCTATGTAAGACACATTGAGACTCTGGGGAAAAGATAGGATATAAATCTAAATAACACTGTTAGTCCTCGTTTAATAATGCTCAGAGACACAGTCACTAAGTGAACCATGTGACAGAGACAGACGCTGCAAAAATTACTGGTTGTTGCTTTCTCATTCAGATAAAGTTCTCTAATACAGAATCCTGTCCTGACACACTTTTCTGCTCCCCCACCTCCTTTTTAAACCCACTCATAGGGTGGAGAAGTAGCTTAAATCAACTTTTCTCCCTAAAGGAGCATTTCCCTAGAAAGTGATAACTGCAAGTTAACAAGCTCAGCTCTGTGACCTTAATTAGTTGATTGGGACCTTCTGGCTGGCTTGCAGATGCTACCTGAAACTGACCAGACCGTAATCAATTTTAGACTGAAAACTTTTATAAATGTGAGCATTGGTTGGAAAATGATTTTTATTACTGTTTATTACCATCTTATTTGTGAGTAGTCACTATCCAAGGTACTACTGATAAAACAAAACTTTTCAAAGTATCTGAGAGTAATTTGCTTTGGTGCAGCTACTTCCTTTGAGTAGTATGCATAGGAGTGTAACATAAGAAATGAAAGAGGAATGAAATTCCTTGCTGCTTGGCCCAGTGGTGGGATTCATTTTTTTTTACTACCAGTTCTGTGGGCGTGGCCTGGTGGGTGTGGTATGGCCTGGTGGATGTGGCTTGGTGGGCATGGCAGGAGAAGGATACTGCAAAATCCCATTCCCTCCCCACCCCACTAACCTGCTTTCCAGCTCCTTCTCTTGTGCAGGGCAACAAAAGAAGACCCAGCCGATGAGCTGGGACTTGGGAGGCAGAGAATAGATGGGGCGGGGCCAATCAGGTGGTATTACGAACTACTCAAAATTTCTGCTACCAGTTCTCCAAACTACTCAAAATTTCCATTACCAGTTCTCCAGAAAGTTAAAAAACATTGTTCCACCAAGAGCAGACAGTAACATTTGTGGGAGTGGGGTCAAATCAGCAAGATGGCAGAGTGTCAAAAGGTAAGTCCTATGACTTTTGTCTGTGCTTCTATTAATGCATAGTGTTTAATACAATACCTAGGAAACCCATAAAATAGCCCTGTTTAGATCATACAATATTTTGAAAGCCTTTGTTTAACAATGTATTGTTGGATGTCATTGAATTGTAACTTTATCTAGTCACCTGAAATTTGTTCTGTAACAATTTCTCAACAACTGGTATAGTTCTTTAATTCCCTCTCCTCAGAACTTATGCAAAAAGTTGGCAGAGCTAATAGAAGATACAGAACTGAAATAACCCTTTTCAACTCCAATCTATTCTATGGCCTTGGTTGATCATCCTTAGGAAAACCCAGCCAAGCTGAATTATCTACACTAAAAACTAGATACAAGCCATTAACTCTGCCTTCCTAGGCATGGCATGACAGCCGCTTTCAGCTGGGCTTATTGATGGCTTTAGGCCTTTGGTCTTATTGACTTACTTCATTTGAGTTCTGGTTCCACTTTAGGCATGAAAGCCAGCTGAGTGACTCTGGGCCAGTCAAACTCTCTCAGCCCAACTCATCTCATACAACTGTTGTGGAGAAAGAGAGAATGAAGGGGTATTAGATATTTTCACCACCTTAGTTATAAAAACCATAAAGGTGGAATAAAAAGAAATATTCCGGGGGCTATTCCAACAGGTGTTTATATCCGTACATATTCATTTCTATGTTAACAAGTGAACTGATTTGTACTTTATAGATGCAGCTCTTTTTTTAAGCTCTGATTTCTGTTTCCTACTGAATTCAAAGTGATTGATTTTGTTTTAAAATGTATATAGAATTTGGCTGTTGTATTGGGAAAATGATTTCTTTTTACTTCCCCTGGAAATTATTGTGTCCATCAAACAGTAGCTTCTTCCAATTATGAATCTTTTCCCTACCCCATTCCTTCCCACCCCATTCATAATATTTAGGCAAGAGAATCCATTAATAGAATACACATATAGGATTTCTACATCCAATTTAGTTGTATCATGTAACAAAAAATTATGTGAACTAATTAAAAAGTACAAATGCATACTGTACAGCAGCATTAAGGAATCAATGCAATAAAAAGATTAAAGATTAATAAACTTAGCATTTAAAAGAAGAAGAACATGGAATTTATAAGCAGAATAGCTCTACAAAGTTTTAACACACTGCATTATCATAAAACAAATAATAACAACAGAAATCCTACCATTATTAAATTGTTGACAATGAACACATATCAGTGATTCATTGCTGGAAATCAAGTGTAGTTTTTTTTTTCCTTTTCTGGGTCTGATAATCAAGACTTAACAGTAATTTACCAATCTCCTAATAATTAGCCTCCTTGACATAGCCATGTATTCAATGACACATATAAGGTAGTTAAGAGTCACTATTGCAGAAAAGAATTACATTATAAACAAAGCCATGATTTCCTACTGCTAGTGAGAGTTTGTGATTTTTTAAAAAGAGGAATTGTTTCTTCTTTCCATCATTCGGCCCTGAAATTGAATGACTGTACATGCTTGTATAACTGCCAACTTTGATTGGAGAAATATTGGCCCTCGCTTTAGTACCCACAATTGGACTATGTGGCCTCTTCCTGTGTGCCAACCATGGGGTGCATCTTGGTTTATTGAGGAGTGCTAGGAGTTCAAGATTAGGAAGATTCCAGTGGCCTGGAGTGCAATTAGACGATGTCCAACTAGACAGTCCATACTAGAAATGGCAATAAAGAAAGTAACAGGTCAATATTTCTCCTCCCTAGAGGCATTTTGATACTTGTCCAGCAACTCTATTCGAGATAAACTGGTCTCTATTTGGAAAGGAAGGCTGCTTATCTGTGTGGCTAATTCAGGTTATATAGCAAATAAAATTGCTTAGATTCACTCAAACATGCACTCTGACTGGATCCCCTCAAAAAATTTCCTCAGAAAGGTTGAAGATTAGAAGCTATCCATTGAGAGTTGAAAGTAGAAACAATCCAATATTGTGAGCTTACCTAAAATATAGCTTTACAGCAGTGGTGGGATTCAAAAATATTTACCACTGGTTCTGTGGGCATGGCTTGGTGGGCATGGCATGGCTTGGTGGGTGTGGCAGGGGAAGAACTGTAAAATCTGCATTCCCACCCCACTCCAGGGAAGGTTACTGCTAAATCCCATTCCCTCCCTACCTCACTAACCTGCTTTCCAGCTCTGTTCTCCTGTGCAGGGCAACAAAAGAAGACCCAGCCAATCAGCTGGGAGTCAGGAGGCAGAGAATAGATAGGGGCAGGGCCAGTCAGAGGTGGTATTTGCCGGTCCTCCAAACTACTCAAAATTTCCACTACCGGTTCTCCAGAACTAGTCAGAACATGCTGAATACTACCTCTGCTTTAGATGCTATTTTTAAAACACATTACATTATATTATAATGTAAGCTCATCATGGGTACAGTAAATGGGTCAAAATCATATCAGCAAACCAATATTGTTTTCCTGTCCTGCAGCATTAAATGCTGGATTTAATCAATTTATTGACTTATAAATTCAAGCTTTCAAAATTTTTGTAAGTTCAATAACTTGTCAAATTCTTCCCTTTGTTGGATTCAATCTATTTTATTTAGGCATTCCTGAATAAATATTACCTATCCATTAATCATCAAATACTTTAATAAAGATTAAGCCTCTATTTGTCTCATTCAAACTAAAACTGACAAAAAATTTAGAATCCCACTTATGTGGCGATGAATTGGGCCAAAACAAAATTTTAAAAAACCAAGATCTCTTTTTTTCCATTCTACAAATTTGTTACCTGCTATGATTTCAGCTATTCACTAGCTATGTATATAGTTTATCATTCTTACAGCAGCATTCCAAGCCTGTTTGTTGATATATACAGTAAGAGCCCTGGTGGTGCAGTGATTAGAATGCAGCATTGCAGGCTAACTCTGCCCACTGCCAGGAGTTTGATCCTGACTGGCTCATAGTTGACTCAGCCTTTCAACCTTCTGAGGTCAGTTAAATAAGGACCCAGATTGTTGGGGGTAAACTGTAAACCACTTACAGAGAGCTGTAACTGAAGAGTACATAAGTCTAACTGCTATTGCTATTGCTTTATACAGACCTAGTTTAGGTTTTTTTTTTATCAAAAGAAGTATCATTATTGCTTATCCTAAAACAATATACTACAAACTCAGGCGTTTCACAGTGCAGGATATTTGACTTTTTAATCCACATACATTATGGAAGTTTATTACTTTGATGGTGACAGCATGCTGATGAAACAAACAGCAAACAAACCACATTTAAAAGAAAACTCAACTGAGTGTGAACATTAGTTTCTCCACAATTCATGGATTATTTGTTTCAAACTATGTAGTCTTCTAATGATCCTCTCCTAATTTCAGAGATTGTAATTTTTCTAAGCACTTCCCTCTGAGAAAGCAATAAAACATTAGTGATAATATTTTTAAAATATCCTATTTCAATGGTAGTGTGCAGAGCATCTGGGAGTAAGTTAACGGCTTACATATTAATTTTCTCATCTATCTGATAGGCAGAAAATTGCTTAATATAAATGCAGTTAAATTTGTCACTTTGCATCTACAAAGCTTATGCTGTGAAATTTATTATGGCCCCAACTAATTATACTGTAATAATTTAGCCAGCTTTTGCGAGTAGAGAAATGTGTATATGTGAGTGTTTGTATGTGCTGGAAGTTAGAAGTTAGAGCTTCTAATTTTTAGTATAATCCCATTTTCCAATATAATTCATGGCAGGGATTATTCTGATTTTGTAATCAAGTCTGAGGAAACATTTGGCTTGATCCTAATGGAAAGAAGCAGTTTTCTGCACTCTAAAATGCAAAGTTAAATTAATATTTAACCACTTTAAAAAGATAAAAATAATCCCAACATGCTAATGAACTTTAGGTATATGTCAACCCTTCTAGGTAAGCAAGACAGGAACAGTACTAGAGGAGTTAATTCTACTTCATTGTAAGGCTACATTAACAGAATTTTGCAAATCTGAAAGTAGAAATCTTCTGCTATCACTTTTGGCTGCTTGATCCATTAGGGCAGCTATTTCCTAAGTTTCTTCCACTGACAGCTAAGCCATTGGACATTGTTCCCTCTCATGTCTGATTTCCAAGGCAAGGAGGGAAACCGGTCTTTTCATGTAATAGCTTACATCTTCCAAATATACTTTTAGCATCATAACAAAACAAACATATCTCTATCCTAGGTCCTTGGAAAGGACTCAATAGGTAGGTAAAAATGCCAAACCGAGTCTAAACATCCAGCTGACTGTGCAGCCCATCATAATAGTAATACAAGGAGGAGAAGATCACAAGGCGTATTGCATGTTTATTCCTTTAAGTATTTACCTTTATAAAGTTTGTGATGATCACACTAGTTTTCAGCTCCTCTTTGTTGGAAATCTCTCATGGATATTGCCATAGAACGGTATTTACATGTGGGTATTAAAAATGTTGCTCACTATGCCATCTTCCATGGGCATTTTGATGCTTTACATTTGCATATATCAACATAAATTAACTTTCTGTGTGTATGTACAGATATGCACATGCACACAAACAGATGATGCTGTCCTATAAGAGAAAAGTGGAAGTGTCCAGCAGCAGAAACATTGTCCAATGGGGAGATGTGGTGACTTGCAATCTGGTCCAAATACTTCGCAAGTTGATCTCACAAGCAAGCATCTCAGTCCAGACACATTTTTCTTAAAACAGTTCACATTTAATTTCCTTTGAATCTAGGACAAAGTCTACCTAAATGGTTAATTCAGATAACCTTCAAAATCATCTTCTGGTCAGAGGTGTGTTTATTGCATGTAAACAGACACAAAACAATCTTCTTTGCATGTCTGAAGTATATGATCTATTTATAAATGGTTCTCCACCTTCTCATTGCCTATTTATACAAGATTTAAAATGGAAACCTGAAGCAATTTGAGTTATGTAATAGATCTTAAATTGGTCCTCAAAAACAAATCCTTAAATGGTGAAGGTTTTAAAGAAACTTAATGTTGTAAAGCATATGAGCAAATAATGTTTTCCTGTTCATCTTTTTAGCTCCTCGTGAATGTTTGGCCTGTATTCCAATAACTCCAGTTTTCTCTGTGATTGCCTATTTGTTAATCTTCTATGGTTTTCAGCTTCCTCATTTTTTACACAGTGACACCTAATCAATTTTTTTTAAAATATCACAGGGTATGTTGTGCAACTGCATATTGTCTCTATCATTATTTTTCTGTAGATAAATGTAGCATATTTTTCCACCAACCAATTTTATGGTTATAATAGATATAGGAAAACCAGTATGATCTAGTGGTTAAAGAACCAGGCTGGAAACCAAGAGACTGTGAATTCTAGTCCTATGTTAGCCATGAAAACACTTTGGAGTCAATCACTTTCTCTCAACCCATGACATCAGGCTGATTAATGGACTGCTCAGTCACTTCCTGTCATAGCCAATGAATCAACACTTAGTTCATTTTTGGGGGAGAAGACAACATTGGATCATGCACTTGTGAGAAAACATTAGGAATTTTTAAAAATCCACAATTTCCAGGCATGAAAAGGCTAACAAGTCTAATGTAAACTTCAAGTTGAATAGCATGTATTAATCAACAGATTTAAAACACTTATATGTTTATCTGTTATCTGGCAACACTGAAATGAGCAAAGAGTGCTTGACAGAACATGAGCGAAACTCTTTGTGCTTGGTTCATGTTATTCCTTTTGGAAGGGAGTGTTACAAAGCTATGCTCAGGAGGGTGGAAGTACTTTTAATTACACTTAAACATAATCATTGCTTATCTGACCTTTTGCAAACAACATTGAAGTGGATGATGAGTGAACCCTAATATTTTTGATGGGTAAAGCTCTGTTATTATCTTTTTCTATACTCCTTTTCAGCAGAGCATCTTTTACTGTGAAGCAAAATAAATAAATAAGCAAATCAAGCCACAAATCTCTTTTCAATAGATAATTTATCAATTTTTATGAAAAACTAAGTGAATTGCAGCTCCTGAAAGAGATGAAGTGATTCAGCCATTAAGTGATTCAGCGAACTGTCTGATCAAACTACTGTTTACAGTTTTAGGGAATGATTTCTTCCAGCATATCTTTTCTTTCGGATAAATTTTATATTAACCTAACAAGAAAAAAAATCTCATTGCCTATCAGGTGTGACAGGCAATCATAAGGAATCAAAAGCAAGAAGATGCTTGTAGGGTTCTTCTATTGGTGACATCTTTAAACTCAACAATTGTTAGACTGTGGGGACATTATTTATACTGCAAGAACTATGGAGTGGTTTCAAAGCAAATGCATTTGGCTCCAACTATATTAAAGATATTTATTCTTTTGAATGCCAAAGTACTCCTTTAATGACAGCTTGGAGGAAATTGAGCTCTGCCTGCTCCAATGAAAAGCTATCAAAATGAGGTTTAGAGACCAGCTTGAGTAGCGGAGTTGAAGAAGTCAGAAATAAATAATTTTCACATACCTGTAGTTCATCATATAAGTAAAGTATAAATCCCATAGCTGCAATACAGAGAACTATTTTAGATTAGGGATACTTCAGAATTCCATTAAGAACATTTTTAGAAATTCTGACCTGGCATTTATTTCATTTATAAATAAGGGATCAAAATGCCGGGGGGCGTTTGCACTTTCCTCAATTTTGTGATACAATTTTCAGCTTGGAAAAATCAGGAAATATATTTAGATATAAACATTTTAAGATAAAAATATATGCAGTATTCATATTATATAGCTATAACATATAGAAAAGAAAGGCTTATTTTGAAGGGGAAATGATTATGCAATTGGCTGTACTTTGTTTTAAATCTCAGATTAATATAAAAATGAATCAAGTGAAACTAAGATTGATCATAGGGATTATGACAGCTAATGTGGTTCAGAAGTAAGATGTTAAATGAGTTGATTTATGGATACTCAAGTTCTAGCTCACCTTCTTTTGTTTCTGTTAGGAAAAAAATTAGATCTTGTGACATGTACAGCAAATAAAAAATATTACTCATATGAACTAGAAATAATATGGCCTGTTCATTCCTATATTAGGTTCACTCAAGGTATACCAATATCTCAAACTTCTTTTAAAGTACATGGAAATGAAATATCTATGTATAAGAGAAACTAGAAAGCCACATAAACAAAGCTCAAGCTCCAATGAACACACAAAAGTTGAAATATATTGAACCTTATTAATCTGTTTGTACTGTAAGAAAAATCATCTACCACACACATTCTGTTGAGAAGGTGTGCTACAGGCCACATGTGTGTAAGAGTTTCATTTGTTGGGATCGAAGAGACAGGCCCTTTCTGCCATGGCAACTACACTGTGGAACATCATTCTCTTTCCCCCCTCTCCACCACCAACCCAAGATGAGATTGGCTCTATGCTTTTGAGGATCCGTTAAAACAAGGCTTTGTTAGCAGGCCTGGGTATCTCAAACAATTGTGAGTTGAGCTCTGTTGTTTTTAACACCAGTCATCTACACTATCTTCTTTAACTGTGATATGACTGGGTTTTTTTAATTGTAATTTTTAACACTGGGATTCATGATAATCCACCTAGAGTCTCTATTACAAGCTAGATGGCTATATAAATGTGAGAACTAAATAAATGTTTAATTTGTTTCCCAATACATTGTTCAATAACCATCCATTCCTAATTATTTATTTTATTCCTAACCATTCCTAATTATTTAGATACCAGTTACCAACACACAGGATTCATCCAACACACAGGATTCATTCATAGAGAAATGCATCCCTCCCTCCCTCCCCCTCCCTCTCTCTCTCTCTCCGATCTATCATCTATTTTCTCCCTTCAACACCATTGATCATTATATCCTTCTGAATGTCAGAAGGATGTAATTCTTCCATTCCTTCACCAACAGGTGCACACAGGCAGCAACGTGTCTTGAACCAACCCTTCATATTCTACTAAGAGCTTAAGATCCATGGTGAGCACAATGGTTAGAATGCAGTTTTGCAAGCTAACTCACTGCTCACTGCCAGGAGTTCGATCCTGACCGGCTCAAGGTTGACTCAGCCTTCCAACCTTCTAAGAATGTAAAATGAGGACCCAGATTTTTGGGTGTAAAATGCTGACTCTGTAAACTGTTTAGAGAGAGCTGCAAAGCACTATGAAGTGTTATATAAGTCTAAATGCTATTGCAATTGATTGGAAAACTGATTGTGCTTCTCTACAGCATACAGTGTTCTCCCCCCACCTCTATTTCACTCAGTTTTTTCTGACACTATTTTGGGGTGTATCTCTTGAGTAATTAAAGGCCCACTCTGTTAAATGAGTATGCTGCATAAAAGATTTCACTGATAAAATTAGCTGGAGCAACAGGCACACTTTGTTATCTAAATATGATTTCAGTCTGAGACAGCAGCCAACTAAATAGTCAATTCTTTTTTAGACCCCTTCCAAACCCACCCCACCCAGAAAGTGCCTGCCTTCCAAAAAGAAAAAAAGAAATTGGAATATTGTTTTGTTCTTAAATCTTTGATGAAGACAGAATGAAATTTGAAAACAGCTGGAGGACACTGATCTACACAAACTAATTTGTTTATGGATGAAACACACATAAAGAATTAAATGCTCTTTTGCTGGTTGTCTGGTTCCTTGTGCCTCTAACCTAATGCGGCTTCACTCCATGTCAAAAAGTATCCTAAGGATGACTCTCTGAATGATAAAAAAGTTATTTCTGCACAATACTGAGTTTGTCATTTTTTTTTTTTTACTTTTAATTGCTAAAAGTGTTGGTGAATGTACTATTTTCTCCTATGAAGCGGTTGAACTATTCAATAGAGAATGATGAGTGTACGGTGATGTCTACCATGAGCAGGGAACTGACATCAATTTAAATTAATTGCTCATGCATTTATGTATCAGAACAAAGAGATGCCAGCATGAGAATAAAAGATATGAATAATTGATCAGGGAGTCATTGAAAAGCCTCTCTGTCATATCCAGAAAATACACTACTCCAACCATTTCATTGGTTTCATTTGAATTCATTTGTCACTGGAATAACACTTAATGTTATAATACATCATGATTTTTAAAATACTGTTTGGAACTACAAATGTTACCTTATCTGACCTGTAACACCTAATAATATCCCTTAAGCATACAAACCGTAAGAAGCTTCTCTGAGAGTACCTAAAGATCTCAGTCATAAAATGAGTGAAAACATTGTTGGAAAACGGATGTAGTCCAGTGGTGGGATTCAAATTTATTTTACTACTGGTTCTGTGGGCGTGGCTTGGTGGGTGTGGCAGGGGAAGGATACTATAAAATCTCCACTCAGAGGTGGTATTTGCCGGTTATCCGAACTACTCAAAATTTCCACTACCGGTTCTCTAGAACTGGTCAGAACCTGCTGAATACCACTTCTGATATAGTCCTTGACTTACAATCATTCATTTAGAGACTGTACAAAGTTACAACGGCACTGAAAAAGTGACTTATGACCGTTTTTCACACTTTGCAGCATCCCCGTGATCATGTGATAAAAGTTTGGATGCTTGGCAACTGGCTCATATTTACGACAGTTGCAGTGTCCTGGGATCATGGGACCCCCTTTTATGACCTTCTAACAAACGAAGTCAACAGGGAAGCCAGATTCACTTAACAACCATGTTTCTAACTTAACAACTGCAGTAGTTCACTTAACAGCTTTGGCCAGAAAGGTCGTAACATGGGACAAAGCTGACTAAACTGTCTTGTTTTACAATATACATTTAGGTCTCAATTGTGGTAATAGGTTGAGGACTCTCTGTGCTTATATCCAGGGGTGGGCTTTAAAAATTTCAGCAACAGGTTTTCTGCCCGATTGCTGGGTGGGTGTGGCCATGGTGGGCATGGCCTAGTTGGCCTCCTGAAACACAGTGTGGCGGGGGGGGGGCATTTTCACTTTCCCCAGGCTCCAGAGGCCCTCCGGAGGTCAGAAATGGGCCTGTTTTTGGACTTCTGGAAGTTCCGGGAGGCCCATTTTTCATCTTCCCTGGCTCTGAAGGATTTCCTCAAGCCTCTGGGATGGTGAAAATGGCCTCCCCGGACTCCAGAGGCCCTCCGGAGGTCAGAAATGGGCTTGTTTCTGGACTTCTGGAACTTCTGGGAGGCCCGTTTTCCCCCCTCCCTGAGCCTCCGTGTGGGCCCTTGCATCCAAAACAGGCTGCTTGGAGACTCCGGGGAGGGGAGGGGTGGGATGGGCGAAGCCATCCAGGAGTGGGATTTGGTGGTTCACCAAACCAGCCATAATGTTAGCAACCAGTCTGCCTGAACCTGGAGAACCCGTAGCAGCCCAAACCTGCTTATATCCATCGATACAAAATTATATAACTGGCAAATCATCTCCTCCTCCTTCTTTTCTTCCTCCTCTTTCTTGTTCTCCTTCTCCTTTTTAAAACAGAAGTTAAGACCACAAGAAGCTTTAATCCACTGATTGTGCAAGCAGTTCCTTGGTATCAACCAGCCCAGCTTGGAGGTGTCAGACTGACTATGGGTTCTTTTTTTATGCAAAACAGAGATAAACGTGAAATGGAAACACTCCACTCTGAATAGCCTGTCAAAATATTTCAAACTGAATAGGGTACAATGAAATAAAGCTTATTTAAATGTCCCATGTTTTCTCAAAAGAAAACTTGAAATATTTCAGTGTTTGGCTATGGAAAACAATGGTAACTCACAACTTCTTGCTTCCTTCTTTTCATCCTAGAGTCACAAGGACAAATAGGGTAGCAATTCATGCTGATCATTACCAATGAAACAGGTTGCAGAAAGACTGGCACTTAATATATCTATATCTATATCTATATCTATATCTATATCTATATCTATATCTATATCTATATCTATATCTATATCTATATCTATATCTATATCTATATCTATATCTATATCTATATCTATATCTATATCTATATCTATATCTATATCTATCTATCTATCTATCTATCTATCTATCTATCTATCTATCTATCTATCTATATCCTCCTAGCTGGCAACTAGCATTTGCCAGTATAAATTGCATTTAACAGAAGAAGAAAGAAATCATTAATCATGCATCACAGTTAATGCCCTTGAGCATCAGAATAAATCCTATTTTTATATTTCAGGTGATCAAATGATGGAAGAATTGCAGACAGCTTAAACCAACAAGTTTGAAAAAAGCTTTTGCAGTACAACGTACCACAGAGGGCATCAACAGTGCACAAAAACAAGATATTAATACAGGTAGTTATCAACTTATGCCCGCAATTGAGCCCAAAATTTATGTTTCTAAGTGACACATTGGTTCTGTGAGTTTTGCCCCATTTTATGACTTTTCTTGCCACAGTTGTTAACTGGTTTGCCAATTGCATAGTAGCAGATAGGACAGCACTCCAGAGGGTTAACATCATTGCCCAGAGGATCATTGGTTGCCCTCTTCCCTCTTTGGAAGTGCTTTATAGCTCCCGCTGCCTTAAGAAAGTTCAAAACATTCTCAAAGATCCATCTCATCCTGGGCACCCTTTTTTGAACTATTACCATCTGGCAGATGGTACAGAATAATAAAAACAAGCACAAATAGGCTGAAAAACAGCTTCTATCCCAGGGCAGTAATTATATTGAACTCTAACATACAGGTGAAACTCAAAAAATTAGAATATCGTGCAAAAGTTCATTTATTTCAGTAATGCAACTTAAAAGGTGAAACTAATATATGAGGTAGACTCATTACATGAAAAACAAGATAGTTCAAGCTGTGATTTGTCATAATTGTGATGATTATGGCTTACAGCTCATGAAAACCCCAAATCCACAATCTCAGAAAATTAGAATATTGTGAAAAGGTTCAATATTCTAGGCTCAAGGTGTCCCACTCTAATCAGCTAATTAAGCCATAACACCTGCAAAGGGTTCCTGAGCCTTTAACCAGTCTCTCAGTCTGGTTCAGTAGGAATCACAATCATGGGAAAGACTGCTGACCTGACAGATGTGCAGAAAATCATCATTGACACCCTTCATAAGGAGGGAAAGCCTCAAAAGGTAATTGGAAAGGAAGTTGGATGTTCCCAAAGTGCTATATCAAAGCACATTAATAGAAAGTTATGTGGAAGGGAAATGTGTGGGGAAAAAGGTGCCCAAGCAGCAGGGATGACCGCAACCTGGAGAGGATTGTCAGGAAAAGGCCATTCAAAAGTGTTGGGGACTTTCACAAGGAGCCATTCCTTAACGTGTGTTGAGGAGCGGAACTTCGATTGGATTATCAGTAAAAACACACCCTTCCCCCCAATAACCAAAACAACCCCCCTTTGGGGGTGGGGAAAACCACCCCCCAAAATCCCAAAAAAAAAAAAAAACCCCCCCCCCCCTTTTTTTTCCCACACCCCAAAAAAAAAAAAAAAAAAAAAAAAACAAAAAAAAAACCTATTCACATTTTCCCTAAAAAAAAAAAAAATAAAAAAAAATTTCCCCCCCTCCTTATCAACCAACCCTCCCCCAACCCCCCCCCCCCCACCCCCCCCCAACCCACCCACCCCCCCAAACCCCCCCCAACCCCAACCACCCCCCACCCCCCCCCCCCCCCCCCCCCCCCCACCCCCCCCCACACACCAAACCCTCCACAAACCCAAAACCCCCCCCCCCCCACCCCACCAAAAAAAAAAAACAACAAAAACCATCAAAAACCCACCCCACCCCCCACCCAACCCCCCCAACCCCAAACTACCCCAACCCCCCCCCACCCCCCCCCCCCCCCCCCCCCCCAACATCTCCCAAACCACCTAATTCCACCCTCCTCCTTCCTTCTTCCAAAAAACCCCCCCCCCCCCCCCCCCCCCCCCCCCCCCCCCCCCCCCCCCCCCCCCTCCCTCTTCCCCCCCCCCCCCCCCCCCCCCCCCCCCCCCCCCCCCCCCCCCCCCCCCCCCCCCCAAAACCCCCCCCCCCCCCCCCCCCCCAAAAAAACCCCACTGAGGCTGGAGTCAGTGCATCAAGAGCCACCACACAGACGGATCCTGGACATGGGCTTCAAATGTCATATTCCTCTTGTCAAGCCGCTCTTGAACAACAAACAATGTCAGAAGCGTCTTACCTGGGCTAAAGAAAAACAGACCTGGTCTGTTGCTCCAGTGGTCCAAAGTCCTCTTTTCTGATGAGAGCAACTTTTTTATCTCATTTGGAAACCAAGGACCCAGAGTCTGGAGGAAGAATGGAGAGGCACACATTGCAAGATGCTTGAAGTCCAGTGTGAAGTTTCCACAGTCTGTATTGATTTGGGGAGCCATGTCATCTGCTGGTGTTGATCCACTGTGCTTCATTAAATCCAGGATCAACGCAGCCATCTACCAGGAGATTTTGGAGCACTTCATGCTTCCTTCTGCAGATGAGCTTTATGAGGATGCTGACTACATTTTCCAGCAGGACTTGGCACCTGCCCACACTGCCAAAAGCACCAAAACCTGGTTCAATGACCATAGGATTACTGTGCTTGATTGGCCAGCAAACTCGTCTGACCTGAACCCCTTAGAGAATCTATGGGGCATTGCCAAGAGAAAGATGAGAGACATGAGACCGAACAATGCAGAAGGGCTGAAGGCCGCTATTGAAGCATCCTGGTCTTCCATAATACCTCAGCAGTGCCACAGGCGGATAGCTTCCATGCCATGCCGCGTTGAGGCAGTAATTGCTGCAAAAGGGGCCCAAACCAAGTACTGAGTACATATGCATGCTTATACTTTTCAGAGGTCTGATATTGTTCTATGTACAATCCTTGTTTTATTGATTGCATGTAATATTCTAATTTTCTGAGATTGTGGATTTGTGGTTTTCATGAGCTGTAAGTCATAATCATCACAATTATGCCAAATCATGGCTTGAACTATCTTGCTTTGCATGTAATGAGTCTATCTCATATATTAGTTTCACCTTTTAAGCTGCATTACTGAAATAAATGAACTTTTGCACAATATTCTAATTTTTCGAGTTTCACCTGTATAGTGTAATATTAATGCAATATCAGGGGTTTTCAATTCAATTGCATAAAATGTGAAGGATGTGTGTTTTTCTTTTATTTTTATAACGTACACTGAAGATGGCATTTAATTTCATTGTACGAGGTTCAATGACAATAAAGTAAAGTAAAGTGAATCACTGCAATTGTTAAGTTAGAAACACAGTTGTTAAGTGCTTCCCCATTGACTTTGCTTGTCAGAAGGTCACAAAAGAGATCACAAGACCCCAGGATACTGCAAGTGTCATAAATATGAGTCAGTGGCCAATTTTGATCATATGACCATGAGGATGCTGCAATGGTAAGTGTGAAAAACAATCATAAGTCACTTTTTTCAGTGCCTTTGTAACTTTGAGGAGCCTGAATTTCTGATACAGGCAACCCTTGACTTACAATAGTTCACTGAATGACCATTCGAAGTTACAGTGGCACTGAAAAAAGTGACTGACAATCATTTTTCACACTTTTGACCATTGCAGCATCCCTGTGGTCATGTGATTTATATTAAGATGTTTAACAACTGACTTACATTTATGACAGTTGCAGTGTCCTGGGCTCATGGGATCCCCCTTTTTTGTGACCTTTTGACAAGCCAAGTGATGGGGAAACCTGATTCACTTAACAATGTAAATGTTGGGCCCAATGGTGGTTGTAAGTTGTGGACAACCTGCACAGTGTTTGATCCTCCTCTTGCTCCTGATAATACAATGATGGTAACTGAGAGTACTGTAATATCTGTCATATCTGTTTGCAAATTGTACAGTCTCATCAAAATGTGTGGAATTTGAGTGTGAAGACACTCAAGTAGCGTAGCTCTAATGTCAAAAGTCTAACCATTAAAAAAATCCTTAATGCTGTTAACTATATGGATTGTACACATTATGAAAATGATTCAGAAGTGCTTTGAAATAAATGTCCCAAAGATGCTTTTTTCCCCCCAAGAGGCAACTGGGCTTTCTGGTTTTCTTTGAAGACATTTCGCTTCTCATCCAAGAAGCTTCTTCAGCTCTGACTGGATGGTGGGAAATGGAAGGATTTATACTCCTTACAGACAGCTGGTCATTTGCATTCTTTTAGCAAGTCATTGAGGCCACTGGAGGTTTATCTGTATCATAAGGGTCACCTGAGTAGTGCAAATGAAGCCATATTCTTAATTTGGTGGTGCCCCCTTTGGGCCTGGTGCCCTAAGCACATGCATAGACTGCTTAATGGTTAATACACCACTGGCATCTCTCCACTACTTATTAAAGGAACCAGGTCCTTTTTTTTTTCACCTGAGCCTCAAAAACTGTCTAAACTGTTTAACCCATTAACTTTTAATGTAACTCTTAAAAAACCCCATAGTTTTTTTTTAGATCGGAAGCCTCCAAATGATTGTTTCTGCTTCATTGATAACAGTGATTACATGAACTTCAAAGCACTGCTTCCAAATCCTTCTCAAAGGATGCACAGCCCTACTATGTAGCTCTAGCTGCTGTGAAAAGGGACAGTTTTTAAAAGCTGCATTGGAAAGAAGAGATATGCTTTGCTATAGTGCTGTTTACAGATGTGTAAGCGCCTGGTGTAAAATGACAAACCAGAATACAACAAACCAAAGAAAAGAAAAAGAAAAAAACATCTATTCAAGCGTTTCACATTTTAGCTTCTCAATCAAGAGTCCATTATGTCGTTCTGAGCATAGCACTAAACAAAAACATCCTTTGAGACATATTATCTGGACCAGCAATCCTCCCAAATGAGATGTTTAGTGATCTAAAGAATATATATTTTGTAAATTCCTGTTTGATGCAAATGTAAGAGGAAAGGAGAAAAAAAAACGCTTTATGTGACAGAAAACAATTATGTATATTGGTATACAGAGTCAGTAAACTCAAGAAGCAACTATAATTTGCCTATGAATGTACATTTTCATGAAAGCTGAGAAATAAAGTCTTTTTAGAGGGTAGGGGATGGGACAAAAAGTAAGACTTGAAAACAAACAAACGTGGTTTAAGTCGAGTGGTTTATCTCATCAGTTTCTAAGGAGAAAAATGAAAAGGCAAAGCATTGCCTTTGAATACAATCTTTAGTTGTAACTCAGAGGCTTTCCTAGGGAAATAATGGTTTGTGTTGAGGTCCTATAGACAAGGCAATATGAAAGCCGACTCTTAACTATCTGCAACCACAGAGTAAGTTTTGGGATTCAATACAATAAGTAAGAAAATGTTCTTCCTTCACAAAGGATGCAAAAGACATCTGTCAGGAGACTGGATTTATTTCCATTCCTTGTATGGATGGTAAAGATTAAAAAAAGGATAAAGATTTCCCCTGTAGAGTTGTGTCCAATTCTAGGAGGCAGTGCTCATCTCTGTTTCTTGCCCAAGGGAGCTAGCATTTTCAAAAGATGTTTCCATGGTCATGTGGCCAATCTAACTATATGCCAAGGCCCACAGAACACTGTTATCTTCCTACCGAAGTGGTACCTATTTATCTACTTGCCTAGGAAATATCTTTGACATTGCCCAACTGGTTTCTCGGCTTCTTCTGCATGCATTAAAACTACTAGGTTGGCAGGAGCTGGAGCAAGAAAAGGAGCTCACCTCATCATGCAATGCTCAGGTCTCAGGTTAACAAGCCCAGCTCTTAAATGCAAGGCCACCATGCCCCCTGTAGTAGTCAAAAAAGCCTTTAGTTCTTCGGGTTCAAAAGCTCCCGTCGATGTATATGTATTTGGGTGACACAGATAACCTTATGAAATAGCCATTTTTCCTCAGAAAGTTAATTTTTAAAAAGGGAAAGTTACTTTAAAAAGAGAGAAAGAGGATTCTTTGGGGAAATTAACATTTTACAAGCCCCTCGAGAACATTTACATAACAAAGAGTGACATTAGAGAGATTTGCATTCCTTAAAAAATAGTTTTCTTGGAGAATTTACATTAGAAACTATGTGTCCTAGGGGGAGATTCTAGACAAAAGGTCTGACTGTTATAGAAAATTGCAAACAAAGGACACAGGCATTTATTGTAAATGTCTTTAAGCAAACTCTTTAGACTGGAATACTGAACTGGAATATTGCCATGTTACTTGGAAGCTGAGATCAAGTTTATATTGAACTCTACATTTCTATTATTGGCTTTTTTTTTCCAGAGGGGAGGGCAGTGTTGGCCTCTGCTCAAAATGGAAAATTTTCTGAAAAACCAGGGAATTAGTTATGCAATCTTTCTAGCAAAATCTTAGGATACTCTGATGACTATTACATTTTTTTTAACCATAGATGTTTATTTCAGGAACTGCCATTTCATGTAGCAATAGTGAATCTTGGTGACTATCAATAAGGTACTTCATTGGTAAGCTTTCTTTAAGATAAAATAAAAAAGACCAAAGAAGTACCATATTTTCCGGACTATAGAGTGCATCGGAATATAAGCCACACCCACTAAATTTTAAAAGAAAAAAATATTTTTACATATATTAGCCGCACCAGACTATAAGCCGCAGATATACATGTTGTGAAATGATATATTTACACAGAAAGAGAAGAATGCTCTTCGCATGTGGCCAGATGTCTCCAATATCTCACCATTGATTCATTAACGCCAAGTTTACATGCAGCAGCTCTATTTTCTTCCTGGATAGACAGATCGATTGCTTTCAACTTAAAAACTGCATCATATGCTTTTCGTCGTGTACTTTCCATGATGAGGGTGTGAAAAATATTTTGCATTCGTGCGTGTCATGCTGCTTGCATCGAGCGCACCAAAAACTACCTATAGCATCTTCTTCTTTGCATTGACCTCTTGCGTTTGTCACATTTTTGCGCCCCCTGGTGGCAGTTAGCGAAGAAAAATCTATAGATAAACTGCATTGTTGTACAAGCCGCAGGGTTCAAAGCGTGGGGAAAAAGTAGTGGCTTATAGTCCGGAAAATATGATAGTCTCTTGACTTACAACAGTTCATTTAGTGACTTTTTGAAGATACAACAGCACTGAAAAAAGTGACTTATGACTGATTTTTGATACTGATGACCATTGCAGCATCCCCCCATCTGTCAACTCATAAAACATTTTGTATACACGTTTTATAGTTGACAACAGAAAGAAGGGGGGGAGTTTCAAAGAGTAGATGACAGTGTGGAATCGAAAGTACATTCCATTCATATTTTCTTCAAACACTGATTAGATGACTGAAGCTTCTGCTGTGCAAAAATCTAATTGGAGAGCATGATTGATGACTCTTGGCTATGGACATTTTTCATTGGATGATACACCCAGAGGGATGGTGGGGGGAAGCAGGATCAAGTATGACAGTGAATTACCTCAGAGTTGGCTACACCCAGGAAAATGCCAGACATAGAATGTTACCTTCAAATAGATCTTTTTTAGTTTTGGGAGTGTGGCTCAAGGCTCATGATTTAATTGGAGTAACTGCCGGAATCCTGACACCATTGTCACATGATCCAAATTCAGGTGCTTGGCAACTGGTTCATATTTATGATGGTTGCAGTATCCCAGAGTCATGTGATCACCTTTTGCAAAGTCAATGGAGATGCCAGATTCACTTAACAATCGTGTTGCTAACTTAATTACTTCAGTGATTCAAGTAAGAACAAAGCAAGGAAGGCTGTAAAATGGGGGCAAAACTCACTTAACAAATGTCTCCATTTGGGGCTTAATTATTGTTTGTAACTCAAGGACTTCTTGTACTTTGTTCAAGATATAAAGTCCTTTTGTTCATACACATTAGTTCTAATGCTGTGTGCACCACTGACATTGGGTCCAGATCCCTGAGCTTCCACACCATCAGTAGTGTTCAAGACACAAACTGATTGATTTCTGGCTGGGTTCCGACTTTCTTTTTCCTTTACTGAAGCCTTGAAGAGATTTTTGGCAGGCTAATTTCTCATTGACAGAAGTACACTCTCTCCCTCTAACCCCTGTAGGAGAGAATCAGCCATCCCAACATTTTCCCAAGGCACAGTACTACTTCATCAGTCTTTAAAATGCAATCAAGGGATAATGTCTTGATGGCTTTCCAGTTCTCAATTCCTTGTAACCATAATTCTAGTGGGTTAGTGTGTGTGAAAATCATTGGACAAGTACACATAACTTAAAATTAAAAAAAAATAATGAATGGGAACAGGACATCAATTGCATATCCATTTTTCTACTCTTTAATCAACTGGAAGGAGCCCTGATTGTCCCATTCTCAGGATTGCTAGGATCTAGAGAGTTGAAATCACCCACACGGTGACTTGAACCTGAGTTTGAAGAACTGGGTGATGGAAATAGTGATTGTGTGGAATTGTTCATAAAGGAAAAACGTACAGATGTATGAACATGGTTACGAACATACAACTTAAGGAGTTACAAACTGATTGCCTATTATTAAAAATAGTAGACATTGTTCTCCGTCCACAAACTGATGAACCACTGAAGCTGTATAAATACTTTCAGGAACCCACACATTTTTAATATATAGCCTATAGTAAGCAATTTTCAATGGTTTCTGATAGTGTTGTGCAGCTTCAGTGGTTTGTTGGCTTAAGGAAGGACAATACCATCTGCCATTTTTGGTAATAAGTACCCTATTTATCAGTACAAATTCCAACACCTGCAAATTTGAGTTAAAGACATAGTTCAGAATTGAACCTATAGACTACCTATATTCCAACTATCTTTCTGTCAAAGTCTGCTGAGAATGTCAAGAATAACACCAAAAGAAGAAATACACTCTCTGAGTAAAAGCCAGTTAAGAACACATGAACAAACTTGATTCATTTTGATTTTGTCCTGAATATCCAGAAAATAATCAACAGCTCAGGGCAACTTTTCAGGAAGAACAAGAGTTACTTGAGAATAATAACCTCCCAGCTTAATAAAAGCCATTAAATTCAGTACATACATACCCATGACACTGTTGCCTTTTGGAGTAAGCCATTTTATGCAAATAAGAAATAGCAAAGTAAATCAAAATTAAAAGCTTGAAATAAGAAAATAGAAAGGGAATATGGTGAAATCTAATTTACACTATATTGGGGCAATGTAAAGCATCAACAGATCTAATTCTGTTGGTCTGAAACTTAAGGAGTTAGGTAGAAGTTGGTTTGTATTGAAAGTTCTGTCCCTGAGTCTTAAAGAGTCAGGTGTGAATATAACATTGTCTGTTTTCAATTTATAATTGTGTGCTACCAGACCCTAGTATAAATGACTTGCTGTCCTTACCCTTTTAGAGCAATTCTTATGCTTCCTTCTTATGATGCTCCCAGGTGTTCCTGACGCCATTCAGTCCAAATGGCAGTGATTTTGCAATGTGGCCAGATTGATGCTCATTCCCATAGACTTGTCTGATAGATCATTTCCTTTCTTCTTGTCTTTCCCATTCATTCAAATTAAAAACCCTTGCTAGGTAGCTTCTGCATGGGCAGGTCTCCAGTTCCTGCCTCTTCTTTTAGAGACTGTTCCTTTCTCACTCTTCTCCATCCTTTTCCTTTGTTTTTCTAGATGCCTTCCTATCATCTTCCAATGTTTTATCTATTGATAATAATGAAAATACTTTCTCACCCCCCTTTTTTTCCTTTTGTCATTGTTGCATTGACATTATAATGATTAAAGCAAAGAGAAAAGGGCACTTCCATAATTACTGTAGGTTTTGGAACTTTTGTAACAAGGGAGAACTGATTGTCAGTTTCATAGAACCACCATAGCATTCATTGAAATCTAACAGATTCATCCCAATCTGACTGTACTGGATTTTAAAAAAAAAGATGGAGAGGAATACTGTGGGCAGTAAATGGGAAAGTAAGGGAGCGTGCTTCTTTTGGCCTGGGCAGAAATTAAAAATGTGTTCCCCAGAATATATAAACATGAAAAGGAGCGATCGATTTCTAGAACTGTATACCGAAATATGGGTTGCGGAAAATTTACTGACTTAATAGAGTATCATGAAATCAACATCAAGATAACTTTTTTAATGCAGCTACTAACCAGTGGCGGACCTAGAAGTCCAAGAATTGAGGATGAAATTTTAAAATAGAGATTGGATAAC
The DNA here is from genome assembly GCF_049901735.1 of Notechis scutatus. Taxonomy (NCBI): domain Eukaryota; kingdom Metazoa; phylum Chordata; class Lepidosauria; order Squamata; family Elapidae; genus Notechis; species Notechis scutatus. Next base: position 220,391,850 of record NC_142009.1, read on the forward strand.
AATTTGTCTGAAATGGTAGGGTTTCCTAAATGAACAGGGAGTTGGACTAGAAATGCTCCAAGGTGCCTTCCAACTCTGCTGTTCTGTTCTGTTCTGTTCTGTTCTGTTCCATTCCCATTCTCCTATTCTATTCTATTCTATTCTATTCTATTCTATTCTATTCTATTCTATTCTATTCTGCTGTACAGGGTAGCAATCAGTCACTCTACATGTAATATCCCACATGCTTACCCCATTATGTTTGTTTCCTTATTTTAGAATATGTCTGTTCATTTTCCCAGCTTCACTAAATTTGACTCCAAGACACATGTATCCACCTAATCTTGTTCTTTTTTTTTTTTTTACCTCCTATGTATCTTGAAATCATTCATTCCATGTTCCCTGTCAAATGCAACTATCTTGGTCATTTTAAAATTAATTTCCAGACTCATATTCATTGCATTATACAATTTGTCTAATAATTGCTACAGATCTTTTCCACTCTAGCCAACAAGTAGCATTTCTCAGGCTTGTCCCAGACTAAGATTTGAACTAGAAGGCTTGCGGCTGATGGTTCAAAAGAAGAGGTCTGATAATTTCAGTGAAGAAGTTTCAGTGTTAAAGAAAACCAGTTATTGGAAACTCTAGAAGTTAACCCCTATGGGAGTTCCCAGGCTCAACTCCTATTTTTCTTTCTCCAGCCTTATGAGGTAATGAACTGTGTGCCATTACTTTCTCTGCAAGAAAAGTGGTTGGCATTTGTTATTGTATCTTGCCTTGCCTTGTTATTGTATCTTGCCTTGTCTCAGAACCTTTCCTTGAATCCATTTATCTCTTATCCTCACAGCTTTATGCCATGCCAGTCTTACTGTTTTCAGAAAACATTCTTCAACTCCATGCGTCTGTAAAACACCCACAATTCAAGTCTATTCAATCTGATGTAGCACTTTCTCCAAATTAACAGTCATGCAGTTAATTTTCTTTCTGACTTTCATGTAGTTCTCAGTGATCTGTTGAAGAATGAGAAATTGATCTGCACATGACCAACCTAGCTTAAAAGCCATACTCAGCTCGCCAAATTTTTTGTAGTGCTTCAGGCATGGTCTGCCAAAGCTTCACAGGGACACATAACAAAACAATCCTCCTGCATTTGTCTTATTTTGCTACCTTTCCTTTAGTACTGAGGGATATTAATGGCATTTTTCCAATTGTCAGGCAAGATGCAATTTTGTTCAGATGTTGAACAGTCACCCCACAAGCAAGCTCATCCATAATTTAACATTTCTCCAGTTACACCATTTGCTTGTTCAGCGTTACATTTTTTTAAAAAAAAATATATATTCTCACAGCATTTATGACAACTTTTTCATTATTTTTTTTCTTTAGGTGCTAACATTTACGGCATTTGTTTCAAGTCCACTTTTGGATATATCACTGTCATTTACACATACATCTCTACAGTTCTTTTTACAGCATTTCCTCACTTCAGTTTCATTTCAAAGCAACCCATCATTTTTATATTTAACTTCACACAACTGGATTTTCTTGTTTGATCCTCTTTGCCCATTTTCAAAACTATTTCAATTTCTATCGAAATTGGTCAATATCCACTCTCTTTCTTTTAACTTTAACCTTGATCTGATTATAGCCTTTGAAATTTTGATCTTCTGTCTGTACATATTAAGAGAATACACAGATGGAGAAGGGGGAGGGGGAGGGGAGGGAAGGAGATAACTATTTTTTTGTAGGCATCATTCCCATACGGTTTTTTTCCTCATCCACAGCTTTTTCACTTCATTATTCTGCTAGTCATTCTTTCTCTCACTACTATTAGCATAATTTTACATACTTATGTGGTACTCTGCAACATAATTATTTTCATTCTCTTCCAAGCAATCTTTATGTCCACTTTCCTTACATCTAATTTATGGTTCCAATGAGAGATTAATGACACTTCTATTTTTTACATCCAACTCTCTTACCTGAAGTTGCTCTATATCCATTCCTATTTCTTTGGCTTCTGTTTCTGCTACATTGCCTGTTTCCTGAATTCTATTCTTAATCCTGCCAAATAACAGTCAATTCCACATTCAGAATCTCTCATTATTCCTGGATGTTTCACTAATTCTCTCAGTTTTTCATGGTAAACAGTCACATTAATATTGCTTTTTATTTTTATTTTTGCCATCTGTAAGATCCTGTTCATAGCTGACTGCACAATCACATTATAATTCATATTTAGGTATTCAAATGATAGGCACTTTTTCTGAAATCTCATTCCTTCTTCATGCCGCTTAGGAGAACAGTTTTCCCCCTGGGTTTTTAGGTTGCAACCATCTGCCATAGTTATCCTTTCAGCTGACGCTTGAACATGATGTTTTTGATAAGATTGAGAAGGCATACCTGACTTTGTTGTAGTATGGAGCAAGTCCTGCTAATTGTAAATTCAGGGACAGCTTGGAAATAACTTTCTATAGCATCTACAAGATGGATCAAAATCGGCAAAATAATAGGTACAATGTCACAATCCAGGTTCCACCCAATTTGGATTTACATGCAATATACAAAGCTCTAACCATGACTATATCTTCCCTTTTGCAGATGTTGATATTCCCAAGAGACACCACTGATTGTCTTTTAAGGCAAAATGCCACATCTCAGCATCATTGTCAGCCATTCAGTCATGTCCAACCCTCTACCAGTCTATGGATGAGCACTCTCCATGCCCCTATGTCTCATATTGCCTCCTTCAAATCCACCATGGTCATCCTGATGTAATTCTTTATGGTATCCAGCCAACAGGTACTTGGGCAGCCTCTTCTCCTTTTTCTGCTGATCACTCCTAGCCTGACCAAGTAAATTCAGCTCGCATGACATGGCCAAAGTATAATAGATTTTCTTTGGCAATCTTGGCTTCAAGTGATATTTTTAGTGAGGCTTGGTCTAGAATTTTTTTGTTTGTAATTTTTGGAGTTCATGGGATGAGTAATGGTCATCTCTGGCACTTCAATTTTAAGGCATCCACCTTTCTCCTATCTGGCTTTTCTAGAGTCCAAGTTTTACAACCATAAGTAGCAACTGGAAAAAAGTATTGCTTTGATGAATCTGCATTTCACTGCAAGGCTGATACCTTTACTCTTGCAGATGTTATTCATACTGGACATTGTAGTTCTTCCAAGTGATATACACTTTCTGATCTCAGGGCTGCAGTCACCATGTTGGTCAATTTTAGAATCCAGGAAGATTAATCCCTTCATTTTTTGATAGTCTCATTGTTGATCTGCACTCGAACCTATGTGTTCTCCACAGTTGTCATTATCTTTGTTTTCTTGATGTTAAGATGCAGTCCAGATTTTTCATTTTTATCGTTAGCTTTCAGGATTAGCCACTCCAGCTTTTCCTTGCTTTCCACAACCAGTGTTGTATCATCTGCACATTGGACATTAATATTCTGATTTTAACCCCAATGGTAGGTTCCTCCAAATGTGCATTTCTGATAACTATATGTATATACATAACTGAATAGTATAGGTGACACAATGCAATTTTGTTGAGTGCCTCTTCCAATTCTGAACCATTTTGTATCTCCATATTCCATTCTTGCAGTGGCTACCTGATCAGAGTAAATGACTGAATGAGCTGAATGTGGTAGGGTGATATTCCCAGTTCTTTGATGAAGTTCCAACACAACAACACAACAACAAGCTTTTTGTAGTCAATGATGCACATGTAGAGGTATTTTTGGTATTCCTTTGTTTCTTCCATCATCCACAGTGATTGGCACAATGATCCCAGCTCAATCATATCTCGGCAGCTCAAGATATTTCATTCAGTAGTACTCAATAAACATACTATTTTTGTGGGAGGCAAATACAGTTACTTTAGTAAGGAATGTGTTGGTGATTTATATTTTTGGTGCTCGCATAATGAAACTTGTATTTGTCTCATTTTGTAATGAGAAGTATATTTAGTGCTACACTGATTCAGACCACTAATGCATCTTCACTTGGGGTGGGCTACTTAAAATCCTTCAAATGCTACTGAAAATGTTCCTGTATCTCTCACCTTTGCCAAGAGCTTGAATAACTATAGTTTGCCTACTCTTGCATGTACTAACTCTATAAAAGTTCAGGTTTTGTTGTACTGTGGCTATTTTAAGCAAGCTATAGGAACTGACATTGGATTCTGCCATATGTGAAAGATTTGCTATTCGAATGAACTATGTACCTTCTCTTTATAATGGCAGGGATGGAAATGGATTCTAGCCATTTAATCTACTGTGATACTTGACTCCAGATCTTCTATTCCAGAGGAAAGAAGATTGGTTCATTTCTCATTCACAATTGTTAATACTGACATATAGCTCTTTGACAGCACTGATTTTCTTCATATTTACTCATTGTCATTAGTGAGTTGCATTTTGATTTTCTGGCTAACCTCACAAGATGAAGCTTTGTCACTTATAGTTTAAATTGGAAATATGATTGACTGATATCTCCCCTTTCCTATACTCCTATATTCCCTCCATCCCAAATGATCAAAATAGTTTTGAAGCATTTTGCAAAGCCTGTATTTGGGAACATGGGTGTAAATTTGCATGTTGATTGGTTTGACTATGTTATTTCATTTTCCTCTTTATTTTAAATGGATTGTTACAAATAAAATATGTTTTCTTGCCAGGGGTCATACGCCACGATAACCTATTGGAATGCTAAAAGATTACTGAAACAGTGTTGCTACTTAGCATATGATCACGTGACTTCAGATACCAGCAAGTCACATCATGACCTATTGAATTTTCAGATTTTGGAAATGTAGTACCACATGGGAAAAAAAAGAAGGTTTCAATTTTTCAGTGACTGAGCTTTGATCCTTCCGCTGCCTATCATTCCATTGAAATGGATTTTGGAGTTGGTTCAAACTCATCCAATGGTTTCTCAAAGGACCCTGAACAAATGTTTGCATGCAGTGAACAAAACATAAAAATGGGGAAATGTTCCACAGCCCATCTGGTTTGGTGGCCATTCGGCTAACTACAGCCCCCTAGATAGAAAACATTCTACAAAACACAAGCATTTCATAATGACTTTGCAGACATGCAGAACATTGTTTTCCAGTAAGGCACAACTGCTTTTGAAATTAGAATTCATTGCTTCAGGAAGGAATGATGGCCAACAACACATGTGGATTTCAACAAGGACAAAACCAGTTCAGAGAAGATTAAAATATTGACTGGTTTTTAACTATACCAGACTGTATAGTTAATGACACACCTTGTGATGAAAGAACAACAGATAATTTGTGTTCCAAAATTGTTTTGCAAAAGGGCTTGGAAGTACAGCATCCAAAACCAAAAGCTAACCAAGTTTTTTAAAAATAGAGTTTTTGGACTATACATTTATCTTTAAGATATAATATCATTATGGATTGCTAACATTAGAGATAATTTGCCTCTAAGAGCCTTGGGCATCAACAGGGAGAAAAGGGTGGAGACATGACAACATGTAGAATAAAAATAGGTAACAGCAGGATCTGAGTGTCATCATTAAAGTTTGTTCAGGATGTAGCTGCTAAGACCCAAAGTACATGTTTCCATTTAGAATTTCATTGTTGCAAAAATAATCTAGTTTGCACCATTTGATATCTATCCCATATTAAGATTGATCATTTTCCCTGGCTAGGTTCTGAACGTTTTTTATATAAAAAAGTTATAGTTAGAAAAGTTGCAAGTAGGATTTTTCCAGGGCTAAAGAAATTCTACAATAATTCTCAAAGGCAGATCTCAATCTTAACAGTAGAAGAATACCTCTACTTGGAAAAAAATCAAAAGCTTAGTAGGACAATTTTATTGTCGATGTGTTCCTTTTGGATTCAATTGAATTATGGGAAGGCAGAAGGCCTGCAGACCAAGGCAGAGTAGGTTTAATAATACAATTCAGATCTAGCTTTTCACATAGCGCTTAGTTGTTTTATCAGTAAATAAGCTCAAGTATGCCACATATTGCCCATAAGAGTAATTAAATTCTCTTTCATCAAATTGCATGAAAATTGCTAAATAAAATCTGAAATATGTTACACTTAGCACTTTGTTGGGATGACTTTAGAATCTGTGTAATTGCCTTTCTCTCATTGTCTTTGCTAATCCTTCCAGCCTTAGGAGAGAGGGCATGCTCCAGGTCCCATCTATCACACAATGTCTTTTGCTTGGACTCTGGTGTCCTGCCTTCTCAGTAACAGCACTCGCCCAATGGAACAGCATTTGCCCAGTGACCTAGATATTCCTGAACCTATTAGCCTTTCATATGATGCTGAAGATTTGACTATTTGCCCAGATGTTTGGATCGGGAGGTTAGGTGAGCTTTGTTGATCTTGATCTCTTTCTCTATGAATGAAGTTACTGTTTATCTTTGGATGTCGGAGATTTTTCCCTTTTAATTCTGCATACTACCATTGTGAGATGGATGCCCATATAAAACAAATAAGCAAACTCAAAATATTATTGTCAACTCATAAAACATTTTGTACACACGTCACACGTTTTATAGTTGGCAACAGAAAGAAGGGAGGGAGTTTCAAAGAGCAGGCAGCAGGCAGTACATTCCATTCATATTTTCTTCTAAGGCTAGATGGCTGAAGCTTCTGCCATGAAAAAATCTAATTGGAGAGCATGATTGATGACTCTTGGCTATGGATGTTTTTTCGTTGGATGATACACCCAGAGGGGTGTGGGGGGAAAGCAGGATAAAGGGTTATAGTGAATTACATATCTCAGAGTTGCTACGCCCAGATTAGTGCTGGACGTAGAATGTTACCTTCAAATAAATCCTCTTTAGTTTTGGGAGTGTGGCTCAAGACTCATGATATAATTGGAGTAACTGCCAGAACCCTGACAATTATGATACAATGATAGGCTGAAATAAAAACAGTACAGATAATCCTTGAGTATCTGAGCCCCTGAGTTCCTTTGCTATATAAGGAAGTTGTTAAATGAATTGCACCTCATTTTACAACCTTTTTGCCACAGTTGTTAAATTAATCACTGCAGATTAAGTGAATCATATGGTGGTTAAGTAAATCTGACTTGCCTGTCGGAAGCCGGCTGGGAAGGTTACAAATGACAGTGCAGCCATCATAAATACATGCCAGTTGCCAAGTGCCCTAATTTTGATCACATGACCAATGGGATGGTGTAGTGCTTGTAAGAGTGAAAGCCAGTCATAAGTCACTTTGTGCAATACAGTTGTAATTTCAAACAATTCACTAACCGAATGGTTGTAAGTCGAGGACTACTTCTAAACTTTCTACAGATGTGAAGAAAGTTATACACCTGTACATTCTATAGGTCACACAAGTACAACCCCCAATAATGACATCAAAAAAATAGTTATAGCCATCCTCAATATTTTCAAAAGTGAAGGCGATGATTAATATGAGTTTCTAACTTTAGTAAAATAACAGGGGAATTTTGAGGACAGAAACATTAAAGTGTGTTTATTAAATGGGCAAATGCAGGTTAAGTTTTTCAAAACCTCATTCCCATGCTTCCATTTCACACTGCATGATCTTTCCTACAGAAAAAGAACAGTTGTCAACATCAAATATCATACAGCCACTTACGAAGCATCAGAGAAAAGAGGGGCACGCACAAATAGCTTAGCATTGTGATCTCCAAGCTGGGATTTTTAAAAAATGGAGTAAAAGATATTAGAAATGTTCCACCTGCTTTGAACAGTTAGAAAGGTACAATTACCAAATACTTGTACAGATATTTTGGCTGTTTGAGGGTGGAATAGGCAAGTATCAAAACTTCAATTGTGACTTTTGTTTGTTTCCTCCTGCCCATTTTGATGAAAAATCCAAATTAAATACCTGGAGCAATCTAACCAGAATTCTGTTACAATTCCACAGATTTCTGTCTTTGTTTTCATAAAACATTTTTCCTTTGTTTACTCCTCCTTATTACTGACTGCTGGAATTGGTACCCTGCATGGGTGTTGCTTTTTTGCCTATAGGACTGTCCAATAAAACTGCATTGCTGTTGTCATTGCTTTTCTATTGCCTTGACCTGTCCAGTTAGCACAGCTATGTTCCAGGTGTCTATAGGTGTGCATCTTGGAATGTAGTCTAGCATATTTGGTAGGTATTAGGTTGGACAAGCCTTCATTGGAAAGTTGTTGTGGTTTGACGGCAGCCTGTGCAGATGGCAGAGGAATTGGACAATAGGGAAGAATGGGGACCAGTCCGGGAGTCTGGAAAGACCCAGGCAAGGGTGCTGCATCAAATGCAGAGATGGGCCCAGTACCATCTGGGAGTCGAGTGCTGACTCTGGAGTCTCTGGAGTCTGGCAGCAGTGAGGCAGAGGAACAAGGGGAGCCTGTTCCCAGTGCACGTGTGCGCAGAACTGCTAGAAGACAAGAGCAGCTGAGACAAAAGGGGTGACTTGGGAGTAAGGCTTGGAGGTGATTGCCCCTCCCATAAGATATAAAGGACATGCAAAGGTAAAGAAACCTTTGTGGGAAGCAAAATTGTTAGTTCTGTTTGGATTAATCCTTGAAGCTCTGTGTGGACTTTGTACTTCAGTTGGTTTTTTATAGTTCATTTGGCACTTTAGTTGTTGGCAGCAATTCAAAGGAGAGAAAGGTGGGTGCTTATCTCAAGGGACTGTTTGGGACTCATTACAGGCTGGGAATGAACATAATTCCCAGCATTGAAATAAAACAAGAGTTGTTTTAACTAAGCGTGTGCTTAATTATGGTCTCAGGAAGCCTTGGTCAGAACAAAAGTGAGCTTCTCCTTGGGTAGTTTAGCTGCTCCACAAACATGTATTCTATAAGAAAAGTTGGTTTTTTAATAAAGCAATCTGATTTCCCTGGGAGAACGCTAAAGATCAGTATGACACAAATAAGAATGGAGAGACCTGGTGTCCTCCTTCTCCTAATTTTCTTCTTCAAAAATCTGTTCCCTCTGTCTGTTTCTCAACCCTAATCAATGCATGGTTCCTTTCAGTTCAGACCTCTTCCCACTAGGTAAGGAATGGGAAAGAAGATCTCTTATCAGATTTCCCCATCTGAGATCTATTTACGTTTTAAATTTACGTCTCATTTTTCAACCAGGTACACAAAAATTAATCCCTCCTCCAGTTCCCCATCACAACTGAAGCAGCACTGTGATGGAAGATGAACTAAGAGAAATAACTAGTAAATTCTGAAGGGAGGGTAGACTAAAACCCAGACTCTTATAGTGTAAAATCCTTGGATCCATGCAATTATAAATAAACATTACATTTCAAAAGGGGGTGGTATATTTTGAAATGTGCATACCTTTTGATATACAAACAATACGACAAAATAGTATTGTAACTTACAGGGGAAAATGTATGCCCGTCTTTTTCATGGTTTCATCATAATCCATTGTGCTTAGGGACAATTTAGCAAAATAATCATCCAAGAACGAGAAGAATGTTATAGTTCTACAGAAATAAACATAAACTGAGAAATAGCATTTTCTTAGTAATGAGCCATAGCTACACTGCAATAAAAGAAAAGTATTGCTAATACAGTTGTTCATGGATGCTGTCTATGTAGTAGCGTACAGAAAAAAAAAAAGGAAATATAATTGGGTAGAAAATCCAACATATAATGTCAGGTATTCTTTGACTAATGTTAATTATAGATGGTCTCTTTATTTGTTTATTTTATCCTGGATTGTTTAGCTCAGAAAAAACTTCCTTCCTTCCTTTCTTTCTTTCCTTCCTTCTTTCTTCCTTCCTTCCTTTCTTTCTTTCCTTCCTTCCTTCTTCCTTCCTTTCCCACTCTCCCTCCCCCCTCTGTGTCTATGTGTGTGTGTGTGTGTGTGCGTGCGTGCATGCACACCACCCTTATTCTTTAGAAGACAATCCAAGAAAGCTTGTGATTGCTTTATCACTCTTCACAGAGATTTACTCCCTTGCTCTAGTTTCAAAATTACGTGAATAAATGATTTAAAAATAGCAGCTACAGTATTATCTAACTCATTCTGTAGAACCTGAATGAATAGCACATGGAACCAATGGTCATGTTCCAAAAACATCCATATCAAGGAATACAATCACAACGGTTTTTTGCTACATTGTTCCATTAATTTCCTTTATTTATTTATTTATTTTAAAAAAACCTCTCTTTTTTATGTTGTGCTGTGCCTTTTTTATGTTTTGCTGTGGTCAATGGGTAGGGATTTGTGCTGCTAAACAAATGCTCAAATAAAGTTGCTGAACTTGTAATGAAGAATATTTTTGGAATTGGTAACTGGGTACAAACCAAGTTATGGGGGCGATATGCCCACCCCTTCTTGAGTAGCTCCAAAACATTTTCTTGTTCTTTCTTGAAGATGATGCATTGATGACTCTCCTAGCCCAGACTGAACAGGAAGCAAAAAGGTCTCCTTGTTTAAATCAGCTTCTAATGACTTCATGGACACATTCTTGTTGTTTTCTTTGTAAAGATACAAAACTGGTTCACTGCTCTCTTCTTCCAGAGATTTTTTTAAAATTTTGTTTTATAGCCTACAGTCTAGCTTTCCAATCCAAGTGCTAACAGGCTCCCCGTCTGTTAGTGTCTAAGCCCAAACAAAGACCAGCTGTTGCTGTATATTCAGAGTCAACTATGAGATACTGTCACCCAAGACAAATGAAAACTATGTAACTCCAAAAATAAATACTTTCACCAAGAAAATATAAAAAGGGAAAGTTGCCTTTGTGCATTATTAAAAAAAAACAAATCATATATCATGACTTAAGCATGGTATATAAAATCATACATTGCAATGTCCTACCTGTCAATGAATACTTCAGCTTCAACCATAACAACACAAGAGCACACAATAGATACAAACTCAAAGTAAACCGCACCAAACTTGATTGCAGGAAATACGACTTCAGCAATAGAGTGGTCAATGTCTGGAATACTCTACCCGACTCTGTAGTCTCTTCCCCAAACCCCAAAAACTTTAACCTTAGACTGTCTACTATTGACCTCACCCCTTTCCTAAGAGGTCTGTAGGGGGCGTGCATAAGCGCACCAACGTGCCTACCGTCCCTGTCCTATTGTTTCTCTTATTCTTTTATTTTTCTTATATGTACCCATTTCATGTATTCACAACTATGTATACACTTATACTTATTATCTTGTAAACAATTGGCAAATCAAATAAATAAATAAAATAAATAAATATAAACAAACAAATAGCTTTTCCTAACATGTTAGCCTATACGACCCTTACAATAAAATGTAAAGAGCAAAAAAAAAAAAATGCTATGCAAAAAAGCATTCCCCAAATGTCTTAGGAAAGTTTAGCTATTTCTTCTAAGGCATGAGTAATGAATTATTAGTTTTCTAGATATGGCTGAACTGCAAACACCTAAGATTCACCGCAATTATATAGAAAAGGCAGGTTATGAATTGAACAGATAAATAAATAAAGCATTCACCATAGGGTACGCTGGCTAGGGCAACTTGGAAGTGGAGATCAGCTGCCTCTGGAGGACTATAAGTTCACCATCTCTGCTCTTGTGGAAAATTAAACTTTCCAAATCTGACAAACTGAAATTGAAATTACTGATTTCCCAGGTCTGGGGTCAGCTGTCATGTGATATATATGTATGTGTTATAAGATAAATAACTTATTGAGGACCCTTGAAATAATTACTTGTGTGTGGTATTAGACCAGAACAAGGTGTTTGCTTCCTTCACAATATTTCTTGACCCTCCCATTGGATACAGACACCATTCTTACAGCATTATTTTTCCTGCCATAATATTATTAACACCAAATATGCTATACCCTGGCCTAGTTCTTCTCTTGATCTCTGTCCTTCTTGAATGACTGCCTCCCTGTTGTCTGTTCATCACTATTTTTTATACCATGATATGTTCAGTAGCATAAGGCCTGTTTTTCCAGCAAAAGAAGCAATGTCAGCTTCATTCATCATAAGCATTTTCTGCCATGTTAGTCCTTTGGCCATTTTCTATATTGTTTTCAGGGGACAAGGAGTAATGCCATTTATCCTTATCCATTTTTTTACATGCTTTCAATAAGACAACTGTCATTCTGGCATGAATGGCCCAGTGCAGTACTGAGTATATTTGTTCGAGAAGGTAGAAAGGAAGGACCAACTTTTGCCCTGTGTCCATTCTACAAAATTGCCACAAATAGAAACATTTGAAAATGATTGCACTGATGCAATGCTAGCAGTAGGCTTATTCCTAGGAGTTGCTAGCAAGTGCTGTGCTGAATCGCCTTTAGCCTTTCAAATCCAGATATTGGAATAACCTTATTAAACAGCTCTCATGTGGGGCTTAAATATGTGCTTTTTACTTTTTGAAGAGGAGAGTTTAAGCTCTTGTAGGCTCAGCTATAGCCTTCACCACCATCCTAATTCTCACAAAGCATGCAACAACAGTGCAACATTATGCTGGATGTAAATATCCCTAAAATTGCCTGAAACTCTCACATGTAATTCTCATTCCAGTCTGACATGCAGTCTAAGTACAAGTAATAAACTAAGTAACTTTCATTGCCATTGGCTAACTGGCTGTGATAAAGCATTGCTACTTTTGCTGTTGTACAGCCTGACTCAGTCGTCTTTAAAAGAACAATGAAAGAATTTGTATATATTCACACATATATGCAACTTTGCAGGGCTAGTTTATATTTGTGTTTCACTTGCCAGTAACTACTAAGTTGCCCCCCTCCCTAATGTATATGGTTGATGTATATCAACCTATAGGGAATTGCAATGGCTGCAATATTATTATTTATCCACTTTATTATTTTTTATTTTCCCCTTTAATTGGCTGCTCACTTTATTATTGCTGTTGTTGTTATTATTGTTTGTTGCACAGTCAGCCAAATATTCAGACTGGATTTGACATTTTTATCTACCTATCGAGTCTATTATTATTATTATTATTATTATTATTATTATTATTATTATTATTATTATTATTATTATTATTATTATTTTCTGTTTTGCAAGTACACTGAGTGCTTCTCTAATTCCTTGTGTCTAACACTTGGCCAAATAAATAAAGTATCAGTATAAAAGTATAAGTATAACTACACTTAAATCTTGAGGTAGAATGGAAATTCAGAAGGTTCATTTCCTCAGTAAAACACACACACACACACACACACACACACACAAAGTTCCCTTCTCAATTCGTGTCTTTGGAGTATTTTGGTAGGCCCCATAGACATGTGACCAAACCAAACATTCAAAGCAAATTGAATGACTGCAAATGGGGAGGAATCAGGCAGGGACCATCAGCCCAGTAACTCCAGAGGTGGTATTCAGCAGGTTCTGACCAGTTCTGGAGAACCAGTAGCAGAAATTTTGAGTAGTTTGGAGAACCGGCAAATGCCACCTCTGACTGCCCCTGCCCCTATCTATCTGCTGCCTCCCGAGTCCCAGCTGATTCGCTGGGTCTTCTTTTGTTGCCCTGCCCAGGAGAACGATCCTGGAAAGCAGGTTAGTGGGGTGGGGACGGGATTTTGCAGTAACCTTCCCCCTGGAGTGGGAGGGAATGGAGATTTTTACAGTATCCTTCCCCTGCCATGCCCACCAAGCCATGCCCACCGAACCGCTAGTAAAAAAAATTGAATCCCACCACTGAGTAACTTGAATTATTTATATTTTCTGAGCATATCAAATATATAGTATAGTTTGGCATCCTGGCCTAATAGGGAGGAAGAAATAATAAGGTTACCCAGATGCATTTATATAAAGCAGGCATAATCATAAGCTTTTAACATTATTATGTGATATATAACTGGGAACAATTGAGGGCAAAAGAAGAATGGGATGACAGAGAATGAGGTGGCTGGATGGGGTCATTGAAGCAGTCGGTGTGAGCTTAAATGGACTCTGGGAGATGGTAGAGGACGGGAAGGCCTGGAGGAATGTTGTCCATAGAGTCACAATGGGTCGGACATAACGTCATGACTAACAACAAACAATGTGATATTATATATATAATATAATACATATAATAACACAAACACACACACGTGTGTGTGTGTGTGTGTGTGTGTGTGTGTGTGTGTGTGTTGGACACACACAGTCTAAAGCATCTCAAAGCAAAGGGTTCTCTGCCTGGTTGTTTGGTGGCCACGTCCATGGCATCCATGGCCTGGTCAGCCTCCTGCACTATAGGGGAGCATTTTTGCCCTCCCTGGGCTCCGGATGCTTTCCTTGAGCCTCCGGGAGAGCAAAAATGGCTTCCCTGGGCTACAGAGGTTCTCTGGAAGCTGAAGAGGGCCCATTTCTGGCCTTTCTGCACTTCTGGGAGGCCCGTTTTTCACCCTCTCCAAGCCTCCTTGCGTGCCCTGCACTTACCTGCATCCAAAATGGGTTGCATGGGGACTCCTGGGCGGTTCAGGGTGGGTGGGGGCAGCTAGGAGTGGGCTTTGGGGGTTCTCCAAACTGCACAGAATCTTAGTTAGGGGCTCTCCCAAACCCCTGTGAACCCCCCAGCAGTCCACCCCTGGCCAAAGCTATATGGTCTGTGGTTTTGCTCAGCCAATTGCCAATGCTTTATTGGGAACTGGGTATATACTATTTGGAGTTGTCATGCTTAATATATTTACTTTTAAAATAATTTAAGTGAGCTTTGGCCAAAACATGAGCTTCAAATACCGTGTTTCTCATATAATAAGGCTGGGTCTTAATTTTTTTTGAGCCCCGAAAAAATGGCTAGGCCATCTTTTCGGGGGTGACTTAATTCCCCCCCCTTGCATCTTTGGGCGGGCGGCAACGGCTTGGATGTTGACTTCAGCATTGGTGGGGCACTTTGTATTGGGGTCAACGCAGGCAGCATCATATCCGGGTGTGCAACAAAAGTACTTCCTAACGGCAAGCCCCCCCACCATTCCCCCCCGTTTCGCATGTTTTAATATAGGCCTTATTTTCGGGGGAGGAGCTTAATTTCATTTCATGCCTATAAAACATGCTGGGACTTCCTATTGGGGGAGGCCATATTGTTGGAGAAACAGGGTAGTGGCACCATAACAAGAAAAAGAAAGGGCGAAAATTGTTTTGTTTACATAACATGCATAAAAGGGATGAGACTGCATTTCATTACTGTGTGGGAAGTGTCCCCTAAGCTGAGAATTATCTTACTGCAAAAATACTTGCATTGGCCACTTTTATTTTATGAGTGGGAAAGTCTGAGGGCTAGAGAAATCTATTAGTTGTTCTATATGGCTTTTACTCCTTGTTGCCAATCTCTCATCCTGGATAATTATTTATTAACGTAGCCACAATGATGCTAGTCGAAGTTACCACAACCATCAAAGAAAAGACTAGCAAATTAATGATTTATCACCTGTCTCATGAATAGTCTTATGTCCCTTCCCTTTTCATGAATCATCTCAAGCTGATTATTTTTTATTCAGAATCTTTATTTATTATATTATTTTTAATGAAATGTATATACCATATGATTCCTAGTGACCCTGGATGGTATAATAGAATTATATCTCTTTGCTTAATCTCCCAAGTAAGCTGTAATAAACTGGGCTCTTTCTGAAGCTATTAATTGGGCTCTCAATTCAGATTTCTGATCCGTTTTTTGTAATAAAAAAAGCGGGGGGAGAAGGTGAGGAAAAATAAGGGGACCATAGGGGACTCTGAATGGACAGAATGGATAAAACTGCATATAGAAAACAACAAATATAAACATACATAAAAATCACTTTAAAAAGTAAATATTATTAAAAAAAGAGATAGAAACCCGCGGGAAAGAGAGGATAAGAATAACCAGCTCAGCAATGGAGCCTCCTAATCATGTTTCCAGTTCTCTGGGAACTTCAGGCCTGATAACCAGAGGTGGTATTCAGCTAGTTCTGACCAGTTCTGGAGAAATGGTAGCAGAAATTTTGAGTGGTTCAGAGAACCAGCACATAACACTTCTGACTGGCCCCACCCCCATCTATTCCCTGCCTCCTGAGTCCCAGCTGATTGGCTGGGTCTTCTTTTGTTGTCCTGCACAGGAGAACAGAGATGGAAAGCAGGTTAGTGGGGTGGGGAGGGAATGGGGATTTTGCAGTAACCTTCTTCCACAAGTGGGTTGGGAATGGAGATTTTACAGTATTCTTCCCCTACCATGCCCACCAAGCCACGCCCTCAGAACTGGTAGTAAAAAAAAAATTGAATCCCACCACTGCTGATAACATAACATAACATTCCAGAAGGTCAAAAAGGATAGAGCTAATCTATTTTTTTGGGGGGAGGGGGTGTTCCATAAGGTGTTTTTAAGAGCAGAAAAGGTATGTGTGTTGGGACCTGTTGAGGTAATTCCCCGTTAGAAGAATGAGTGCATACAGAGAGATGTATTTTAGAGTAGTGTTTGAATAATACACACACAGCACACAGATACACTGTACAGTAAATGTAGGTTTTTACTTCCAGAAACTTTTAAGCAAAGTTCATAATAAGAAGTCCAAAGTCATTCACAGGTAAAATCAGTCAGTTTTCAGTCCAGGGATAATCCAATAACAAAGTCCAGTGTCAAAAACAGTTCAGTATCAGACTTACATCAAATCCAAGAATATCAGTCAATTAGGAAAAACGGAGGAACGGCAATAACTCTCCAACAGAAGGAAGCAGAGACTCACTGAGACACACTCTCTTCTGAGACTAAGATGAAAACAACCCAGGTTTTTGGCTCCATCTTATGGCCGTTTGAGAAACCACACCCAATTACACTTTTACATTTTCTTAAAGATACAGTATTAAAATGTCTATCCTGGTTTATATATTTCCAACCCAAATAGCTGTTAGGTGACTTACATTCCTAACAGGACCTATCAACTGATGGTACCTGCAGCATTTCTTCTCTGTCATATCTAATGGGTCAAGTTCATATAACCAAGCACTGGGTGGATAAAAGATTGGCAGAGCATAGCTACAGTATTTTCTTTTCTAGAAGGCCTGTTAAGAAAATAGTAACAATAATCTTTGCTTTGGTGCAGTTTCAACAGTTGCTAGATTAGCCTTTGAATCATCTTAGGTTTATTGTTGCTTGGAAACACCCTTGATCTAATGAGTTACTATTTTTTTTGCACAAAGATAGTTCTCTTGGCTTATCAAACCCTTCATTGTTTAGAAAAACCTTCCAGGAAGGAGGCATTTTATGAAATGTGATGATAGAACAATCTTTAGAAATTATGGACAAAGTGAAAAGAAATGTCAGGCAGAAAACACAGCAAACTTCCTCATGTATTGAGAGAAGAAGAAAGTCTTTTAATAAATAGAAAGGAATCAAAAGAAGAAAATGGTACATAATACATCTACCTTTATGATAGTCCTATAACCAAGCATAAGGAGAAAGTGTATTGGAGCATTGAATAAAACAGCCCCCTACCTAGCAATATATATATTAGGTTTTCTACTAGCCATTTGTCTTAAATTGGAAAATAAATCCAAATGGGTTACTTCTTCCATTTCCATAACTGAAAAGGCACTGTTGGTTGCTAAAATGATGCACAGGTTTGCTACTTAATATTCAAGGACCAGAAAAATGGAGATGAATGTGAAGGCAATCATTTTCTAAGTCCAGGAATTCTATTTACCCTACAATTGAGTATCAAAGGACAAAGCTTTTTAAACAGCAATTAAAATAATTGGAGTTGTCAACAATTAGGTCTATCTTGCTGTTATTTGTATAAATTAGGAATACATGATTTGGTAACCTGCTCATTTTGTGTTCCGACAAAGATAGAATCATCTTTTTTCCTGGCTGAGAACTCATTGCAGCCAGCATTAATTTAATGGTATATTAATTAAAATGAATTTAACTTTATAGAGTTTGCAAAAGTGCTAGATCTTTAAACAGATTAAAAGGAATATCATTAATTCAGAAAGAGCCAGAGCCCACTCTATCAAACTTCCCTTAACTATTAAAATAAGTTATTAGGATGTCAGTTCATGCTTACTCAGAATTAAGTTCCATTGAGTTCATTGAGAATTACTACATATGGCAAATAGTTTTAAATATGCAGCTGGGCTGATTTCCTAAACAAGGGACACAGAAGAAGAAGGCGGAAGAAGAAGAAGAAGAAGGCGGAGCCTCCTCGCTGACAGACGGTAGATTGCAACTCTCTGCGGCTATCATCCGTGCTCTTTCGTTGGAGAGCCCCAATTATTATGATTAGGGGCTGAAACTGCCTTGGAGGGGCAGTGGAGTAAGGGGAAGCAGCAAGCCAGATTGTGGGGAGCCGCATCTCCCCCCTTGGGCTTGGTTTTTTTTTCCCCGAAGACGACTGCAGCAGTGGTCTAAAATGGCCACCCCGAAGAGGACGACTCAGCTGAATTAAGGTTTGTGCAGGAGGGAAGAAAGAGGTGGATAACATCTGAACTGGGACAACTGGGCAATACAACTAAACCCCCGGGATTAAGGTAACATAGAATTTTTAAGAAAAGAAAAGTGAGTGGCGAAATTACAAAGGGACAGAGAAAAAAAAAGAAAATATTTTTGACAGCTAAGCGGGGCTTCGAACCGGGAAAGGAAGAAGCTGGAATTAAAGATTTAACAAAATTGGACTAAAATATTTTGGGAATAAACAGGCATAAAATAAAGCTGGACTTAAGATTGTCAAAGAATAATAATAACAAAGTTAACAAATTGGAGACTGGACTGTGCTGGAATATTGAGGTTCGAAAAACCTTAAATAAAAAATTAGGGGAAAAAGGTGAAGACTTTGTATAATGAAGAGTGTCACCTCTTGACAAAAATTTGGCTCAAATAAAAGGGAAAGCATCCTGTTTTTGAATGAACTTGTGTGGATATAACATTACAGAAATATTGAAACAAAGTAAGAATTTTAGAAAGTGAAAGCAGAACCAGAAAAAAGAAAAAAGCAAGGAAAGACTGTTTGTGGGACTGACTGATGTTTTTGGTATAAACCCTGGACTGGAATAACTGAGAGCCTTAGAAAACTGAAAGAAGAAAGAAGGAAAGTAAAAGTGGTTTGGTTTTTTTTGTGGACTTTAACAATCATAAAATATAGGAGCATGTAATGATGATATCTCTTCGGGAATTAAAAATGGAACTTAAAAATATGAGAGAATTACTACAGGAAAGAGGCGAATCACTTTGCTCTGTCCTAGAAAAAATGGAAATGGCGATTGAAGAACAAGAAGAAAGAGCTTCAGAGGAGGAGGAGTCGATTCAAGGAGAAGACATTTTAAATAGACAATTAACCTCATTAGTTTTATTTTTAAGTCTGTTAATTAAATGTAATTTTGATATACATTACTCTGTGATATTTTTTACCTTTTCACTAGACTAGACAACTCAGATGCATTTCAGATCTTCCTTCCTTTGTCACCCCAATAATTTGGTTTGAGCTGAAAAAGAAGAGGTGCAAAGTTACCTGGTGAGTTCTGCAACTCAACAAGTAACTTTGGTGAGATCTCAGGACTTCAATCTGTTCTTTTGTCCTGCACAAGCCACTAGAACAGGAAGTCAGGGATCTGATTTCAGCCTAACAGAGATACATCCCTAGGCAGCCAATTGTTCATTTCGCCCTAATCTAATCATTTTTCTTTCATATAATAAATCATTTTCTTTTCAAATATAACTCCAATCTGGAGAGAAGCAATATGAATATCTCCTCCATTAAATCAGCACTTCATACATTCTGCTGCCTTCAATACTTTTTCCCTGCCTCTCCTTCCCCCCTGCTAAAAACATCAACATAATACGGCCTTTGAGCAATGCTTTAGATTATTCATACATGTAGTATAAAAGCAGCTTTTAAAAAGCTTTTGAGGGTGATGTTTGTGTTGTTCTTGGCATGTCATTTTAGGAAAAGTGTCTTTGTTGTTTGCTTAGTGGCACCCTGCAGGCAAGACACAAAAACATCAGAGCTTTTTGCTTCCTTGTTGTCCACCTCAATAGCATCCTATAAATTAAAAGCAAACTGGACACATTTTCTGTCATAGAAAATGAAAATTGCAAAGATAGTCAAGAAATTGGAATTCTGTTTTTCATTAAATATGGTTTCTCCATTGGATTTCAGCATTATAGAAACTTTGATGTCCTTGAAACTGGTGACAGTAGATATTAACTCTGTAGATTCCTTTCTCCTAAATGATTCCTTACTCCTAAAAGTAATGAAGCAACACTCTTCATTACTTTTAATTATAGAGTTGTCCATGCTTAACAAAGTATATTGGGATCAGAATTTCCATTGCTAAAGTGATGTGTTCATAAAGTATGAAGTCATCTGACTATGCCACTTAGCAATACTGGTAATTCCAGTAGTCCCCAGTTACCATTGTTAAGCAAATCCACTGTGGGTCACTAAACAAGGACTTCATGTGATTGCAAGTTCTGATTTCCATCCAGCTTTCCCACTGAGTTTGCTTGTGGAAAGTTGACAGGGAAAGTCACAGATTACAATCATGTGATCATGGCCATACTCCAACTGTCAGAACTTTGAGGTCCCACTCATTTATTGTCATTCCTTTGAGCCATTGCTAAGTACTAGCAACTGCCTAGACTAGTCCCTGCACATTTTTTGGTAAATGTCATGCCCTTGTTGGAGTCCAATTCTGAGGGAGAGGTGGAACAGCTGACAGGGAGTGGGAGTGTGGCTCTGGTGGCTGTGGAGGAACCTGGGGAAGGGCACAGGCTGGCTGGGCATTCAGAGGAAGACCCAGGCCCACCCCCTCTTCATCCTAGGATACGCAGGGAGGAACGGATGAGGGAGCAACATGGTTTACAGCGGAGGAAAGGGCCCTGATCCCCTTCATGGGCTGCAGCTGGGAAGACTGTTTAAAAGGGCAAACTGCACATGGCAAAGTTGCTGGAAGCAAAGCGTGCATTATCTTTGTTGAGGCTTATCTGGGTTTTGGCATCCTCCCAACTGTGGGTGCTGGGTTATCTTTTGGAAGTCTGCAATTTATCATCCTGGCCTGTTGTGTTAATTACTTCAGCATGGTTTGTGTTGGTTTTCTTATTTCTAATTATCTTTACTTTGGGTTTGGACTGCATTTCTTCCCTCCATAGACTGTTTTTGGAAGAGTTTGATCTCCAGCCGAGGATAATTGGAAATTGGGGGTCAAGTTGGAGGCATTAAAGGGAATTTATCTACTTTGGTGACTTTGTTGTTTTTGTGGCACACCGCGGATCATCACAGTAAATGTCAGAAGTGGTTTGGCATTGGTTCTTGCCTAGAGCTGAGAGAGTGATTCACTCAAGGTCACCTAGCTGACTGTGTCTAAGGCAGGACTAGAACTCATCATCTCTCAGTTTCTAGCCCAGTACCTTAACAACTACACCAAATAGTGTTAGCTAGCCATACACCTTTCTCAGTTGGTCTTTTGCTTTTCATCCTAACTCTAATGGGGTCTCTCACACAAACCTCTAACAGTTAACCAAAATAAATCTACATTCAACTCAGCTCCCACAAATCCAAACTGGACTTGTAAGAATCCACAACAGATTTAAGGTGGCTTAGAGGTGGACCTCTCACCTCACAATCAGGAGGCTGTGAGTTTGATCCTAGGTAGAGGCTAATATTTGGAACAGACTCTCCTGCTCAAGCAGGGGGTTGGACTAGATGACCTACAAGGTCCCTTCCAACTCATTTATTCTATGTTACAAATTACAATTACAAGATCATTGGAGAAAAATAAGCACGAAGCTCTCATTTCTAACTCACCATACACTATTTGGCAAGAAATGGAATCTATTTCTCGATATGACCAAATTTGATTATACTTTTCAAGAGAATGGAAGCAAACTGAAATTCCACTGGATTAAAAATAAAATATAGGAATGCAGTTTATGTTATGGCTTAAATCTGTACTTGTTTTTCAGTGAATAGATGCATAGCTTTGAGTATTTTTCTCTGCATGTGTGGCAACTACATGGTTAAGAAAGACTTCCTCTTAGGGAAATAAAACTTGGGGGGGGGGGGGGAGAAAGTAACATTGTCTTTCTTGAACCCTAAGGCTGACCATCACTTTAGAAATAAATGACTGTGAATAACAGAACCATTAGGGAAATAAGTCAGTGTTAGAGAAACAGCAGGAGAAACATCAACTTGCAGTGGTCCATGTACTGGGGTTGGAAATGGGGGCAGGGGAATATTTGGGTTTAATCAGCCTAAGAAAAAGAAACACAATCAATGGAGTGATTAAGTAAGGAAAAGATGGGAACAATTTACATTTTAATTTGTGAAGTGGCAATGATCCAAAAGCTTGATATTTAAAACTCTCCATGGAGGACCATAAACTGATGATACTTCTTCCAACTTATCAAAATGAATTAATTAGGAATTAAAATGTAACACTTACCATATCAACTTTCTTTTAAACATAATAGTTGAATTGGTTTGATCTGCCCAGAAACAGGAAGAAAAGGCGGGCGGGCGGGGGAAGGAATCACAAGGTGACACAAAAAGGCTATTCAATGCAAGAACATGCTTCAGGAAATCATGTTCTTGCATTGAATAGCTTTTGGCAGGAGTCCAAGTCCATCTGTCTTGTTCAGGTAAAACACTATAGGGAGGAAGATGCTATCTCTTTGACAACATCATGTTAACAGTTATCTGGTGGATAAAGACCTCACGTGCAGAAGATGCAGATATAAAGCAGGATCCTTGATACGCATGTGCATTCACATCACGTGCATTCACATCATAGTCCTCCCCTGTTTGCTGTTAAATTGGCCTGATATCTGGGAATAATGGAGCATTTTTACATTTTAACTTTGTCGATTAGATTTCTTGTGGCATTAGAAATCCAGAAATTCACGGTGTCAGGATTCTAGATTAAAAAAAGCGCCCTCCACTAAAGTTATACAATGACCTTGGTAAAAGAAAGGCTTTTGGACATCCATAGTTGCAAATATATTGGCTTCTATGTGAGCCACGACTCTGCATTATCAGGAATGGTGACCCACACAGAGTTGTACATGCAAAGGCATTTCTGTTCAAGCTTCCTGTTCATGAAAATGTTTAGGAAGAGGCCATTTTGCCATAATTGGGGTGAAACCAGTGGTGAGATTCAGCCAGTTCGCACCACTTCAGGAGAACCGGTTGTTAGCTTTCGGAGCAGTTTGGTGAACTGGTTGCTGGAAGAAATCATTAGGGCAGAGAACCACTTGTTAAATTATTCGAATCCCACCACTGGGTGAAACCTTCTCTTAACTAGACCTTTTCTCCACTAGACCAGGATGTCTCAAACCTACACCAAGAAGAAAATATATCTTCTCCTTGGCATTGTCCACCTGACAGAAGAGAGGTAGCAACAGGTGCCGAGAGAACTGAACAAAAGAATGATCTTTGACATCTTCTGAATGGATAGGTCAGTCCAACAGTGGCACGACCGCCTCGAGCAGTTCGGGCTCCGGTTGAACCTAAAGAAGTCCGAATACCTGACCACTGACAACGAAACGACAGCCTCCATCCACGTGAACGGGCAGGAGCTACCGCGCGCCTCCACCTTCAAGTACCTGGGAACTACTCTTGGGGAAGAAGGCCTACTACAAACTGAGGTGGCAGCCAGGATCAATGCTGCGTGGGGCAAATGGAAGTCCGTCACGGGCGTCCTCTGTGACAAGAAGATGCCGATGCGCCTGAAGGCGAAAATCTATAACTCTGTGGTGCGCCCCGTGGCCATATACGGCGCAGAGTGCTGGCCGACGACCAAAGAAGTCGAAAGCAGACTCCAGACAATGGAGATGCGAATGCTCCGATGGTTGGTAGGCCTCACCCTACTCGATCGCGTCAGGAATGAAGAAGTGCGCAGACGGTTCAACGTCGTGCCCATCCCCACGGTCATGAGGCAGTCCCGGCTACGATGGTTCGGCCATGTGAGTCGTGCCAAGGAAGAATCCATCATCAAATCTGCGATGAAGGTGATTGTCGGAGGAGCGAGACCGCGTGGTAGACCTAAGCAACGCTGGATGGACACGATCAAGGCCAATCTAGAGATCGCGAAGGCAGACCCGACATACGTGGCAGACAGAGAGGCGTGGAAGCAGTACTCAAGGACATTAGCGGACCTCGCCAGAGCGCGAGACAAACGCTGAAGAAAAAGAAGAAGAAGAAGAAGAAGGATAGGTGCTCCAAGCCTGCCGATTCAAATCTGGAAAAAGTTTATAGCAAGAATAAGCATTTTTGAGGGTACACAAGAATAAAATTGAATTAAAAGATGGAGGAAGGAGACCATCGAACAAGGAATAAGATTAAAGGAGAATATGGCTGAAAGATCCCTTGTACTACTTGGAGGACCCTGAGTGTAAAACCAATATGCTCAAGTGGAGGATCTTAGTGGATAACAACATGCAGTGTAAATGTGGAGAGGCAGAGCTTGGCTCATCTGCTGATATGTTGGCTACTACAAGAATTATGTATGGATAATGACTTATTTTTGGCCAATGATAAAGCCAAAAATGTGCGTTCATTCTGGCAGTTTAAAGTTTGGAAGAAGCAGAAGAAGCAGAAGCAGAAGCAGAAGAAGCAGAAGCAGCAGGAAGAAGAAGCAGCAGAAGAAGAAGAAGAAGAAGAAGAAGAAGAAGAAGAAGAAGAAGAAGAAGAAGAAGAAGAAGAAGAGAAGAAGAAGCAGAAGCAGAAGCAAGCAGAAGAAGAAGAAGAAGAAGAAGAAGAAGAAGAAGAAGAAGAAGAAGAAGAAGAAGAAGAAGAAGAAGAAGAAGAAGAAGAAGAAGAAGAAGAAGAAGAAGAAGAAGAAGAAGAAGAAGAAGAAGAAGAAGAAGAAGAAGAAGAAGAAGAAGAAGAAGAAGAAGAAGAAGAAGAAGAATTATTATTAATGGAACAAAGACAAGGAGAGGTGTGCAGTTGTAGTACAGGAATGATTTCCTATTCAAAGCTTATTTGCAAAAACGGTTGGTAAAGTAGGTTAGTTCAGCCAAATAGGAGGCTCAATTAAAAAAATGGGAGGATTGTGAATGAGGTCACCTTATGTTTCAGGGCTAATTTGGCAAAATCAGAAGCAAACAGCTTAAGACTAAATTAGAGGCCTCCTGAGGGGTATTGGTGTTCTGAAAAGTCAAGATGGAAGGCATGACTATTGATTGAAGCCCCAGACTTTTTTTAGAACATGCATTGAATCATGAGTCTTGGTGGCGCAGTGGTGAGAATCAGTGGTGGAATTCAAATTTTTTTACTACCAGTTCTCTGGGCATGGCTTATTTGGTGGGTGTGGCTTGGTGGTCATGTGACTGGGTGGGTGTGCTTGGTGGTCATGTGATTGGGTGGGTGTGGCCAATTCAATGTCACTCACATCAAGGGGTGCCTCACCTGGCCCCTCCCCTCCCAGCCATTCCTTGTTACCCAGCCTCAACTTATCTATAGTTCTGTAAAAATGTTGTTCACCTTTTTTGACTTTATT
This sequence comes from Notechis scutatus, assembly GCF_049901735.1. Classification (NCBI taxonomy): domain Eukaryota; kingdom Metazoa; phylum Chordata; class Lepidosauria; order Squamata; family Elapidae; genus Notechis; species Notechis scutatus. Next base: position 220,417,228 of record NC_142009.1, read on the forward strand.
ATCTGCATACTATAGATGTACTTTCATGGACCACTGAAAGGAGGAAATGGCTCACATGCTTTACTCAGGGGTGTGATAGGCTTTTAAGGGGCTGCCACAAAGAAAGGGGGACAATGTATTTTCCAAAGAAGCAGAATGCAAACAAGAAGCAATGGATGGAAACTGAACAGAAGCAACCTAAAACTAAGGAGAAACTTCCTGACAGTGAGAACAATTAACCAGTGGAACTGCCTGTCTCCAGAAGTTCTGGGGGCTCATCACTAGAAGGTTTTAAGAAAAGACTGGACAGCCATTTCTCTGAAATGCTATAGGGTTCCCCCCAAGGTCCCTTCTAAGTATTATTCTGACACCTTTCCCAGGATTTCTACTCAGAGTTTGGCATCCTCAGTTTTCTTGCCTGAGCTGGGGGTTGGACTTGAAGACCTCCAAGGTCCCTTTCAACTCTTGTTAAACACAGGTGTATTTTATGCTCTGGACTATTGACATTGAATGCATATAAACCCTGAAAAATATGTGGTAGTCTGGGGCAAAAGAAAGGCAGAAAAATCACTCTAGGTGTGACATTTATTAACATTCTAAATCCTTCCTCTTTCTAATAGCACAGAGTTTTATCTTTCTTTCTTTCTTTCTTTCTTTCTTTCTTTCTTTCTTTCTTTCTTTCTTTCTTTCTTTCTTTCTTTCTTTCTTTCTTTCTTTCCTTCCTTCCTTCCTTCCTTCCTTCCTTCCTCCTCCCTCCCTCCCTCCCCCTCTCTCTCTCTCTTACACATACACATACACATACACACACAGAGAGAGAGAGAGAGAGAAAGAGAGAGAGAGAGAGAGAGAGAGCACTTAACAGACAAGTATTTTGGAAGCAGATCCTTTAAATTTCTCCAAGGCTGGAGTGGATTCCCCCACCCCCTCTGTCAGCCCGCACTCTATCTCACTCCAGGCACTTTAACTCACAAGGGGAAAGCGATACTTGCAGCATCCATGCCTTTCTTCCTTTCCCCCAGGGACAAAGAGGACGTGGGGAACGGAAAGCTAGGAGAGCGATCACAAGTGAGCGCCCGGGTGACCGGGTTGGGGTCGCCACCGGTTCGGCAACCCACGCCAAATAACCTCTCCCGGTTCGCTTGAGTAGGTGCGAACCAGTTGAATACCACCTCTGGTTAGAATGCTATATAGCAGGCTAACTCTGCCCACAGCCTGGAGTTCGATCCTGACAGTACTCAAGGTTGATTCAGCCTTCTCTCCTTTTGAAGTAAATGGGGACCAGATTGTTAGGGGCAATATATAAACAGTTCAGAGTATACTATAAAGCACTATGAAGTGGTATATAAGTCTTAGTGCTACTGCTATTTTATGGGCCTGAATACTTTATTTTTTTTATTTTTTATTTATTTATTTGATTTGCCAATTGTTTACAAGATAATAAGTATAAGTGTATACATAGTTGTGAATACATGAAATGGGTACATATAAGAAAAATAAAAGAAGAATAAGAGAAACAATAGGACAGGGACGGTAGGCACGTTGGTGCGCTTATGCACGCCCCCTACAGACCTCTTAGGAAAGGGGTGAGGTCAATAGTAGACAGTCTAAGGTTAAAGTTTTTGGGGTTTGGGGAAGAAACTACAGAGTCGGGTAGAGTATTCCAGACATTGACCACTCTATTGCTGAAGTCGTATTTCCTGCAATCAAGTTTGGTGCGGTTAACTTTGAGTTTGTATCTATTGTGTGCTCTTGTGTTGTTATGGTTGAAGCTGAAGTATTCATTGACAGGTAGGACATTGCAATGTATGATTTTATATACCATGCTTAAATCAGACTGAAGACGGCGTAATTCAAGGTTTTCTAGTTCTAGAATTTCAAGTCTGGTGGCATAAGGTATTCTACAACGAGTAGAGGAGTGGAGAACTCTTCTTGTGAAATATTTCTGGACTTTCTCAATTGTGCTAATATCAGATATGTAATGTGGGTTCCAGACTGATGAACTGTATTCGAGTATTGGTCTAGCAAATGTTTTGTATGCTCTGGTTAGTAGTGTGATATTACCAGAGAAAAAGCTACGTAGGATTAGGTTAACAACTCTTAATGGCTTTTTGGCTATGTAGTTGCAGTGGGCTCTAGCACTTAGATCATTAGAGGTGAGTATTCCAAGGTCCTTTACAGAGCTTGGGTCATCAACAAGATCTTGACTATTCAGCTTGTATTTTATTTTCTGATTTTTTTTGCCAGAGCATTTATTTGTTGAGATTTGAAGTTGCCATTTGTTTGCCCATTCTGATACATAGTCAAGATCTTTTTGTAGGGTAGCAGTATTGTCTGTGGTATTGAACAGCTTTACATCATCAGCGAAAAGAACGCAATTGCTCTTAATATGATCACAGAGGTCATTTATGTAGAGTATGAAGAGAGTTGGTCCTAGAACACTGCCTTGGGGGACACCACTATTGACAGGTACAGAATTTGATAGGACGCTCCCAATTTTGACCATTTGTTGTCTGTTTGCCAGGAATGCTTCTATCCAGTTATTCAGTTGTCCAGAGATACCATAGGATTTTATTTTTAGGAGTAGTTTGTCGTGTACCACTGAATCAAAGGCTTTACAGAAGTCTATGTAGATTGCGCTGGTCGAGTTGTGTCGTCCATATGTTTTTGCAGTGTAAGAGTTGCAGATTACAGGATAGTTTTTTTCTGAAACCAAATTGTTTATTGGAGAGTAGGTTGTTTGTCTCTAAGTGGAGGATGATGGATTGGTTAATAATTGATTCCATGACTTTACAGGTGACGCAGCATAAGGAGATTGGTCTGTAATTTTCAACTAGGCTTGGGTCTCCCTTTTTGAAGATGGGGATGACTGTGGCTTGTGACCTTAGGTTAGGCAAGGAGCTGGTCCTGAAAGATTTTTCAAAGATTATGCTTAGAGGTTTGGCTATGGCAGTGGATAGCTTTTTTAAGAAGTAGGCACATATTCCATCCGGTCCAATAGATAGAGATGGTTTTAGATTGCGTAGTGCTTTTTCAACATTGTCTTCTGTAAAATCGATATGTATTAGATCATTGTTGTTATCTGTGGTACGGCTAGGAAATACTGGGCATGATCCATTGCTGTTTACAAATACTGAGCCGAAGAATGTGTTAAAGATGTTGGCTTTAATGGTGTCGTCGTTGCAGTCTTTACCATCAGGTCCTATCAAGGGTGGGATAGACCTTGAGTCTTTTAGTTTGTTGTTTACAAAATTGTAAAAGCACGGGTGGAATTGGTGCTTAGAAGGTTTTCCTCTTGTTTAATGTGATAATTGATGCATTCGGTCTTTATCTGGTGGCATAAATTTTTGTATCGGCTTTTGAAATTGGCAACGTGACCAGATTTGTTTTTCCGCCAGAGTGATCTCTTTTTGGATTGAAGTTTCCTTATTGTTATGGGTAATCTGCTTTTTGTTTTGTTTTGGGAGTTGTTGTTGGTACATATAGTTTGATGACTCTTTTGACTTCAAGTAAAAATATGTTGTAATGGTCTTCAACAGTATTGCATCCAGTGAATAGAGATTGCCAATCAAGGGATGAGAGATCGTTGTCTATAAGATCATAGTTGCCTTTTTTGAAGTTACAATTGGGGATTACATCATTGTGGTGATTTTTGTGTGGGCGTATGTTGAGACAAAAGTCAATCATATTGTGGTCACTGCTGGAAAAGGGTTCTTTAGTTTGTATTCCGTAAATTAAATTCAAACTATTGCAGAAGATGAGATCGAGGCAGTTGTTTAGTCTAGTGTTGTTGGTTACTAGTTGTTCCAGTTCCAGATTTGTAATAGCATTGTAGAAGGTTGTGTGTATGATTTCAGTTGTACAATCATTTAGGGTCCAGTCAATATGAGGTAGATTGAAATTGCCAAGAAAGATAAAAGGGTATGGGCAGGATGCAGCCCATGTTAGTAATGTATTTAGCTTGTTTACATGTTCGATGTCATAATCAGGTGCTCTGTAACATAGTAAGAATCGAATTGTGATATTTAAGGATAGTTCACAGATGATGGTCTCAGGAAGAGCAAGCTCCTGGGTAACTTGGATATTTTTTAGATGTAAGGACTTTTTATAGAAGATAGCAATACCACCTCCTCTACGAATTTCATGATCTGATCGGTAAACATGATAGTCTCTTACTGTGGTAATGGAGTCAGGGAGAGATGCATTGAGCCATGTTTCACAGACAAATATAATGTCGAATTTAGCCATATTTAGTAGGAGGAAAAATTCAGGTATTTTATTCACGAGGCTTCTTGCATTGAGTAGTTTGCATTTAAGGCCAGCAGTAGTTGGAATTGAGGTAGTTAGGGGCGTGCATGCCTAGTCTTGGGTGATACGTTTGGTCCATCACAACAGGAAGGCAAGAAAGAGATTCCTAGCCTATCATGATGGCAGGAGGAAAAATATCCAAGATTTAAGCCTTGCTTTTGCTATAAATATAGGTTGCAAGCTTACAGTTGTTGGATTGCTTCTTTAACAGCTTTTCTAGTTTGTGCAATAATCATAACTTAACAGAAAATGGTGTCCTTGAATCACTGCCAGTGAGGCTCTTAGTTCTAGTTTCAGCCAGGAAAGGTCTGTCATTGTGCATCCAAGAGCACAGAAACTGGATTCTGAATTTAGAGTTATCTAGTGAATATCAGAATATCAAATAACTAGCAGGGTACCTGTGCTTTGCTATGAAACTATGTGATCGGGCAAGTTTTTGGGAAGGAAAATAAGGGGGAAAATTGTGCCTCTGTCTACAAGCATCCATCAGTATTAATCTGGCTAGTGTCCTGTCAGTGTGTGGGAGAGTTCAGGGCTGTTTAGAAACTAAAATGGTATTTGCTGTGTGAGCAAGAAGGAGGCAGCAAAGAGCCTGGGCATGGTTTAGCTGAACTGCAGTTGGAAGAGATTCCTCTTCAGGTGGGGAGTGGGAGTAGAACTCCTTAGCATCAGAGCATGTTAATAATAATATAGGAAATACTAATGCTCTGATGGTCATTTCGAAAAACCCTTTCTTAGTGAGCACTTAGAAGCCAAGAGGAACATACGTGCCAAATTTAAAGTTTGTAGGCTTTACGGTTCTGGAGATTTTGTAATGACGCAGGAGTGCTTTTTCACTTTTATATAAATAGATGGAGAAAATATTTACTTTGAACATTAAGAATTTCCTCCCACCAATTTTCTAATCACCTTTATGAAAGCTTCTTATATGAACCTCAAAATGGTAGTGATGCCTCTTAGACGGAATCATTATTTTCCTGTTATTTTGCTCTTTAGAGATATAGACTCTTTTCACAATATATTAGAATATTAGTTTATGCAAAAGGTTGATATGTTATTGAATGTTTGCTTGCTATGAAAAAAGGTGTATCTCTTAAATTGCTTAAATGGCTTTTGCCTTTAGCAAAAAGACATGCTGAATAATAAAACGTCCAGTCCAATGTGTCTTGTTCTATATTATTAGGTAACTACATTTATTGATAGATTTTGACTTTATAATAGGTTTTGGTTGTCTTTCTCTGGTTTATGTTTTGGTAACCAGGAGGAAAGGTTTATGATAAAAATGTAATATTGCAAAAAAAGTACAGAGGCAAATTAACAACCATTGGCACTGTAAACACTGTAAAACTAAAATAAAATGATTGTCTAAACTCTGACTTCCTGTCATGTGCATGATTTTACATGAGGACAATAAAATATTCCAGGATTCCTAAACATGCTTTTTTCAAAAGGCAATTAGACTTTGTTTTTCCTTGCAGACATTTTGCTTCTCATCCAAGAAGCTTCTTCAGTTCTGATGAGAAGATAAATGTCTTCAAAGAAAAACAAAGTCCAGTTGCCTTTTTTAAAAAAAGTACCTTTAGGACAGGGGTGTCAAACTGAAGGCCCAGGGGCTGGATCTGGCCTGTGGGGTGCATAGATCTGGTCCATGGGGCCACCCTGGAAACAGTGAAGGACCAGCCTGCAATGCCTTTGCCAGTGAAAACAGAACTAGAGAGGGCTGTGTGGGTTCATCCCAAGTTCCATTTTAGCTAGCAGAGGATTTCAGGAGGCCATTGCAGCCAAAACGGAGTTTGGGAGCCCACTTTTATTGGCAGAGTGCTCAGGCCATCACAAGCGCCCCTCACATGAATGACATTGAGCTTGCCATACCAACCCTGGCCATGCCCATCCCAGCCCCCCCAAAGTCAAACACAACCCTGATGCAGCCCTCAATGAAATTGAGTTTGACACCTCTGGTTTAGGACAACCATGACCTGGATAACTGAGAATCTCCATAGACATTCTGGGGTTCCTATTTTTATAAGGACATCCCAGTTTGACATGGTCAACAAAATGGAATGTTTCTTTGTTATTTGTTATATTGTCTTTGTTATTTCTATAATCAGTGGAAAACAGGTTAACTTATTTTTGTTATTCTTTCACTTTCTAATGATCAAATGTGTATCAGAAAAAAAATGTTTCTTATTTCTCAGCTGTTTCTAAAACAACGTTGAACATCTGGCACTTCCCTTTCAATGCAAGGTTCTAGTCTATAATGAATGATCTCAGGCATTATCTTACTAGCATGTGGAAGGTAGTTAATTAAAGAAGTTGTTTGATTAAAAAATAATACTACAAGCTGTGTTTTTGACAAAAACATTTGACTTCTTATATCATTATATTCTTATATTATTTGACTTATTGGTTTTCAAAGTACTTCTAAATCAATCTCTTGATGATACCCAGGTATTCATGACTGTAGTCTCTAGATTTTTATTTCCTTTCTTTATGAAGATAGAAAATAAAACTTTTATTTCAATTCATCAAGATTTCTGGAATAACACATGATGTTTGATCAGATTCCCTTAGTACTAGATTGCATAATTCATCTGGCCCTGAAAAATTAAAATAAGTTAGTTTCGGCTTTAGTGTCACTGTTCTATGGAATACAGAACATTCTTGGGAAAAATGTCACTTGCTATCACCAAACTGTGTAGCTAAAAAGAAACAAGTGGTATTCTCTGTTTGAAGTTAAGGCTGTTAGGAATAGAGGGCTGATTTAAATCTCATCTTCATGCTAACTTGGCATACACATCCTTCACTTTCTCAAATATAAGTGAACAGCTTTGATTAATTCTTATGCAAAAAAGGTAAGGCGTCATTTTGTTGATGAAAGAAGTTGTGTCCCTCTCTTGAGTGCTAACTGCCCAAGATAGTAACATATGTCTATTTAGTTTAACTGGACTCAAAGCTATTTTGGAGAAGCTGTGGAGTACATCTAGAATATTAAGAGCACACTGTAAGAACTCTAGACAAAATAACTACTGCAGCAGAGGGGAAACCAGCATAGGCAACCTTGATATCTTCAAGATATTTTGGACCTCAACTTCTATCAGTTTCCAACAGCAAAGAATGTGGGGGTGGTGGAGGGGAGAGAGTTTAAGTTGCCTATTTCTGGATGGACCTTCATGGAACACCTATCTCCTGGAGGACAAACTGGATGGATACTCCTCACTTGCATTGTTCAATTTTAGGCGAAGCCCAACTAAATTTCTAGCTTTATGGAGAGAGAGTGGTGGCAAATGGCTATGCTTTTAAACAAGGTACCAGACACATCCAGCTGATTTATTTTCTTGAAAATAAAATTAAAGTGGGAAGCTAACTCTCTGTTTAAAATTCAGGTAGTCCTCAACTTACAACCATTCATTTAGAGACCATTTGAAGTTACTTACAGTGGCACCAAAAAAAGTGCAACCAATCTTTGCACTTAAAGGTAAAGATTCCCCTCGCACATACATGCTAGTTGTTTTCGCTCTAGGGGGCAGTGCTCATCTCTGTTACAAAGCTGAAGAGACAGTGCTGTCTGAAAACGTCTCTGTGGTCATGTGGTTGGCATGACTAAATGCTGAAGGCACCACAGAACTCTGTTACCTTCCCAGCAAAGTGGTCCCTATTTTTCTACTTACATTTTTACATGCTTTCGAACTGCTAGGTTGGCAGAAGCTGGGACAAGTAACAAGAGTTCACTCCGTTATGCAGCACTAGGAATTCGAACCACCAAACTGCCGACCTTTCTGATCAACAAGCTCAGCATCTTAGCCATTGAGCCACCGCATCCCTTTTTGCACTTATAGCCTTGTAAATAATGCCTGTGCATTCCCCACAGTTATATGATCAAATTCAGGCGCTTGGCAGCTGGCATGTATTTAAAACAGTTGCAACATCCCTGGGTCATGTGGTCACCATTTGCAACTCTCTTCTGATGAGCAGAGTCAATGGAGAAGCCAGATTTGGTTAACGACTGCATGATTCACTAAATAACTGCAGTGATTCGTTTAACAACCATGGCGGAAGAGGCACAACTCACTTAAAAACTTAATAATGGAAATTCTGATCCCAGTTGTGGTCATAAGTCAAGGACTACCTGTGCGCTGCTTCCGCATATTTTTGTTCATTTAAAAAGATTAAGTAGAGCTTTGGATTTTGGCAGGCTGTAAAGGAAGAGTCTAATGGTACTCAACACGCTGGGAAACCAGCATTATAGCCTTGGATAGATCAATCATTTCCTTGAAATGATTTGTTCAAACCTTTTGGAGTATATTGAGGTGCTGTTTCCAGGAACATTGCCATATAATGTCTTTTAACACGATTTATGTATCTGAACTATCCCTTGATATTCTTCCTGTTACCCTTTCCTACCATATTTGTTTCCTAAATTTAAACACACTTCCTAGGCTGTATTCTCAGCTGGTGTTAGTCAACCTCTAATTGCTTTCTAGAAGGCATGCTGATTTACTCCAGCTGGCAAATTAGCTTATATTCTCTTATAAACCTGCAGAATTTCTCGTTTGGTTTCATATTCACTTGAGATGTGTGGTTATTATTTGCAACAACTTCAAGCATTCCCATTGTGACTCACTCATTAGTTTAACAGGCAGGTGATTGTGAGTTCCCAGCAAAAAACAACAACCCAAAACATAAATAAAATAAAAAAAGATTTCACAGCACTCCCCTCACTGCTTAAATCAGTGGATGAAAAAGAAATGGGCACCATTAGAAGTCAAGAGTTGAAGGCTGAGATGAAAACCATTTGTATTTTAAATAAATTGGAGCATAAGTTCAGGTAAAAAGGCTAGATGTTTTAGCCTCTGGGAATTAATTATATGAACTCTAAAGGACCTGTAATTTTCATAAATAAACTATTCTGCATAAATTATGAAATGTATATAAATGACTGGAGGGAAGTCTAACTTCAGTATTTTTATTTATTACTACTGCATTAAATTTGCATTCTGCTTTTTGTATATGTGTGTGTGGGAGTTGAAGGAATTGTACTCGGGTCTTCCCCACAGTTTATTCTCAGGATTTTGTGAAATAAATTGTGTTGATAGTAATTGACACACAGTTGTCCAATTGATGTCAGTAGTCAAATGGGATTTTATAACCAACCTCCCTGATATTGATCCTTCTTGGTAAATACTACTAAACATCAGAGAAATTATCTGTTCCAGTATTTGGTGCTTTCTGAGCTTGGTGGTTTTCTAGTGGATGTTTCATTACCAAACTAAGTAACATCATCAGTGTTAACTATTATCATCAATGCATTGATGATGTTATCTAGTTTGGTAATGAAACATCTGCAAGAAAACCACCAAGCTCAGAGAGCACCAAGGACCTCACAGTTCAACCATGTTCTACAAATATACTCTTCTATCAATTGATTGATCATTACACAGTTCACCATGAGGGACAAAAAATTCTCATATGGTAACTATATTGTATAAAGAGATTTTTTGAAGACATTTTCTAAAGCAGGGATGTCAAACTCGCATTGTCACAGCGGTGTCAAGTGATGTATTACAACTCCCCTCCACTTTGCTAAACCAGGCATGGAGGTGGTCAGCCTAGGATGCATCCATCCCGTGGGCCTGTTCTAGAGGTTTCTTAAGCAATACCTTTACTTCCAATACTCTGTCCATCTTCATCTCTGTTCCTTGTAATAAATATTAGCCTATACATAACATTCCATTTGTGTTTACTGAGATGCCAAGTTTTATAATTTGGGTATGTTTTCAAAATTGGGGTAGAACATTATTTATCAGTGGTGGGGTTAGTAGAAGTATCCCAAATGGTTAGAGGTAGGGAGAAGGTTGTGCTGAGATGTATGCAGTAAGATAAGCAATGGTGGCTTTCTCTTCCAAAATACAAGGAATGCTGCCATTTGATTTTTATGGATTGTCTATAATTGATTTTGAGAAGGTGCTTCATGTAATAAAGTCAAGTTACCTTGCATTGACACACAAGGCTCCCCCTATAGAGGGAAGGCACTTGGCCTTAAACTGGACTTTAAGTGTGCCATTCTACTTCAAATTATTCACTTTGTGTGACATAGGTGCTTCTCTCTGATTAAAAGTGTGGGGCTTCATTCCAACTAGGTGCTTCATTTAAATCTGAGATGTAATAACCCTTTTTAAGATCTGCATAGCCCCAGTTGTCAAAATATTTCTGGAATTATTTTTTAGGGGAAAAAAGCAATATGAGAAATGGTGGCCATTTTCCATATGTCTTCCCCACCCCAAAACCAATCTCTTGGTTTTGTTACGTAAATTACTGGTGGGCAATTGGAAAACAAAAAATGAGAGTCATTTTTGGAAATTTCATTATAATTTTGTTATTTGTCTATCATAATTTTGTATCAGATATACTGGACTGGGCATTTTTTTTCCTGTTTTTTTTTTTGTGGGCGGGGGGGAGCTGAAATATTCACAGAAGGAAAACTTCTATTGATGACTATGTCTATTGGGATCTGCTTTCTTTGTGTCTTTTGATATTTTTCTTTGGTCTTCCTTACGTACTTAAATTTTAGTTTCCCACCAGAGTTCCTTTGGAATCACCCATAGCAGACTCTCAAGAATATTGACTCATTTGAAGTTGTTTGGTTAGCCTGAAATATAATTTATGAACAAAAATAAGACTAGAAAAAAACAGCAATGGGAGAAAAGGTGTCTAGGAAGGGTTGCTTTGAAATTTATCAAAAATTAAGCATTAAATAGGATCTAATACTCAATAGTATGTTTTGAGATAGAGATCCACCCATAACAAGTTATGATTTTGTAAAAATAACATGTCTTTAAATCATTGCAGAATAGCATTTAGTATTTGCATCTGAAAGTCTGATGCATGTACAAAGATCATAGCATGTTTTGATCATTCCCCTACTGAAGAGTTATCCTCCCATGAGGAAAACCAAGATGGGGCCAACAGGAAATCCTACATTTACATATCTAGCCCTGACTAGAATCAAAATCCATTACTCCTGGTCCTTGTTATTCTTACCTTTAACTAAGGGTTTTTCTTGTCAGGCTGTAGGAACATCACTATCTCTGTGTGAAAAGCTAGAGAGTATGGAGAGTGGTGTGTGTTCAGTTTCAGAGAGAAGGAAACTGGCAAGTGAGTCTACTCATGAGCAACTTAAAGTTGGGTAGATTATTCCCAACCATGCTAAGCATTTCCTGTATTTAAGGTACAATCTATGACTAGAATTCTCTGTGTTATACCACATCTTCATTAAACTGTGCTCTCTCTCTATTTAGACTTTGCCAATAAGATACTTCAGAAACCTCAATTCTTCTTTGACTCAGTTAATGAACACTGACTTACCTGTGAACTTTAGTTAACACTAAGAATTCAATTGTCTGCAAACTCAGGCTTTATTTATGTCTATGTCTTTGCTTGCTGGATTTACAACCTTGTAATTGCTAATTAACTGACTTGTCTGATGTGCTAGGACAATCTCTGTATTGTGCAGTTTTTCAGCATCCAAATATGGAGGAATCCATTGAGACTTGAATTCCTTTTCAGAATAATAATTACATGTAAGTACTTTTTTCTTGTAAGAATAGTGCAAACCACAGCCATGGCTGACAAGTATATGTTTACAGAATAACAGAATAACAGAGTTGGAAGGGACCTTGGAGGTCTTCTAGTCCAACCTTCTGCTCAAGCAAGAAACCCCCATATCATTTCACACAAATAGTTGTCCAATCTCTTGAAAATCTCCAGTATTGGAGCATTCATATCTTCTGGAGGCAAGATGTTCCACTGATTAATTGTTCTGACTATCTGGAAATTTCTCCTTAGTTCTTGCTTGGTTCTCAATCAACTGATGAAAATGGAGACAGATACACAAGATGAATTGTTTTGTAAACTTCCCTAAATGAAATACACTGCTCAAAAAAATAAAGGGAACACAAAAATAAGACATCCTAGATCTGAATGAATGAAATATTCTTATTAAATACTTTGTTCATTACATAGTTGAATGTGCTGACAACAAAATCACACAAAAATTATCAGTGGAAATCAAATTTAGCAACCCATGGAGGTCTCAATTTGGAGTTACACTCAAAATTAAAGTGGAAAAAAACACTACAGGCTGATCCAACTTTGATGTAATGTCCTTAAAACAAGTCAAAATGAGGCTCAGTAGTGTGTGTGGCCTTCACGTGCCTATATGACCCCTCTACAATGCCTGGGCATGCTCCTGATGAGGTGGCTGATGGTTTCCTGAGGGATCTTCTCCCACACCTGGACTAAAGCATCCCCCAACTCCTGGACAGTCTGTGGTGCAACGTGGCATTGGTGGATGGAGTGAGACATGATGTCCCAGATGTGCTCAATTGGATTCAGGTCTGGGGAATGGGTGGGCCAGTCCACAGCATCAATGCCTTCATCTTGCAGGAACTGCTGACACACTCCAGCCACTTGAAGTCTAGCATTGTTTATTTATTTATTTTTTATTTATTTATTTGATTTGCCAATTGTTTACAAGATAATAAGTATAAATGTATATATAGTTGTGAATACATGAAATGGGTACATATAAGAAAAATAAAAGAATAAGAGAAACAATAGGACAGGGACGGTAGGCACGTTGGTGCGCTTATGCACGCCCCCTACAGGCCTCTTAGGAAAGGGGTGAGGTCAATAGTAGACAGTCTAAGGTTAAAGTTTTGGGGGTTTGGGGAAGAAACTACAGAGTCGGGTAGAGTATTCCAGACATTGACCACTCTATTGCTGCAGTCGTATTTCCTGCAATCAAGTTTGGTGCGGTTTACTTTGAGTTTGTATCTATTGTGTGCTCTTGTGTTGTTATGGTTGAAGCTGAAGTATTCATTGACAGGTAGGACATTGCAATGTATGATTTTATATACCATGCTTAAGTCAGACCGAAGACAGGCGTAATTCAACGTTTTCAAGTTCTAGAATTTCAAGTCTGGTGGCATAAGGTATTCTACAACGAGTAGAGGAGTGGAGAACTCTTTTTGTGAAATATTTCTGGACTTTCTCAATTGTGCTAATATCAGATACGTAGTGTGGGTTCCAGACTGATGAACTGTATTCGAGTATTGGTCTAGCAAATGTTTTGTATGCTCTGGTTAGTAGTGTGATATTACCAGAGAAAAAGCTATGTAGGATTAGGTTAACAACTCTTAATGCCTTTTTGGCTATGTAGTTGCAGTGGGCTCTAGCACTTAGATCATTAGAGGTGAGTATTCCAAGGTCCTTTACAGAGCTTGAGTCATCAACAAGATCTTGACTATTCAGCTTGTATTTTATTTTCTGATTTTTGCCAATATGTAAGACAGAGCATTTATTTGTTGAGATTTGAAGTTGCCATTTGTTTGACCACTCTGATACATAGTCAAGATCTTTTTGTAGGGTAGCAGTATTGTCTGTGATTGTTTACATCATGAACACAGGAATGCTTGACAGGAATGTCTTCTATCCAGTTATTCAGTTGTCCAGAGATACCATAGGATTTTATTTTTTGAGGAGTAGTTTTTGACAGAATGTTTATCAGTTATTCAGTTGTACCACTGAATCAAAGGCTTTACAGAAGTCTATGTAGATTGCGTCTATTGCTTTGCCCTGGTCGAGTTGTGTCGTCCATATGTTTTTGCAGTGTAAGAGTTGCAGATTACAGAATAGTTTTTTTCTGAAACCAAATTGTTTATTGGAGAGTAGGTTATTTGTCTCTAAGTGAAGGATGATGGATTGGTTAATAATTGATTCCATGACTTTACAGGTGACGCAGCATAAGGAGATTGGCCTGTAATTTTCAACTAGGCTTGGGTCTCCCTTTTTGAAAATGGGGATGACTGTGGCTTGTGACCATAGGTTAGGCAAGGAGCTGGTTCTGAAAGATTTTTCAAAGATTATGCTTAGAGGTTTGGCTATGGCAGTGGATAGCTTTCTTGTCTTGCATTAGGAGGAATCCAGGGCCAACCGCACCAGCATGTGGTCTCCCAAGGGGTCTGAGGATCTCATCTCAGTACCTAATGGCAGTCAGGCTACCTCTGGCGAGCACATGGAGGGCTGTGCAGCCCCCTAAAGAAATGCCACCCTACACCATTACTGACCCACTGCCAAACCAGTCATGCTGGAGGATGTTGCAGGCAGGAGAACGTTCTCTACGGCGTCTCCAGACCCTGTCACATTTGTCACATATGCTCAGTGTGAATCTGCTTTCATCTGTGAAGAACACAGGGTGCCAGTGGTGAATTTGCCAATCTTGGTGTTCTCTGGCAAATGCCAAATGTCCTGCATGGTGTTGGGCTATAAGCACAACCCCCACCTGTGGACATCGGGCTCTCATACCGCCCTCATGGAGTCTGTTTCTGACCATTTGAGCAGCCATATGCACATGTGTGGCCCGCTGGAGATGACTTTTGCAGGGCTCTGGCAGTGCTCCTCCTGTCCCTCCTTGCACAAAGGTGGAGGTAGCGGTCCTGATGCTGGGTTGTTGCCCTCCTACGGCCTCCTCCACATTTCCTGATGTAGTGGCCTGTCTCCTGGTAGCACCTCCATACTCTGGACACTACGCTGACAGACACCGCAAACCTTCTTGCCACAACTCGCATTGATGTGCCATCCTGGATGAGCTGCACTACCTGAGCCACTTGTGTGGGTTGTAGACTCCGTCTCATGCTACCACTAGAGTGAAAGCACTACCAGCATTCAAAAGTGACCAAACCATCAGCCAGAAAGCATAGGAAGTGAGAAGTAGTCTGTGGTCACCACCTGCAGAACCACTCCTTTATTGGGGATGTCTTGCTAACTGCCTATGCTTTCCACCTGTTGTCTATTCCATGTGCACAACAGCATGTGAAATTGATTGTCAATCAGTGTTGCTACCTAAGTGGACAGTTTGATTTCACAGAAGTGTGATTGACTTGGAGTTACATTGTGTTGTTTAAGTGTTCCCTTTATTTTTTTGAGCAGTGTATATGATTAGAAAACCTTTTTTTCCATGTCCAATAACACTTGGCCAATAAATAATTCTATTCTGTTCTGTTCTGTTCTGTTCTGTTCTGTTCCATTCCAATCCAATCCCAATCCATTCCATTCAGTGGTGGGTTTCAACTTTTTTAACTACCAGTTTTGTGGGCATGGCTTGCTTTGCATGTGCACATGCAGAGGGTTTGCTAATGACCTTCTCCTACAATCCTGCACTCTCCCTGTGTCTTTAACAGCTGACAAGTGGCAATTCCGCTATGCCATGCGAAGCAGCTGAGCTTCAAAAGCAGGAAATAAAGGTCAGAATAGAGCCGGGGCAGGTGGAAGAGCCTAGCAGCTGATCATCAGAGTGAATCAGTTCGCTCACAGATTATCCTCGGAGCTACTGGTTCTGCCGAACCGGGCCAAACCGGTAGAATACCACCACTGATTCCATTCTATGCCATTCCATTCTTTCTAAATGCAGTGGACACACCAGGCAAATTGTAATTGTTTGTCAAAGCTCACTGTGTATTCAACCTATCTCCTTCCTACAAATATACTTATTATATATCAGTTTGAATACTTCTCAAGAATATCTGCTCTTCATAAGATATGAGAAAGGATAACAGTTTTTGAAACAAAGTAATTTGCCACTAGTGTTTTTTTAAATAATTAAAGCTGCTTGTTGACTCAATAAGCCTTACTATTTAAGCTTACTCAATTCAGAATAAAAACAACAACAACAACCAGTCCAAAAATGTCAAGTGATCTTTTAAATTTTGGGTAGCAAGTGTATTTGTAAAAAAAAAAAAAAAGATGTTTTTAAGGGAGTTTTTCCAAACTGGAAATGTAGGTGACCATCTGAGCTTCCACAAGTCAAAACTACCACAATGCTTCAGAAAGTATCTACTGGGAAAATTACATCTGACTTGTCAATTTGCTGCAGCTTCTACTTTTATTTTTTTATTTCCTTTGAAGATCTAACACAAAGGAATTGCATTTTTTTCTCCTGTGCAAATTTGGATAACTAGGAATAACAAAAAATCTGCCAACACTGAGTCCTTTTGAATTATGAAAATATGTAGTGAAATAATATTACAACAACAGTTCTAAATACAGTATATGGCCAGATCACAGGAATAAAACAATCTGATGCTGTCTGGAATATTTGAACTACAGCATCCTTGCAGCAAGCATGATTATTCTAAGATTATCAGTGACTACATCATGGCCAACTAAACATCTAAATTTGGCTCTCCTACACCCCTATTGAACTTGCTAAATACTAAATCAATGGTTCGTTACCCCCCCCTTTTTTTGTGTGTTCAATGAGCATATTTGAAATATTGAAAGTTAGCTAGTGAAAGTCTTACAAAGGGGTTTCTTTCAAGGTTGTGTGGCTAATCAAAAAGCACCAAGACACCAAGACACATTACTAGAACTACTGGGCTACACTGGATAATGGTGGTATATTTTGCAACATTCAGTTTTCACTTTTATTTTTAATTTTAAAAGAACAGATAGTGTAATAAACTCCAAGGAATGGATTGGTGAGTGGTAGAATCTCACTCTTGGGCATCACATGGAGATACAGGAAATACTTAGTTTCGTTTTATAACATGGTGATATATCAGTACACAATCTCTACAGTAGTTGTTTAGAATTATCGATATGTCTAACCTAATTTCTATAGTAGCTATTTTGCTTTAAGTATATGAATTCTAGACCTGTTTGAAAGACACTGAGACCTAGGTTTTACTAGGAGAAATAGTTTTCCAGGTGAGGATGGGAGTCTGCTTTCCTAGCACATTGTGGAGATCTAATGTATCTATGGCTGTATCCAAAAATGAGTTCTAGTTCAACTTTAGGCATGACAGCCTGCTGGGTGATTTTGGGCCAGCCATTCTCAGTCAACTCACCTCACCTCACCAGGTTTTTGTTATGGGGAAAATAAGGAGGGGAAATGAGTATTAGATACATTTGCCACTTTGAGTTATTCATTAAATATTTTTTTAAAGATATGAACCAGCACTTTTGTTAGAATTCTTATGAAATCCTTTTGATTTTAGTTCCAGGGGTTCTGATTACCTTTTTAAAAATCAGATTTGCAGCCTGTTGTCCATGCTCTTTTTGCTGAAACTTTCAATTGCTTCATTTTGTAATATATTTAAACACCAACATTATAAAAATATGAAGGAAACCATCCAGTGAGGCACAGTGAGGCCAAAAATGGGGTGCACAGAGGCCGAAAACAGGGCGTGTGGAGGCGGTGATAGGCGGTGGTTGATCCCTGCAGACTGGAACAGCTGATCATTGTATTCCGGGAGGCAGATCCAACTGACAATCAGTTGCTCATGCTAAATCAGGCTGTGCTGAAGCTGACTGGGCTGTTTGCTCTTTGCTGCAAGGAGGCAAATTGCTGAGAGGCAGATGCAGATTTTTTTTTTTTCCCTCTCCAAAAGCTAGATGCATCTTATAGTTTGGAGCATCTTATAGTCCAAAAAATACGGTACCATCAGCACTTTTGATGGGACATAGGACATTCAGCATGCAATGTATGTTAGATGTAGTGGTGATGTAAGAACTGCAGTTTACTAATCTGATCCATTTGTCTGTAGTCATGGCATGGAGGAACTGCACTATTTCAGCCACACTTTAAATCTGAGCAAAAAGCTAACATCATGTTGACATTAAAATTGCAGAGACCTAAAAGTAAGACCTGCATAATTTAAATAAAGCTTTCAACCACAATTCTTAAAAAAAAAAAAAAAAAAAGCATATCTAAATGATTTTTGGTCTGAACTTCTGCTTGTTTCTTTCCACCCTACATTCTCTGTATGCTTCGTTTTTTGGATGCCCATGTTCAGTCAAAGCTTGACACATCAAGTATGGGCTTTACATCATGGGCTTCAGCAAATTGCAAAACAACATAAAAACAATTGTGTTGGAGCAGACCAGATGTCCACTTCTGTTCCCACCAAATGCCAATATGAAATTACTCATAGTATCATTCGTCTCAAACAGCTATCATGGGAAGCCAAAAGTCTGGAAGATATTCAAACCTTCCTTATAATGCCAGATAGGAATTTGTCTATAAGAACAAATATTTAAGTAGCTTCTTCTCATTCTGAAAGCAAGGTCACTATGCTGTGATTTGTGTTGTGCTATGCTATGCTGTGCTTTACATGCTATGTGGCAACTATAGCCAGATATGAAAAATATCAATATGATTTATTTAATATTCATGTTAATCTTCACTAACAGATGAAGGTGTCCCTTAAAAAGTAGAGTAGAAATAGAGACTGTGGCCTTTAAATTTATTTTATTTTAATTTCATTATTTTAATTAAAATAATTATATTTATTTTAATTTTATATTTTTTCCTAAATTTTAGATAGAAGAAAACAAATACTTTTACATGCACATACATTAAACTTTATGCAATAGTTCAATACAAAGTAATGCTATCGCCATATTTTTAGTTTAAATAAAGCTATTTTAATAAATGAAATAGGAAAATAGACCTTAAATAATCTTTTTCTATTATCTGTCTTGACAGTCCTTACTAATTCTTCATTTGATTCAAGCATAAAGTTAGGAATGCATTCTTATAATTTTGGAAGTAGGATGGAAATTGCATGGAATGAAATCTAGACTATATGGCAGATGGTGTAAGATGGTAAGATTCTCTGTGCAATTGTGTCTTGTGTAGCTCAGGAGGTATGAGCTCTAGTGTGGTCATGTTTATAGCAGTTTTCTTGTCCTTCCAAATCAAACTTTTTAAATCATTGTTTTAAAGTTTTGAATGTCTGCAGCATGGCATTTTGAATTGATAGTGATGCCAAATTCAAGGAAATCCATGTGAATAATATCACCTGAGTCCTTTAAAATTGTAACCAAGAGTTTTCCTGGTGAAGCCTGAGTTTGATTTTTATTTTTCCACAGATGAAGCTTTGGGATGATATTCCATGGATTGATGCTTCATTTCTGAGTCATCAAGACGAGCTCATGTTTCATCAGCCTTCATAGCTCTTTGAAGAAATCCCTTATGTTCCTGACAACAATTGCTGGCAAATTTCAATTCTGGAAGCTTACATTTCTGCCATCAGTGTTTGAGGAATCCATCTTGCACAAACTTTCCAATATTGAAGAACCTCAATAACATGACTCAAATATCCCTATGAAATGTCAGGCTTGACAGTCCTTTTTCTGTGTGAAATTTATCAGTTGTTCTCATGGGTCATCCATTTCTTTCTTGTTCCCTGAAAATCAGTTGATCCCAGTTCATCATCTTCAAAAAAAATTGGCCTAGTACTGCACAGTACTCACATTAACAAAGAAATCAATATAATTTGCATTTGGCAGTGAATTTCAGTGGAAGGGGCTCTTTCAGGAGTCAAACATTCAATCACATCATGTTGCTTAAATCACACTGATGAAGACTTGCTGCAGGTTTCTATTGCACAAATCAAAGCAACACAATCTTTTCTCAAGGCAACTTCCCTCCATCTGAAAGAACAGATGCTAAAGAACACACCAGAGTTTCTAACACATCGGTATTGCCATCTGTTGGTGACTTATCACATTGGAAACATTATTTTTCATTCAACCCTTGTGTATATATGTGTGTTGCAACATTCCATCCTTTTAAGTACAAAAAAAGGGTCTCTTTAAGAATAGTGGATTAATTTTTTTGTTAAAAAGTATTTCAGGTCATAAGCCTTTCTATTTGTGAACACTTGTGTTATTCAGTATTTCTTCTTTCCTCTCATTTCTAAACTATCCTCAAAATATTAACAGTATCACATTTGCTGCATCTTCCTTAGAATAATTAAAATGGGCTCTTGAATAATGAAAGGATTGATTGATCCTTCATTAATAAAAAAAGATTTAAAATAGATGATAACTATCCATCTATCTGCCCTTAATGGTTATTTATTATACTCCCAGCTAATAAAGCATTCACAACAAATTAAAAATCAATACAATGGTGACTTGCATTGACTTCACATTTTCTGAACTTTATGGGCCAAATGTAGTTCTCTAGATTTCCCTGGAATGTCTCCACACCACCTGAAATAGGTTTGTCCCTATTAAAACAATAAATGGGCACTGCAGATATTCTGAGTTTTGTGATAATTGAGGGAATGGATGTGGTAGCAGCAGTACTTTAGATCAGTTTGGGCCCCTATATTAACTATAGCACAATATACATATCACCCATAAATTATGGATTTCCATCTGTCTTACTGTTGTAGGAAGAAAAATCTATCTGATTCAGTTCCAAGCTGGGAGAAAGGCAAGAAAGAAAATAAAATGGAGGCTGACTGGAGAAAGGAGGATTCTGTTTATTGATGAGCAGAACCACAGCATGCAGTTCTGGGACAGCTGACAAATTGGTTGAATGGGTGGATGGGTCTTTACAGGTTTCTGTGATGATGCTAGGGATTGTGCAATGTCTGAAATGCCCCTAGGGGATTGTGCAATGTAGTGAACTCTGTGTCTTTTGATGTTTTAATGATGGTGGTTGTCGACCCTGAAGATGACATATGTGTAGCTATATTTTATTCTACTTTTTGTTTATTCTTTTCTTAGCTTCTTTAGGCTTTCTGCAAAGGAATTTAATGGTATTTCAGGTTTGCCACTCTCTAGCTGTTGAAAGAGAGGGTTACAGAGATAGAGGGTGACTGTTATGTCTAGGTGGCGTTCTTTCCCATGAGAACAGAGAAGATGCCTGCAGCTGGAGGAAGGTGGAGTTTGGAGTCACTGGACTGATGGACTGAGAATTGATTGGAGATTGTGACTCTGGGGGGAAGTTTCAAAGTTTTGCTTTTTACTGGGTGTAATTCCGGAATCTAACCAGAGTCAGATTACACCAAGTTCTTGCCAATTTGATATGTTTCTAATAAACAGATTTTAAAGGAAGATAGATGCCTTGGATTTTATTTCAAGGAACATATTATTTGGAGGCTTGGATCACTTGGAGGTTTAATCCTATTATGTCCTAAAGGTCATGTCCTGTTCTTAGAATTTGGGTGGAGGAGGATGTAAATTTTAATCCCATTGGTAAAGGTGAAGGTGGAGGTGTTTTTTATCCATCTCTAAAGATTTCAGGCATCTGCTGGAGGCTATTAAGAAATACTGGGGCTGTTTTTAAGAACACATTTTATCCATTTCTCCTTTGGGGAAATAATAATATTCTACCTCTTTTAATATTCCCCCAAATATTTTGTTCTCTAGAAGTGGGGGCTTTCCACGCTATATTCAAGAAGAATATATGATTTTGTACAGAATGGGACAATTCACTGCAGTCAACTCACCATGGTCAACTTGCCACAGCCAATTCAATTATAAAGTAATCTTAAAAATTTCAATTTTTGTCATTCACATTTCACTGAGATCCTTCTTCGCGATCTTTTCTTTCATGATTCTATTCCACTATTTCTTTGACATTGGTATAACTCTGGTCTTGTGGTAAGTTGTCCTGAGGCAAGGTGGCAAGATGGCGGTGACCCGATTCTGTGTGAGGCTGCCTCTGAAGCTGGTTTGGAAACTTCAACTGGTATAGAAAGGAGCTGAAATAGGTAGAGAGCTTAGCATGCGGACAATATGACCTTTACATTGTACTGCTTCCTGGCATGTACCCAAAATTAGTTTAAAGTGAGGACTTTGAATTTTGGGCCAAGTAACTTGAAACACCGTTTTGGAAAAGTTAGTTGGCCTAAATTTAAAGGTCAGGTGCTAATCTCTTTTCATCTGCTCTGCATTCAAGGCAGTCAGGTTGCAGATTTCTACAAAAGGACCATTTTCAGCTACTATTCAATACAGTTGTATTGACTATCAATTAATGTCAAGGTCCATTATTGAAAACTTTCAGAAGCACTTTTAAGATCTTCTGGTTTGCTCTGCCCTTTTCTTAAGACTGCTGGATTGACCTGGTTGTAGCTACTGCTGCCTACATATTTAATTAGGTTTCGCATTTTGTTATTGAATAGTAAAATTGGAGGTTTTTCTTTTAGTTGACAACTTAAACACTTTCACTGTTATTATTGTGACTTGGATTTATTTTGAGTTTAAAATAGCCTTGTATTGAAATAATTTTGAAACAGAATAACTCTGAGATAACCTTAAAGAAGCCTTGAAAGGGTTTTAGTCTTCAAGGTGACATCCAAAAGTCATAAATAAATAAATGGTACATATGTTAGTATGAGCAAGTGCAAAAACAGAAATGAAAAGAAAGTGTGCTTGGGAGAGTGGGAGCAGCATACTGTATCAACCATTTAAGAACTGGTAGCAGTTATGTTTCTGCTCTCTGGACAATTTGCCCATAGCTAGAGCTCACCTAATGGAAGTTAGGCTATCACAACATTTTCCCCATCACAGTGTTCTTTTAACATCTAGATACTTTCCCTGCTTCATTGCATTCTGATTTAATATTCATACCAAATCCCAATAACTGTGGTGTGTGTCTGTCTGTCTGTCTCTTTCTACATATATAATGTGTATTTGTGTGCAGAATACTTTTTTTTGCAAAGTTGTGAATGTCAGTTTTAGTATAGCAGGTACTTCCCCCTAAATTATTTTAAATTATTTAAAAAAAATAGTAAGGCAATTGTAAAATTATTTAATTGGTTTTCAAAAGCACTTAAAAGAAATCAAGCTACATTTTGATTCTGCGTTACATAGGAAAAAGAAACAAAACGTTTATACAGCATGGGAAAAATCTTGATTTCTTTTTTTAAAGCCTTGATTAGGCTAATTCAGGGGTCCCCAACCACCGGTCCATGGACCGGCACGGCCACGGAACAACTCCTACCGGGCGCGGCTTGCTGGGCGCTGCCATCTTTTTTGATGAAAAAGTGCTTCCGGTGAGCTTTTCCAGGTAGAGCTCACCGAAGCACGCTTCATCAAAAGATGGCGGCCTAGCGCTCGTGAGCTTTTCCGGGTAGAAAGCCATTTATACCCGGAAAAGCTCACGAGCGCGCTAGCGCATCTATCTTTTTGATGAAAACGTGCTTCCGGTGAGGTCACCGGAAGCACTTTTTCATCAAAAAGATGGCGGCGTCAGCTGATGCGTACACGGGCGCGGCGCCCAGCTGATGCCAGTACCGGGTCGCGGCGTCAAAAGGTTGGGGATCACTGGGCTAATTGAATGCTTCCAGTTGTCTAGGGGAGGGGAGTGAGAGAGAGAAGGAGGGGAGAAGGGAGAGAGAGTCTCTTTATAGACTTTCAAGAAACTAAGATCTCTATTTGTACTATCCCTATTATAAATCCCTATTTATTTTATTGTCCAATAACATCCAAATACCTTTCCTAATTATTATTAACATTGAGGCTGCACAAAATTTATAAAAGCATGTCAAAGGAAAACAGTAAAACTTGTGTGAAATCATTTTCTTCATCTGCTTGATGGAACAAAAGAGATGCCAGCTTAGGCAGAAAAGAGATTTCAAAATCCTAGTACAAGCTACATAAATCCTAAAATATCTCATCAGGTGTCCAAAAGAGACAAATTCAACCCTGTTTGAATAATCATATGCTTTCATTAAAAGCCGGGAAACTGCTGATTAATTACTTGCCATGTCTCTCTAAGTAGATGTTCTGCCTTCAATACGTGAATGCACACCACTTACTGCAAACCAACTTTCACAAAAGGAGCAGATAAGACTATCAGAACAATGTCGGGGCCAGTCTGGGCTTTGTTCTCTGATTTTGCAAGATGCTCACACCTGGAAAAATACAGGTTTGGTTGTGAGAAAGAAAAAAAATAAACAAAAAGATTGACTTAGTCACTAAACAGATTAGATGGCTCTTCAGATTTGGAGCAGGGTTGGAAAAATAAGTTGGGGCCAAACAATGTTGGGAAATTTATTCCAAAGGATGATACCATATTATATCTGAAATCAATAACTGGCTGCATTGGCACAATTGGTTCTAACTTGGATCTAACTGAATTGACCAAACTTGTCATGTGCAGCAACAGGTAGAGAAGAGAAGAACATGTGAGCTAGGAACCCTGGTCACACAGACGGTTGCCAAAACCTGATGGCAACCTCAAGTACACTTCTGATTGTTTATTTTATTTATTTATTTTATTTTGTCAAGCAATTATTAGATAACAGGTATAAGTATAAACATGGTTATGAATACATGAAATGGATACAAATAAGGAAAAAAAAAGAAACAATAGGACAGGGATGGTAGGCACCTTGGTGCGGGGGCCTAGATCACTTGTAGATCACTGCTCCATTGGTAGTTGAAGATAACTATAGGATTTCTAGAACAATTGAGATGAGAAAATACAGAAAGCCCAACAATAAGAACAAAGCAAAATGAATCTCTAAATTGGAGAGAAAGATTATTACCTACTTGACAATTAATTGCATTCTCTAGAGGATTAGAAAGACAATATTAGCAATTAACTGAGCAATATCAGAGAACTGATCTTTAATGCTAAATTACTGGGTATCTCTGACATACTGAAAGTATAATAAGATAAAATGGAAGGAGTTTGCCTATGATGCATGAATACAATGATTATGTATAACTGAAAAAATATCCTGCTTTTCTGAATGAATACAATGACATAACCTTCCTTTCTATCTTCCTTCCTTCCTTCCTTCCTTCTGTTGAAAGAAATATTCTTCTGGGTTCAGTTCCAAGTACTGGAATCATGGAGGCTGTTTGGAAAGATAGTTTAATGGTGGACAGGATCACGTCTTTATTTATTTATTTATTTGATTTGTCAATCGCTTACAAGATACAGGTATAAACATAAACATAGTTTTGAATACATGAGATGGATACTTACTTACTTACTTACTCACTTACTTCCATTTTTTTTTCTGGGTTTGAATGTGAAATTCCTTCTCCTAGATAGATTGGCATACAATATGCAGCTACAGAGGTTTTTAAACCAATGCAGGACTCATCCATGCTTTTCTTGACTGTGTCTAGATCAAATTGGTTTTCATATAGTTCAAGGGACAGTAGAACTTTAATATACTGCCTTTGAATTCTGTATCTAGGCCCCAACTAATAAATGCTGTCTAGGATTTAAACAAAAGTTGGAGAGAGGTTCATGAATTTGCTTCACAAAACATCTGAAAAGCCCCCAGTATTTTGCCATATCATATGTTTAATAAGTAAACTGATATGTATTTCCATCTAAAAAGGAAGAGTGTGTGTTTCTAAAAAATCATTGTATTAAAGAGCAAAGAAGTAAAAATGATAAATTCAGTTTGTCTCGCTGTACCACATTGTATGATTTCCAGAAGAGTGCTGCCATGATTTCTAATAATATATTTTCTTCTCCTTCTTTTCATTCAAGCCTTCTTTGACTCTGTCAAACATTTCTAGAAAGAAATGTAAGTCATTCTACAGAATTCCCCTCTACATTCAGAAGCTGCTTCATTTTTATTATTTCTTACTTTGCATTTTGATCATATGCACAATATGTTGATTTCAGCTGTGGTGCTATATACTGCATATGTTGGAATTAGACCCACTAAAACTATGAGGCACGTGAATAAATGTGTATAATTGTATAGCAAATATTCCAAACAGGGAATTTGCCAAGCTGACAGCTCATTATAAACAGATATCTACACAAAGATCAAAGTATAATTTTATTTTTTATAGATATTCCATTCTAGTACTTGTCTTATGACATGCTGATAGGGTAATTGAAAATGCATTTGTCTATTTTAATCCATGGAGTGGTACTCAAATATTAATTTAGAAAGAAGAAGAATAGCTTGACAACATAGGGATGATAGATTTTATTCATCTGTTTAAAAAAAAAGAGTCCAAAGAACACTTTCTTTTTATTTGTTTTTTTTAAACAAGCAAAGAAGTTAATGAAGAGTTTTCTTACAATTCACAAGTTCTCAGGATCTGTCTGGATTTTTATTTTTTGATGTTGCATCAGAAATTTGTAGAAATATTCAAGCTGAAGACAGAAACGTAACCTTCCCTTATTATACTAGTCAATTTCAGTTTTTGTATCTATTTCTACCAAAATGGATCTTAAAGATGCCCCCATAATGTCCATCATTCCTGCAAATCAACACTCATTCAAATGATAATGAGTGGGGTTAAGACTTGAATGTCTAGGGCAGAGGCCCTACTGGGCATAAATCTATGTGTTAGATCGGAAGTGGATCGGTTTGAAGGAGACGCGAGACCATTCTAGTGAGTTCAGCTCTTTATTTAGAATAGGAATAGTCTGAGGGAATGCAAGCCACGGCAGCCCTTCATATAGGGCTGGCTCGCGGCTCGGCGGCCAATGGCAGCGCTTTGAATCTCCCGCGATCGGCACAGCCAATCGCGGTAGATTCTTAGCGCTCCAATCACGGCCGGGGCTTCGACCAATCAGGTCGCTGTCCGTCTGGACCAATCAGTTTGCGAGGGTTTGGAGTATGCTAATACAGCACACCCCTCCCCTCTTGGTTTCGTCTGTCGGTGCGTCGTGACGTAGTCGCGCAGGTAGGCGGGGCTTCGTACCTGTCTAGTTGACCTGCGCGGCTCAGTTCTTGTTTGGTTGTCGACCGGTTCGGAGGCCTTCTCTGTCGCTCCGGTTCACAGGGATAGAACCGCCTAGAAGGTCGGGCTGGGCCTTTCTTGGTAGCTCCCTCCCGGTCTACCTGGGCTGGTTGAGCTGCCGCCTCTGTTGTTCCTGCCGGATTTTTCCGGGCTGGTTGAACTGGCCTGGCTGCTCCTTCCCGGTGACGATTCCGGGGTTGCCTGTTCTGTTGGTTCTGCGTTTACTGGTGAGTAGGACTGGTTTATTTGCGGGTTATTTGTTCTGGGTGGGGGCTGTTCAGCTTGCACTAGGGGTGTCCCTCTTTCTTTAACGCTTGCCGTCCCCCCCCTTCTAGTTTCTTGCTCGGTTGTATGGTTGTTGACTATTCTGGACCTCAGTTGGTTAATGTGCCGTTTCCAGTTTTTCCCGTCGCTTGTTTCTAGTCGGTATGATACGGGGCCAGTTATTTGGGTGATCGTTGCTGGTATCCAGAGTGGTTCCCCTGATAGGTTTTTCATGTATACTGTGTCCCCTATGTTGAATTCTGTGTGTTTGCTGGAAGAGCCCGGGGGTTTGTCAGGGGTGTACGTGGGGTGCATTCTATCTAGCGTTGACCGTAGTTTTCTGCCCATCATTAGTTCTGCCGGGCTTCTATTTGTGATTGCGCTAGGTGTGATGTGTTGAATGAGGAGCATTTTATTGATTTTGTCTTGTATGTTGGTGGCTTCTATTTTCTGGATGGCTTTTTTTGTGTATTGGACCATGCGTTCCGCCCGTCCGTTAGCCGCCGGATTTGCCGGCGCGGTTAACGCATGGCGTATGCCCTGGCCTGCCAGAAATTGTTCAAACGCTAGTGCGGTGAACTGGGGCCCGTTGTCCGACACTATTATATCTGGCAGGCCGTGTGTGGCAAAGAGTTTGCCCAGTTTCCTTATTACCGCCTCCGTTGTGGTTGATTTCATGGTGCTTACCTCCAGCCAGTTGGAGTAAGCATCTACTGTGATGAGGTACATGTGCCCCTTGGTTGGCCCTGCGAAGTCTATGTGAATCCGAGACCATGGTCCTCTTGGTGTTTCCCACTCATGTATTGGGGCGGCGGGAGGACTGGGTCTGGATTCTTGGCATTGTCTGCATTTGGCTACCCAGGTTTCAATTTGTTTGTCCATGCCTGGCCACCATGCATAGCTTCTGGCCAGGCTTTTCATCTTAACCATCCCTGGGTGACCCTCATGCAGCATTCCCAATACCCTTTCTTGCAATGTTTCCGGAATTACCACTCTGTCCCCCCAAAGTATACAGCCTTTCTCGGTAAAGAGTTCAGTTTGTCTGTTTCTGAAGGGTCTGAATAGTTCGTCCTTGTCCCCTTCCGGCCACCCTTTTCCAACCCAGCTTAGGACTCGCGCCAGCCGCTTGTCTTTATTTGTTTCTCTGGCAATGTCTGGCGCGGTCACTAGTGGGTTGGGTATTGTCTCTATTTGCAGTACCTTCGTCGTGGGTGCCGGGTCGTCTTCTAGATCGGGCAGGGATGAGCGGCTCAGGGCGTCTGCGTGGGCGATGTCCTTTCCGGGTCGGTGAACCAGCTGGTAATTGTATGCTGACAGGAATTCAGACCACCTTGTCATTCTTGGTGATAGAATGTTCGGTGTGGCCTTATTTCCTGCCAGGATCCCTAGCAGCGGCTTGTGGTCCGTGGTGATTGTAAAAGTCCTACCGTAAAGGTATTCGTGGAATTTCTTGATGCCTGCGACAACTGCTAGGGCCTCTTTGTCGAGCTGGCTGTAGTTCCGCTCCGGCTTTGAAAGTGTCCTTGATGAGAAGGCGATGGGTGCTTCCCTCCCATCTGGTAGCTGGTGGCTGAGGATGGCGCCAATCCCAAAAGGCGATGCGTCGCATGTTACCGTTAATGGCAGGGTCTCACTGTACTGGATTAGTACCGCGTCAGATGTTAGCAGGTTCTTTGTGTTGTTGAAAGCGCTCTCCTCCCGTGCTCCCCAGGTCCAGGTGGCTGTTTTATCTAACAACCTATGCAACGGTTCCGCCACGGTCGCCTTTTGAGGTAGGAAGACATTGTAAAAGTTTAACAGTCCCAAGAAAGCCTGCAGTTCCGTTTTGTTTTTGGGTCGTGGTGCTTCCCTTGTGGCTCTCAGTTTCTTTTCTGTGGGGTGGATCCCTTGTTTGTCTAGGAGGTACCCTAGGAACTCGACCCTCTCAGCCCGTAGTTGGCACTTCTCTTTCTTGACTTTGAGTCCCGAGTCTCTGAATTTCTTCAGTACCTCTCTCAGCCGGGCTTCTAGTTGCTTTTCATTTTTCGCGGCCACCAAGACGTCATCAAAGTAGGGCACCACCCCCTCTATGCCCTGGAGGAGTCTTTCCATGAGGCTTTGGAAGACCCCGGGTGCCACGCTGACTCCGAACTGGAGTCGGTTGCAACAGAAAGCCCCCCGGTGCGTTACGATGGTCTGGGCTTCGGCGGTTTCGGCATCGACCGGCAGTTGCTGATAGGCTTGTGCCAGGTCGAGTTTTGCAAAGATCCGGCCTCCCCCCAGCGAGTGCAGAAGGTGCTGCACTACTGGGACGGGGTATGTGCTTTGCTGAAGCGCGTGGTTTAGGGTGGCCTTATAGTCCCCACAAATTCTCACGGACCCATCTGGCTTGATGGGGGTGACTATGGGGGTTTCCCACCTGGCATGATCAATTGGCTCCAGTACCCCTTGCGCGATGAGCTTATCTAGCTGTTCATCGATCTTGGGCTTGAGTGCAAATGGCACTCGTCTGGGCTTGAGGCGGATTGGTGCGATGCCCGGGTCTATATTAAAAGAGATAGGGGACCCCCGGTACTTGCCTAGGCTGTCGTCGAAAACTTCCCGGAAGTCCTCCACGAGCACCACTTCCCAGTCCGACTCTGTGGTGCGGTGGATTCCAGTTACTTCAATGCCTAGGGGTGTGAACCACTGTAATCCCAACAGGCTCGGCCGATCCCGGTCGACGATGGTCAGGGGTAGCACTTCGGTGTGGTTCTTGAAGGTGACTTTAAAATGGCCTCTGCCAACTACAGGGATTCGGTTTCCCTGGTAGTCCTTGAGGGTTAGTGTTTGGTCTTCTAATTCCTTGCGGCGGATGGAGGGAACCAGACGCTTGATGGTGTGCCATGAGACCATGGAGAGGAAGGACCCGGAGTCCACCTCCATGTCGCATGGCTGGTCTTCTATCCCCACCATCACGTATACCTTTCTGGCGTCGCTTGTGGAGGAATGGCCGACGATGACGGTCTGGTGTGTTTCCTCCCTTTGTCTTGCCTCGTTGAGCCACCTGTTCCGACCCTCTTGGCTCCAGCGGCTCTCCGTCTGGCGGTCTCGGTATCTGGTGGGGTTGTTCTCCTGCCTCCGTGGGCTGCCATCTCGTCGCCGCGGGCTGTAGTGTTTTTTATTTCTGCACACCTTGGCGATGTGCCCCCGCTTCTCGCACTGCCGGCAAACGGCATCGAGGAACCGGCAGTCCTAACGGGGGTGATCGCCTCCACAGCCGGCGCACTGGAACCTCGACTTATGACCTCGGGGTTCCCGTCACCCTCGTGCTGCTTGCAGGCGGTGGATTTCCTCCTCCTCCTCGTCCTCGGTTTCTGAGAAGGAGTCAATGTCGCCGTGGTGCGTGGTTGTGTCCCGGTGGTCGATCTCGGGTCACCTTTCGGGGTTTGGTGTCGTCTCGCCGGTCGCTGCTCGTGGCGCAATGCTCGATTGCCGCATCCGAGCCGCTGATTTCTTGGCCTCTTCAGCCGCGGCTACTTCTGTGAGCGCATCGGCGAGGGAGATGTCGCCCTTTGCCATGATGCGGCTCTGGAGAATGGGGTCTTGGAGTCCCAGGACGACACGGTCTCGCAGGGCCTCGTCCAGGTTGGCGAATTCGCACAGGCCACCCAAATCTCGTAGGGCCGCTATGAAGTCGCCGAGCCCCTCGCCCTCGCGCTGGTCCTGCCTGTAGAAATCATGCCGCCAGATGAGGATGGGCACGATGGGGGCGTAGTGGCTTCGTAGCAGGGGCTCGAGGTCGCCCCACTCCATGGTCTTGACGTCCTCCGGCTTGGCCAAGGCCTTGGCCATTTTAAACACCGCCGGTCCGCAGTGTGTGAGGAATATGGCCCGTTTCTTGTGGCCGTTGGCATCTTTGAGATTGCTACTCTCGAGGAACATCTGGAACCTATCGGTGTAGGATTCCCAGTCCTCGGTAGCGGGATTGAAGGGTGCGGGTGGTGAGTTGATGCCGGCCATGCTGCTTGCTGCTGTGTGCCGCCTCTCCACGTGCTGGGTGGTCTCTTTGTCTCATGATCCCACCTTCGTCGCCAGTGTTAGATCGGAAGTGGATCGGTTTGAAGGAGACGCGAGACCATTCTAGTGAGTTCAGCTCTTTATTGGGAATAGGAACAGTCTGAAGAATACAAGCTGCAGCAGCCCTTCATATAGGGCTGGCTCGCAGCTCGGCGGCCAATGGCAGTGCTTTGAATCTCCCACGATCGGCACAGCCAATTGCGGTAGATTCTTAGCGCTCAATCACAGCCGGGGCTTCGACCAATCAGGTCGCTGTCCGTCTGGACCAATCAGTTTGCGAGGGTTTGGAGTATGCTAATACAGCACACTATGGATAATGTTTTGGCCTATACCTCACTTTCAAGGGATGGCGATAAAGCTCCCATGTTGATTGCTCTTGTATTGTCATGTCCTTTTCAACTACTAGCAACCACAAAGATACATATTTGCCATTCCTAAACATGGTCTTCCAATTAGTATCTGAATCCATGCTACTGGTCATTCTTCTCCCACCTTGATCCACTTAAATCTCTCTACCGTTGCATTAAACCAGCACGAACTGTGCTTATACTCACTCATTGCAAGCTAGCATTTAATTGTCAAAACTTAGCCTTTCCTTACCTAACCTTGCCAGTTGCTGTTACTTGTTTGCTGATTTAAATGTTCGACATTTCAATGATTTGCTTTCACTAGAGAAGGAGAGAGAACCAGCCAAAGGAATTCAGTTGAATTTTCTGGGATATGTACTTTCCCCAATGTTGGATAAATGATCCAGTTTTTTTCCTGCTTGTTTTCTTGGTAGCAATAATTATAATTTGAGCCCCAGAATTTGCTGACTTTCTCTCAATTCTTGCTTCACTTGCAAACATCTTGAAATATGAAAGTTATTCATGTGGCAGCTGCAAGCAGTCCAGAGTTTGGTCTGCTTTTAGTGAGCTAATTGTACCTATCCACTATTTGTTTACTTTCTATTTATTACATAAACCAAGAGAGAGGAGATTATAAATTCTAATCAATAGCTGTAATTTCTAGCAGCCCTTTGCCAGACTAAGCTAGGCAGTAATAGAAAGAGGTGAAGTGAAGGATCAGATCACCACAGTTTTAGATTGCTAATGTAATCATTTCAGGGGCACTTACTTGTAATGATGCCCCTTTGAAGTTTTCATTTCTTATGTACATACCAGTCTGTTGCAGAGGAACTGCAAACACGAATGTTATGGGGAAAAAATGAAATGTACAAGATAAAACCGTAATTATCCCTGTCCCTAAAATAATTGTCAGTTCTGCATTTCATTTTCTTGTTCCAACCTATTTATATCCTCCCCCCCAAAAAAACATGCACAGACTCACATGCAGTATAATGATGAGGTAATTTCTCTGTCAGTTTGTACAAACTTGACAATCCTATTTTTTATATTCCTCAAATGTACATCTGTTTTTCAGGTGCCTTCAAGTCAGTGTCCACTCCTGCCAATTGCCTGGACTGCTCTCTGCAATATCCTTGGCAAAGTTTTTCAGAAGTGACATGTCATTGCTTGCTTCCTAGGGTTGAGAGAGAATGACCTGCCCAAGTTTCCCAGTTTCCCCATGTTGTGACTATCCACCATACTAAACTGGCTTTCATATGTATGTACCTGGTTATTTTTCCTATTGGTATTGTGATATAGTGTAAGATTTGTGGCATTGGGAAGGGCATCTGGCCTGTAAATGCTCAGTTCCATCCAGTTGCCTCAACTCTACTCCGAATTAAGGGATTACAAGGTTGTAAAAAGGGAGCTTATATATTTTAGGACTTGGCAAGCATGCTTTGCAAGATGCTTGGAAGGGTCATTTTCAAATACATGATCTTTATATAAATGTCCCAGATTTTTTTTTTTAAAAAATCAGGTATATCTGGCATTCTTGTACACAAGAGTTTGAATAAAAAGTTTGAACCAAGGCTCACAGGTTGAAGTTTTGCTGCTTCAAAAGACTGATCAAGGTTGGAACTATAAATACGGTTAATAGAAAATAAACCCTTTCAATGTTTTCTTTTCATTGAAAAGAAAATTGGGTTACACAGAATCCCTTTTTTATGTAGCAGCTTAATGTGTTGTAAATTCAGTGATTATCAGTTTCTGAGACTGTTCAGTTTCTCTCTCGTTGTAACGTCTTAGACTACTTTGACTAACTAGGTTTATTTGTCTTGTTAGACTAATTTATGAAGATGGGATGTACTGTTTGACAGCTGGGAGGTTGGGATGGAGTACAGTATGGCCATTTTTCAGATGTTGCATAGTCCCTATCTTCTTTCATTAGTATTTCCGCAAAATCTTTCCAGTAGTCATAAATGCATTTTTTATGACCGAGAACTATGTGCAATAATTGCAACAGAAAAACAGTAATACTATAATATACTAAAATCAATTTTAAAACTCACAGTCTAAAGTAAAATGTCTTTAGACTAAAAGGCCTATAACATAATAAAATCAATGTTTATGCAGGTTAAAAGAAGTGTTAATGTACTTGCAGGAGCCAATGATAAAAATATTTTTTTAGTATTTATGTTATGTTTTCCTATTAGTTTTGTTTTTAAACAACAAAAATTCTGACTCCAGTAATATTTCTGGAGGGAATCAATTCCAAAGAAATAGAGCCAAAAAGAACAGACTCCCAATTTAGATGTTGCCAGTCTGATGTACCAAAGAGTACCATTCAACCTTGGCTTTTAATTGAATTAAATTCACAGCTTCACAAGACACCCAACAGGTCATTTAAATAGCTGGGTGGGCTGATACACACAGCAAGATATATCAAAACCAGTGATTTATAACAATCTCTTTCACAAATAACTTGCTGATAGAATGGTCGACAATGGGGAGAAAAAACGGAAGGTTCCAGAATAGAATGATCAGGATGCAAATCAAAGGGCAGAGTGAGCTCTCATGTGACCCATCCAACACACTACTACAATAATCAAAATATAATGCAACGAGGGTGATAACCAATTGCTGAGCTGTCTTGGAACTGAGGATTTGACACATCCTAGGAACATTCATTACATGGAATTCACAGGCTTTAATTGTTTGTTTAGCTATCTATTTATATGAAGATCTTTAGAGACATTCTGTCATTGATTTGGACCCCCAGGTTCCTTGTGACTGGGGGAGACCTTCAACTGGTAGAAAAGGGAAGCAGAAGGATGAGATGATCAGGGTGGAATGATCAGGCAGAAATCCTGCCTGATGGTTGGAAAAAGAAGAAAAGATGACTAAACCTAAAAAAAACAAAAAAATCATCCACACAGATGCAATAATTAAACTGAGAAGACAAATTCAGGCAACCTAACAGAAAAGTACGTGAAGAAAAGCTACTGATTTGGTATCTTCAGAAGCCTATATTTGCAGTTTTTTAACTAGCTGGCTGAGAGATGCCTGATAGTTATGAGCACTTAACCTTAACCTAAAGAACCCTGCCTTCCCTTCTGTTTCTGCTTACTCCACTTTCAGTTGAGTCGCTCTTTTTCTGGCTGACAGTGTGTGCATCCTTGCCTTTGCTTGATCTGTTTGTTCCTTGTCAATTCTTCAGTGAAGTACTGTTAAGTCTTCCTCCTTTTCTTTCTCCTTGGGGGAGCTAACCTTAGGCCCATCTTCCTTCTTAGTTGCCTTGAGTAATGTGTTTTATAGTTCACAAATGTGTTTCAGAAGGTCTCTTATTTTGGTTTTCCCATCTGTTTTGTTTTTTTAAAGTTTTAAAGTTTTAACTTTTGTATTGTTTCCTTAGGACCATAATGTACTTTCCTACTCTTGCCCGGCACGACTGCTGTATTTTTCTTTCTTCCTGTTTTGTTATGGTTTGTCCTTTGACAAAATTACTGTCTCAGTGCTTTTCAAATCACAAGATGGTCCATGGGAAGGCAATATTTATTGCTTCTGAATCTTTGGGACATTTTGAGAAAGGTTCCTTTCAAGGTACACATTTTTTTTTCTTTCTTTCCTGAGGCTAATAACATTTAGTACAACTATCTGGAGAAAGTTGTGTATTTTGGGTTGAAGGACCAATGTCTTTGTTTCTGGTGGTAAATGTCTTGTTATGCATACATATGTTTGCATGGGCACATTTATATCTAGATAGATATATGAAACTGATTGACTTTTGGTATTTAATTTAACTATCAGTTCTATTAATCTTTCTATTCTGCCAAACCTTTTTATTCAGGCTCTTTGGAATCTCTTGATTCCTGAGAGATTTGTTCCTAACTTTCTGATTTTACACAAGAACCTTGAAGACCTGACTCTGCCAGTTGGCTTGGTCCCCCAATAGGGGAGTATCATCAATAGCAGATCCCACCTCCCCGCCATACATTCTGCTCACTCACTCTCTATCTATCTATATCTATAGTATATCTATATCTATATCTATATCTACATCTACATCTACATCTACATCTATCTATCTATCTATCTATCTATCTATCTATCTATCTATCTATCTATCTATCTATCTATCTATCTATCTATCTATCTATCTATCTATCTATCTATCTATCTTCTACCCAGAGTTGCTTTACAGCAAGATGGGCGGCAAAATAATTATTTAATCAATAATATTAATTATTTAATCAAATGAATGAACAACATTTAATGTAATGTTTATTTGTATTTTGTATTTGAATCTGTATACGTTGGAGTCCAATAAATATGCATCTATTTCTTACAGTTGGGCTCTGGTTGAGGTTAGAAACCCAGAGCAGTTAGCCAGTTATAAAATTATTTCTTGCAAAATCTTAAATGAAATGGGACAAGAGAGTGAAACTGATGTATTTGTCTTATGCTCAATTTATGCAAAAGATGGTTTACAGAATGTACAGAACACATTCAGTCTTGTAGCTGCAAAGCAATATTATGAGAAGTTGCTTCTGACATATTCCAGGCAGCTAATATTTCAATTTCAATTTTGTTAGCCAGCAAATGAAACAAAGGGAAAGGGAAAGAAATGAAAAAGAGAAAGCTAATAGCAACAAATAAGAAGATAAAACAATTAGTCTTATTTTCCATTGTGGATCTCCTGCCAGAATCTTGATGTTACTAAAAACAACAAAACTTTGCAGGATAATATGTTGTATGAAAAATCCTTCCAAAGAGGAAATCAACAGGAAATCTTCCCCCAAAGTTGAGGCAGGTTTCCATTCTCCTGTCTGTCCAAAAAGGAGTTAAAATATGCAGGGGTGGGATTCTACCAGTTCGCACCTCTTTGTTAGAACTGGTTGTTAACATTCTAAGCAGTTCAGAGAACCGGTTGTTAGAAGAAATTACTGGCCTAATCCTGTAAGGAAGGCAGGAAGGAAACATTCTGGTGTTGCTTACAGAAACTGCCTTTTCGTTAACCCTTATTACGTTCTTGGCAGGACTAGACTTCCTGTCTCAGGAACTTCTCTGGAGTTTTTCCCCCCACCTTTGCTGGTACTTTGCTTGTATGGAGTGACCATTCAAAGTTATAATGGCACTGAAAAAAGTGACATGACCATTTTTCACACTTACAACTGTTGAGGCATCCCCACAGTCATGAGAGGACAGGCAAGGAGATGTGTGCCTCGATGTGAGTGATATTGAGTTGGCCACACCCAGCCAATAAAATGACCACCAAGCCATGTTCACCCAGTCATATGACCACCAAGCCACACCCACCAATCAAGCCATGCCCACAGAACCAGTTGTTAAAAATTTTGAATTCCATCCCTGAAAATATGGCTTTGCAGTATTATGTGGGGACCACAGAAAAGCATGCAGCTGTGGGGTTTAGTGCCAGAAGACCCCTCCCTCTGCCCTTATTAAACAGCTTTTAATGGGGTTAGCTTATTTTTGCCTTCTTAAAGTAAAATAACTTTTTTATATAATTTTATATATGTTAACCCAAATGTTAAATTTATGAATTTATGTTTATATTTTGATGTTTTGTTGTATACTGCCCCGAGTCCCTCTTTGAAGGAGGTGGGTATTTTTGAAATATGAAATATAAACAAATCTAATTAAATAAATATAGAAGATATCTCATTGATCAGGGATTGGTGCTAAAAGGGGAGATGTACAATTTTGCAGTAACGTTACATAAAATATATATTGTTAAAGAACACGTATAATAGAATCTACCTTTTGCATACAACACCGGCAGAGGTTATGATTTATGGGAAGACTGTAATATTAAGCTCTGAAAAACATGCTAAAGGAAGGACATTCAGATTAAGCAACCATGTTTTTTTTCCCTGGGACCAGCCAAAGTTACATAAAATGTTCTGAGACAGACCCCACCAAATTAATTTCTGCTTAAGGGATTACTACATAGATTGAAAAGAAATATTTAAAACAAAGTAAAGGAACCCAGTGGGCACTGATAAATACGTTTAAGCCAATAATGAAATATTACTAGTCAGGCTGTTGCTTCTACACTAATCATCCTTTCTTTTAAGCTAAGATTCATACTGGAGAATACATTTGGGGTTACCAAATTATGGAACTGAGACATCTAGGTTGAATTTGGAACCTGAAATTTTGTAGGGCAAATAACACACTATAATGTGTGTTTTTAAACCAAGGATTACAGGGGTGGGATTCTATTGGTTCGGACCGGTTCTATAGAACCAGTTGTTATGATTCTACGCAGTTCAGAGAACTGGCGAATCGTGCCCCTGGCTGGCACTGCCCATCTCTGCTCGCCCCTCCCCTCCCCGCCCAGTCAGTCCTTATAATGCATGTGTAACATTGTGTGCATGCCCGAGCTGACTGTGTTCTTTCCTGCCCAGTCACTTCTTAAGCTATTTCTTTTTCCCCCCTCCTGACGATCAGCTGTTCCTATGATCAGATGTGCCGGGATTCCCCTTGCTTACTTACTGCTTCACCCAGGAGGCTTTTCTGAGGCCCAGGAAGGCAAAATATGGAAGGGGCCACAGCACCCCACCCACCCCGCCACCCTCCATTTTTTGCCTTCCTGGGCCCCAGGGAAGCTTCCTTGGAGCAAAAAACAGTCCCTCCAGGAGGCTCCCCTGAGGCCCAGTAGGTCCTAAAATGGAGCACAGGGGGGTTGCTGCATGCCCCTCCCCCATGCTCAGTTTTTTTCCCTTCCTGAGCCCCAGGGAAGCTTCCTGGGACCAAAAAAGCCCCCCAGGAGGCTTCCCTGAGGCCCAGAAGGCCCAAATAACAGGGGTGGGGTGCTACAAAAAAAGAAGCCACACCCACCTAGCCATGCCCAAAGAACCAGTTGTTACAAAATTTGATTCCCACCCCTGAAGGATTAGAGAAGTTAAGTAATGTAATGAGTAGGAGGCACATTGTGTACATACATACCCACACATCCACAGAAATTCCCCTTTCAATCTTTGAGTGCAACAGGATTTCAAAGAGAGCCCTTGGTGGGACTGTGGTTAAAGTGCAATATTGCAGACAATTCTACCCATAGCCTGCAGTTCAGTCCTGATGGGCTCAACCTTCCAACCTTCTGAGGTCAGTAAAATGAGGACCCAGATTGTTGGGGGCAATATGTAAATAATGCTCTATATTGTATACCACCCAGAGAGTGCTGCAATAGTATATGGAATTATATATAAGCCTGAATGCTATTGCTATTTCAGAATTCTGGTAGGACAGGGATGAGAAATTGGTGGCCCTCCAGCAGTTGCTAAACTACATTTCCCAGCTTCCTGTGCTGCTGGCCATGCAAAATAGTGAGGGATCATTTTACCTCTCCACTAAAATCTGACGCAATGTTCCAGATCTATTCTTGACATTATTATCAATATGCTGCTGTCAAGACTGCCTAACTGTACATCTTTTTTCTGTGCTCACTTCATTCCTCCCAAATCCAAGAGGAAAGAAAGTGACAGAGAGAGGCTTTATAGCAAAGCTGACACACAGATAATCCTTCAGAAGGAAAGAGGTGCTGCTCTTGGTGGATGCTATTGGAGATGCTCTGCAAAATCTTCAAGTTGCCAAAGAGTCTGATTTTTCATGTGATGCAAAAATATGGCAAGATGACCATAAAAATCCTAGAGTTTACTGGATATCAGCAAAGGTACACAGAAAAGCCTTCTTTCTACTACCTGGTGGTCCTTCAGATCTCAACAATCCTAATATTTTATATTATACTATTATCCTTACGTAAAACCATGTTCTAGATGGAAGCTCTAGCAAATGTTCCTCTTGCGGCTTTATTTGGATTATAGCTCCATTTATTGTATTATTTCAATTTTAAAATGGTACTGAAGGAAGAATTTTCTCTGGTTTTTTTTCCCATTCCTAACCTTTGGTCTATGGCTTTTTTTTTATTATTATTTAAATGAGAAGTTATTGTGGCTTTGGGGCCCATACTGCTACTATAGAATTTGATATGTTTGTGATTTGAATGTAGTTTAGCCAGGCAGATAATGTTGTGAATGGAGAGAGAGGAGGGAGGGGAGAAGAAAGGAAAAAAGAGGGTCAATAATTGTGGACTCTATTGTTTTTTAATCAAGCCTTTCATTTGAAAAATATTCTTTTTTCTCTATCTTCATATCTAAGTGTTGTGATTTGTCCCTCTGTTTAAAGAAATGGGGGGATGGCATTCAAGTAAGATTGATTTTCAACATAGCTGTGCGAGATAAGATCCCTTAATTATATGTTGTCAAACAGGAAAATGAACAAAGGCAGGAACATTGTTATACATTTCCTGATCATTACCTTTCTGATCAGCTTATATATCTTCAAAGACCTGCTTTTGTTTTCTTTTACACTTTCCTAATTTTATCTTTTTCTTCTGGCACAAAAAAGGCCTTAGCTTCATATTAAGCCTTCTGCATGAGATAAGTAATGCAAAATCCAATTAATAAATCTTCAGTATAAAATAGCTTGTGGAAGAGGCAAAAAATTGCAAAGTACAGAATATTCCATACATTGCATTTTGTTAACGTTTTATTCTGTTGCACATATAATTTGAAACCACGACATGTTTCACTCATTAGCTAACAAAAATGAGAAAATGATGGTCCTCCAGATACGATTGGCCTTTAGCTGTTACCTTTCCTAAGTACTGCCCATGCTGGTTGAGGCTAATGGTAAGCAGAGTATAATTCTGGAAAAGCACAGCTTCCTTGCTGATCTTCTTGCTCCAATATATCTGTTTTGCAGGGAGTGACTCTTACTCTAATTAAACTGAAATGTACATGCTTGAACCAAATGCATTCTGGGTTCTTTATTATGTGCAACAATGGTAATGATGATCAAGTTTTGTTAGTAGCAGATTTTATCAGTCAAAGATAATATTCTACAGACTCGTGGAGAGAACTCACATTTCCCAATTTTTATTTTTTTATTAGAAGACCAAGATCTGATATATAAGTCTGGTGGACAAGTTTACTTTAAGTATTCAAGAATTCTAGATCAAGAATGTTGTTTATCACAGCAGAATTTATCACAACCTTTCCATATCAAATCTACCCTATTGCTTTGTTTTAGCCAAGAAATTCAAAAAAAGAGTGTGTGCATTTTTGTTGTCACACTTGGATTGTGTTAAAATATCCTTGCTGATCAACTACCTCAGATTCAGTTATACAACAGTGAATTCTGATTCACCTAAGTCAGAGGTTCCCAACCAGGAGTGCTCGCATCCCTTGGGCTTGCAAGACAATATTGCACGGGGTGCAAAAACTCAGGTTTAGAAGTTTCAAAATTATAGCGTATATGCATAATTATATGCATATCATTATTTACTTTTGTAAGGGGCGCAAGGATATATCAGAAGCATTCTAGGGATATGGGGTATAGAAAAGGTTGGGAACCTCTAACAAAAGTAGACACTTGTCAAAGGCAAAGAAAGAGATATACTTGAGACTTCATATTTTAATGCTGTCCAAGAAGCTTGCCACCTCTGGCTTCAGAAAGATAGGCAGATAGATAGAGAATAGGAATTTGGCATGATCTTTATTTATGAGAATTATTTTATTTTTATACAGCCCTCTCCCAAGATATTCCTTGAATGTAAAAATGTTGGTGACTGCAGTCCAATTTTTTCTTTTGAACAAAATGCAAAATTGATGTAATAGGTAGAATAAGGTTACAGAGGCTGACACATTGTTATTAGGCAAAAAGCAACACTGCCACATTGTTATTAGGCAAAAGGGTCTTTTTGGCTGCCCAAGCTCAGTGTAGCACAGATTTTGAAAACAAAAACATGTCATTTTATGAAAGTGTTCATTCCATCTTCTCAAAAGCCCAATTGCCCATGGCTGCAGATTTTTTTTAAAAAAAAAATGTCACAAATCCAATCAAATATGAAAATTCTGCTTAGTGGTTGGTCTATATGAGAAGGTAGCAAGAGAATATTTCTTGACAAGAAGTTCTCACTACTTAGCTAGTGACTAGAAAGCTAAGCACTGATTAGTTCATTTTATCTGTGAGCTCCAGACTCAAAAATATATGAACATCTCCATACCTGTAGCATCCTGAGCATGTCTGTGTTTTAAATGGACAAAGAATGCAAGTCCTTATGAAGATTTGAAGGATGGGCAAAGAAGCAATTAAACAGAGCCAACAGCAATAAGAGAAGAATATTCTCCAAACAGGAATCTGCCCATCACCAGTTCCTCGTGGATCAAATAACAGCCTTAGTGTATATGGTGTGTATATTGTATGAGGTGTGAACCCTTTCTCTAATGCAATATGCAGTCCTGATCTAATTCTCCAAAGGGATATAGCAATGTTTTCATTAAAGGCAGAACCACATCACTACTTCCTGAAAGATGAGTTGATTGCTGACTCCTGACTTCCCCTCTGAGGATTCTAAATAAATTCCCATCTTTGTTCAATTTATGTGCTTTCCTTTTCATTATCTCTTGTTTATGCAGAAGGCCTAACATTTTGCACTGCACCAGTACAAAACAATATTTTTCAATAATGGAGGTACTATGAAAAACATCTTCTGTTTGGCTCCCTTCTTATTTTGATGCTCTTTTCCAAAGATATTAGTGACAGAGACTCTGCAAAGATGGCTGGGACTTTCCCCCTCCAAAATACATTGGAACTGACAGAAAGTTATTTGTTTTTCCTTCCTTCCTTCCTCCCTCCCTCCCTCCCTCCCTCCCATCCCTTCCTTCCCAGTTTCTGTGATCAAGTTCTTCCTGGAATATTCTAGATCTTGCTTCAGATATTCAAATCATTTTTTTCCTAGAACATTTTCAGCCTAAGGGAATTGTAATCATCTCTGACCTATAAAACAACAAAAATGAAACAGTGAAAAACCATTGAGGTGGAAAAAGACAATAAACATAAACAAAATTAATTTGACATACAATTTTGCTTCTTTACATACAATATGGGGACAATTTTAGAAGAACAGACAGGGATAGGACAGCTCTTCTTCTACTACCCTATTGCAATGAGTATGGAAGCAGAAAGAAATAGTAAGATTTATGTCCTTGGCATACCTTTTATATAATATTTAGTTGTCTATACATTGATTAATTCAGTGCCACTATCCAGTCAATTACTGTATATTGAAATAAGTTTGGCAAGTGGAGGTAGATAGAACTTTTTTATTCAGAATAAATAAGTAGAGGGGAAATGACAAGGCAATATATGAAATATGACTATGGAAAGAAATAAGAGAAAGGCATTAACTAGGCAAGAAAATATTTACAGAAGCTTTAAAACCAGGTGCAATATGAAAGATTATGGATGGATTGAGGGGGGGGAGAAAGTGTCTTTTTTGCTTGACAGACATATTTTGTCTAACATTACAATACATTCAGAATAAGGGAGTAACAGAATAACAGAGTTGGAACAGACTAGTGGTGGGATTCAACCAGTGTAACTACTGGTTTGCCTGAACTGGTCCATACCTGCTGAATCCCACCCCTGGAAGGGACCTTGGAGGTCTTGTCCAAGCCCCTGGTCAAACAGGAGACCTTATGCTATTCCACACAAGTGGCTGATCAGTCTCTTCTAAAAGCTTCCACTGATGGAGCACTCACAACTTCTGAAGGCAAATCATTCCACTGGTTAAATGTTCTCACTGTTAGGAAATTTCTCCTTAGTTCTAGGTTGCTTCTCTCCTTGATTAATTCCATCCGTTGATTCATGTCTTGCCTTCTGGTGCTTTGCAAAATAGGTTGACCCCCTTTTCTTTGTGGCAGCCCCTCAAATATTGGAACACTGTTATCATATCACCCCTAATCCTTCTTTTCATTAGACTAGATATACCCCATTCCTGAAACTGTTCTTCATCTGTTTTAACCTCCAGTGCCCTAATCACTGGAACTAGGGCCAGTGATAACTTGAGTTGCATGATGTCAGAGAAGCTATGCATTTGAGCAGCAATTGACTGTCTGGCAAGAAGAATGAATTTCAGAGGGATCTTTGGCTTCTAACAAATTGTTCGTAGTAAAAACTCCCAGGAGAGTTCAAAGGATGTCTCTTGCTTTCAGATTACATGGTTAGCCTGAGGAATGGCTGGCTTGAGAAATGAAGCAGGTCACTTGAGGAAGGAAAACTTTATAACAGACAGTTTCATGGAACCGAGCCAACAATCTACAGATAAATCCATTTCCAAAGGAAGCAATACATGGGAAAGCAAAAGTTAAACACTCAGAAGGGGACAATCAAGACAGTTCTAGTTTAGCTCCTAATTGTAGTGGAAAAACAAGACAGAAAATCCTAAGTGGTTAAACTCAAGATACAATTGGGGGGTGGGAAACAGGACTATTAGTCATAGAACAGAAACAAAAATTAAAGCAATACAAAAACGTTACAAAGGAAAACAAAGCAATGTTCATGTTATTTATCTCTAAGCAGAAAATGATGGAAACTTTACTATAAGACATCATCCATATGTGTTGTTATTTCTCTAACCATGTTTCTGAGGACAGCAGGGAATCTGCTAGGTTACACCTTAACATTTAAAATCATGCTTGTGGTCATTCATAAGCAAATGGGAAGTTGAGAAACAGTCACTGCATGCCTCCAAAAAATAAAAAGTAAAAATAAGCATCTCATGCTGTAAACACATTTGGAACAATATTGGAATCTCATAGAGATGTCCTGTTTCCATCAGCACCCACAAGAAAGAGTGATATATCACTCCAAATGAAATTCATCTCTGAAAAGCTGTAGGTGCATTTCTAATTTATGCCAAGCAAACAACAAACAAACCAAACAAAACCCCACCACGCCTCTTTTAATGCTTCTAAAAGAGTAAAGTTAGTATTAAAAACTAGTTATTTTCCTTATAAAATTACCACTCTTGAATTTGTTTATTAGAATATTTGCACAGCAGGACTTCTGGGGACTGTATAAATCATTGAGAGTGTTGTGCGATGAAAGGAACAATGGAAAACCCCTGTAAAATTGAAAGTGTCAGGAGGGCATCAAAATTTTACATGAGATCTTGTAAAAGTCCAAACTTTTCTAAGATTTTAATCATGTGAAAGAACATGCCCATTTTCCTTTAATAATAGGAGGTTACAACAATTTTTCTCCTCTTTTCTTCAGAAAGCACCCTGTTGGCATGTTTTCCTATTCATTTTTCCCTTACGTTAGCGGTCAACAAAACTTGACTTGATTTTCACAATACATGTGTCACATCTCAATTTGATGTGCAATAGAACACAACAAAAGAATGTTCAAAACAACAAGGTCAAACACTGTGTATTTATTTACATTCAATTGGAAAATTCAATAAAGGTAGAAATAACATTTTTGTGCTCCCCCCTTTAAATTACAACAAGAGTAATTTCACACATTTCAGTTTGTACCAGTTTTCTCCCTGTTTATCTGTCACAGCTTCTTACCACTGTAGAAGCCTTTTCATCCACTAAAAACCTACAATTTTGAGAATTTTGAAGAAAAGGCAA
This sequence comes from Notechis scutatus, assembly GCF_049901735.1. Taxonomy (NCBI): domain Eukaryota; kingdom Metazoa; phylum Chordata; class Lepidosauria; order Squamata; family Elapidae; genus Notechis; species Notechis scutatus. The sequence goes on from NC_142009.1 coordinate 220,462,172, forward strand.
AGATTTCTGTTAAGGTACATTTTGTATGTAATATAGTGAAGCCCATAAAATTCCTACCGGGAACCCTAATACCATCCCCCATGTTGAAGTATGTACAAATAGTCCTCAACTTACAACAGTTTATTTAGTGACTATTTGAAGTTAGAATGGAACTGAAAAAAAGTGAGTTATGATTGTTTGTGATTAAAACCATGGCAACTGACTCATATTTATGATGGTTGCAGTGGTCATGTGAGCACTTTTTGGGGACTTTCAGACAAGCAAAATCAATGGGAAAGCCAGGCTCACTTAACAAATGTGTTACTAACTTAACAACTGCAGGGATTCACTTAATGACTGTGGCAAGAAAGGTTGTAAAATGGGGCAAAAACTCACTTAACAACTGCCTTGCTTAGCAACAGAATTTTTGGGCTCAATTGTGGTCATAAGTCAAGGACTATCCACCTGTATGTATATTGGATTGCTTCATTTCCTTCAATAGTTCAAAGATGGCTTATAAGGGAATTTCCCTTCTTTTGATCCTCACAAAAACAATCCTAGGATGCAGATTAGATTAAGGGAAAGCCAGAAATTAGAGAAAGACAGTGAATTTTTGTGGCTCTGGGTAGACTGAACCTGGATTAGTCCTAATTCTGGTCAGTCACCTTAACTGCCACCTCATATTAGCTCTCAGTCTGCTGGTTAGCTCTAGGAGCAGATCTCTATGATAGTCTCCTTAGATCTAAAATATTCTCATTGTTAAAGCACACCCAAACTCTACTGACTTTTTAATAAGAAGAAAGATTTTTGTTCTACCCTCCATGCCTTTTAATGTTAGTTGTCTGTTGATATTCAGTTAAATTAACCTTTCAGTTAATTTATTTCTCTTGCTACAGTTTTGCTTCCACTTCAGGGGCTGGTTTGCTTTGTTTTGTTTTTGCATAGCTGCTTGTTTTATTGTGAAAATTACCAACTTTTAGCTTTCTTTCTTTCTTTCTTTCTTTCTTTCTTTCTTTCTTTCTTTCTTTCTTTCTTTCTTTCTTTCTTTCTTTCTTCCTTCCTTCCTTCCTTCCTTCCTTCCTTTCCTTCTTTCCTTCCTCTCTCCTACACTCTTTCTTTCTTTCTTTCTTTCTTTCTTTCTTTCTTTCTTTCTTTCTTTCTTTCTTTCTTTCTTTCTTTCTTTCTTTCTTTTATATGGCCACTTGTACAAAGGTGACTCCAGGCAGCTTATAACATTAAAAATCCACACCATAAAACCATAAAAACCCACCCCCTATACTTGATTTTATTTACATTTATTAGCTAGTAGCACCATCTCTTTAAAAAAAACCCCATTTTGGAAAACTAACTGTCCACTTGCTTCTCTGCTTTTTTTTTTAAGCCTTACTTTCTTGGCTCTGTAGACAGATCATCAAAAGATTTCTATATTGTTAGAAATGATGAACATCAGAGCTGAGAAACAAACTGTCCACATCTGATATTTGCACCATTCAGGTTTTATTGAAGGAGGTTTACAAAGAATGCTATAAGAAAGAGAATAATTGTTCAGATAACCAATCAAAAACAAGGAAAAGAAAGTTGTTGTACCAATATTTAAACAATGCTTTTTTTCTCTGTGAATTGGCAGACTCTCTGGCCAAGAAAATCTCCTGCATTTTTTAGCTGCTTTCATTCTTTTGGGTTGAAATATTATTTTTCCAGTAAATTCTCTAAAGGAGAGGTGAATTTTTGAGATTTTTTATTTTCATTCGTAGTCTGGGGGTCTGTGGAAAAATCCCTCTTGAAGTGTTGGAAGCAAGATAGAGACTGTTGGAATGAAAATTGTATTAAGAGAGATGAACATTTGTAGCTCAGGGTTGAAATGAGAGGCCCTTGAAAAATCATACAGAGAAAAAAAGATTCTTTACTCATTCTTTACATATTTATTCCACCAATCTGCATCTGCCCTGGCTTTCTGCTCTTGAATTCAGTCCCAACTGAAGTTATCAGGACAAAGCTGTTCTCAAGCTGGGTTTGTTGTTGTTTTTTTGGTCTATATCTGGTCTATATACGTAGATATTACTAAGTGGGACCCACATCCCAGAGAAATTGCTGAAGTTCCATCAGGCCACAGATGGAAAAATTTAAAAGGCCATTTTTGCTTGCTGAACAATTCTGCCTTATCAAACACATTTTTCAGATTCATGTTTGACTAAAACTGAAATGAATACATTTATTTGATCTTAAAACTCAAATAAGTGTATCCCTTATGTTACAAACTAAGCAAACTCATTCATCAATAACCCTACTAGCTTTACTTCAGCAGCAGGCTCGTAATCCTGCACTTCTGATTGGCCCACGGATAAGCAAATCGTGATTGGCCGCCTCTGGCTGACCTGATTGGCTGACAGCGGGCCATCTCTGATTGGACGCTTTTAGGCGGTTAATTCAATTTCATTGGTTGTTGTGACAGCAGCCAGCTCTATAAAGAGCTGCTGCTGCCCATGTAGTTGTTCTGTTCTGAAGTCACTATTAAAGAGTTGAGTCACTATCTGATGCCTCGTCTCCGTTATTGCGCCCACTCCTCCAGATCTAACACTGGCGACGAGGATGGGATGCGGAGGCGATAGAGCTGACTGAGCACTCGCTGAGTACCGAACAGAGCACGTGGCTAAGGCGCCAACAACGGCAAGATGACCAGTGGCGCCATACCACCCGCTCCATTTGACCCGGCTAACGAAGACTGGGACTCATATATAGACAGGTTCCAGATGTTCCTGGAGACCAACAATCTGAAAGACACTGCGCCTGGCAAGAAACGAGCGGTCTTCCTGACCCATTGCGGGCCTGCCGTTTTTAAAATGGCTAAGGCACTTGCTAAACCAGCGGAAGTTAAGACAATGGATTGGGATAACCTCGCTCCTATCCTTCGGGCCATTATGCACCCACGGTGCCAACATTCATCAGAGACACGAGTTTTACCAGAGGGACCAACGGAAAACGAAAGCGTTGGAGACTTCATCGCTGACCTCCGGAACCTGGGTGGACTCTGTGTTTTTCAAACCTCGAGGAAGCCATGAGAGACCGAATAGTTCTGGGATTAGATGACCACACGACCCAGAGCAAGATCATGGCTAAAGGACATTGACCTCGCAGATGTCATCGCCGCACGCTACTGCAGCAGAAGCAACCAGGAAGTCGGCCGCTCGAATGCGCTGCACCAACGCACCGCTCCGCCAACTCACCAGTGATACTACACCTTTTTCCGAGAGGCACTCAACAACGGCTCACCATGAAGACCTCGAATCCTTGTCTGATAGTGAGGAAGAGGAGGTCAACCGACTCAGGTCAGAGCGCGACCAGCGCGACCAGAGGAAACCAGAAACCTTCGGCGTCAATGCACCGGTTGCGGGGCCAATCACCCGCGATCTGACTGCAAATTCCTTGATGCAATCTGCCGTTCCTGTGGAAAGAGGGGCCACATCGCAAAGGTCTGCAGAAGCAAGCGAGGTCAAGTCCAATCCGAAGAAAGCAACTTCCGCCAAACAACGGGCAGCCCACCTGTAAATTGGGACCACCTGAATCACCAATGGAATCACTATCACTACAGAAATAGAGCGCCTGCTGCGTCAGCTAGACGGGAAGAGGTGCATCAAACCATTACCATTGGTCACGCATCATCCTTGGATGCAAGAAAGATCCGAGTGAAGGTCGCAATTGAGAATCATCCATGCGTAATGGAAGTAGACTCGGGATCATCCCTATCAATGGTCTCATGGAAAACCTTCAAACAGCTGATCCCTGACATCCGTCGCCAGGACCTCAGCACCCAAAAATCACATTAAGGGACTACCAGGGAAACAGGATTCCCGTTGCGGTTCCCGCCACGTCCAGGTGTCCTTCAAGGACCACACCGCAACTCTGCCTATTACCATCGTCGATCGAGACCGGCCCAGCTTGTTGGGGTTACAGTGGTTCGCTCCACTGGGGATTGAACTAGCTGGCATTCACCAGACCGGAAGCAGCGACTGGGAAGCGGCCCTCGTCCAGGAGTTCCAGGACGTGTTCACCGAGAAGCTAGGCAAGTACAAGGGATCCCCATATCGTTTAGCCTCAGCCCGATGTTGCGCCCATCTGCCTTAAGCCTCGTCGAGTGCCTTTCGCACTCAAGCCAAAGATTGATGAACAATTGGACAAATTAATAGCCCAGGGGGTGTTGGAACCGATCGATCACACCCGTTGGGAAACCCCAATTGTGACTCCCATAAAGCCTGATGGATCGATAAGAATTTGTGGGGATTACCGGGCCACCCTAAATCACGCACTTCAGCAGAGCGCTTATCCTGTACCTGTGGTCCAATATCTTCTTCACTCCCTGGGCGGCGGAAAAATATTTGCAAAATTGGACCTAGCCCAGGCATACCAGCAACTACCCATAGATGCAGAGACTGCTGAGGCCCAGACTATAGTCACGCACAGAGGTGCGTTTAAATGTAATAGACTCCAGTTCGGAGTGAGTGTAGCACCAGGCATCTTCCAAAGCCTGATGGAGAGACTGCTACAAGGCATAAAAGGGGTCATGCCTTATTTCGATGACGTCTTGATAGCTGCCCCCACTAGAGACGTATTAGAGAAACGACTCAGAACGGTTCTCCAGAAATTCAAAAACGCCGGTTTGAAAGTAAAAAGGACAAGTGTCAACTTTGTACTGAGAGGGTTGAATTCCTTGGGTACCTTCTTGACAAAAAGGGAATCCATCCTACTGAAAAAAAAGTAACTGCAATAAAAACGCCCCAAGACCCAGGAATAAAACAGACCTCCAAGCCTTCCTGGGACTCATTAACTTTATAACATCTTCTTGCCCCAGAAGGCGACTGTAGCTGAACCCCTACATAGACTACTCGACAAGAAGGCTTCCTGGGTCTGGGGACATCGGGAAGAACGAGCCTTCCAGCAAGTAAAAGATCTCTTAACCTCAGATGCTGTATTAATGCCGTATAACGAGACTTTGCCTTTAACTGTCACCTGCGACGTTTCACCGTTTGGGGTGGGAGCCATCTTAAGCCATGTCCTACCAAACGGCAATGAGGCACCTATTGCTTTCTTTTCACGAACTTTATCAAAGACTGAAAGAAACTATAGCCAACTCGATAAAGAGGCTCTCGCTATTGTATCCGCTATTAAACGTTTCCATGAATATGTATATGGAAGACCGTTTACCATAATAACCGATCACAAGCCATTGCTTGGCATTTTAGCGGGAGACAAACCAACTTCCCACATCTTATCACCCAGAATGACCCGTTGGTCAGAGTTTCTAGCCGCATACGATTATCAACTGCAACACCACCCGAGAAAGCCATTCCCCACGCTGACGCCTTGAGTCGTTCTCCGCTACCGGAAGCCATACACGATCCAGCTCCAACTCTAACTGCACTCCAAATTGAAACTCTCCTGCACCACCCCTGACTGCACGAGACATCGCCGCGGAAACAAAAAGGATCCTGTATTCGCTCGAGTCCTCAGCTGGGTGGAACGCAGGTTGGCCTGACAATGAACCCAATGACACCTTCGCGCCTTTCAAACACCGACAGACAGAACTGTTCTCCCAGAAGGGCTTCATCTTATGGGAAGACAGAGTCATCATCCCAGAAAAATTACAACATACAGTTCTAAAACTGTTGCACGATGGTCATCCAGGCATCGTGCGAATGAAGGCTTTGGCAAGAAGTTACGCGTGGTGGCCAGGTATCGATAAACAGGTAGAAGCCTGGGTGGCCACTTGCAACAAGTACCAGGAAATCCACGCTGCCCCACCGAAGGCACCTCCAACTGAATGGGACGCACCTCGTGGTCCCTGGTCTCGCATCCACATTGACTTTGCAGGACCCACCAAGGGACACACTTTTCTCATAACAGTCGATGCCTATTCCAACTGGCTCGAGGTCCACAAAATGAAGAGCACCACCACAGAAGCCGTCGTTAAAAAATTAAATAGACTATTCGCTACGCACGGATTGCCTGACGTTTTAGTCTCAGATAATGGTCCCCAATTCACTGCCCTAGCATTTGAACAGTACCTAGCCGACCGGGGCATCTGCCATGCCTTAATTTTGCCGCTCACCCTGCGGCCAATGGCGGGGCTGAGCGAATGGTCCAATTCATAAAAAGACCTTGCACAAGATGGAACATGGAGACATTGACGACAAAGTAACCAGAATGCTTCTCCTCCAACACATCACCCCGCACAGCATCACAAACAGAACCCGGCTGAACTTCTGATGGGCCGGAAACTTCTCTCACACCTCGATCGCCTACACCCAACCTACACGCCAGAAAAACCTTGCGGTTCCAGCAGCAAGTGTCGTGCGTTCAAGGTAGGCGACTTAGTCTTTGCGAAAAACTCTCGGGTGACCCATTGTGGGTCCCCGCTACTATAACTCAACTTACGGGCCCTAGATCTTACCGTCTACAAAGTAGAGATGGGAAATTATGGAAGCGCCATATAGACCGACTTGTTCCCGATTGGTACCTAACCCTATCTCAACCCCTGAATCTCAAACTGGGGGGAGGGAAATTGAGGGGCCGAAATAGAAATAGCAGATGACCCAATAATTGAAGCCCAGCAGTCTGCACAACCAACCAGGGGATACTCACCTTCCGGAGGAGGACCGAACCGGGTGATTGCCTCGCCGCAAAGCAGCCCGGCCATAGAAGCAAGTCCAGGAACCCGGATGACAGCAGAGAGGACAGTCCTGAGTCCCCGAGCGGAGTAGTGGAACCGTCTTCGCCACCCAGTTCTACAAACAGCCCACCGGAGCCAGCACCAGAGCAGAAACCGTGGAACAGCGAAATCGAACAGACAGGTGAAACGGCCTGCCTACTTGCGAATACGTCCACCCCACCCTCAGACGGAACCTAGGGGGAGGGGTGTTACGAACTAAGCAAACTCATTCATCAATAACCCTACTAGCTTTACTTCAGCAGCAGGCTCGTAATCCTGCACTTCTGATTGGTCCGCGGATAAGCGAATCGTGATTGGCCGCCTCTGGCTGACCTGATTGGCTGACAGTGGGCCGTCTCTGATTGGACGCTTTTAGAGCAGTTAATTCAATTTCATTGGTTGTTGTGACAGCAGCCAGCTCCATAAAAGAGCTGCTGCTGCCCAAGTAGTTGTTCTGTTCTGAAGTCACTATTAAAGAGTTGAGTCCCTATCCGATGCCTCGTCTCCATTATTGCGCCCACTCCTCCAGATCTAACACCTTACTTTTGTTAGTTTATCTGAAATGTCTTCAAAATCCAAACTGGCTTTGTTTTCAAACAAAATAATTTGATTCACCTAAATTGAAGCTATTGTTCCTAAAATAGGCATGTTTTCTAACATCTTGAAAAAAATATGCAAAAAAAATGTGATAGCAAAAAGTTTATGCTTGGTGACTCTTCAGATAAAAATGCATCTAACTTGGAAATTTGTGTATAATACTAGTAACTACTGTCAGGGTTCTAAGTAATACACCCATAGCAAACAAAACTCTGAGGCAGGTAGATTCCTCAAAGAATAATTTTCTTGGATATATTATATTGGCACAGTTTTGGTGAAAACTGAAGGTTCCTGCAATTGTCACCTAATTAAAAGTAAAAGTTTTGTGTTCTTTCCCCAAACAATCAGTCACATGGTCCAATCAAGGTGCCATCCAGTTGCCTGGTAATGTCACTCCTCCTCTCTCTGACCAGGTGTGAGAATGCCCTTGGTTCCTAAGAGAAAGTATTTTGTTTTGGCTACAAAACCCCAGCTATCTCTATTTCTACTTCCTCCCTATCCCTCAGGGCTAGTATGGCAATACTGAAGTTTCAAAATGGCCTCGGTCCAGTCAGCTTCAGGGTTGACAAACACTTAGACTTATATTCCACTCCACAGTGCATTACAGCTGTCTCTAAGCAGTTTACAGAATCAGCACATTGCCTTCACAATCTGGGTCCATATTTTCCCAACCTGGGAAAGATGGAAGGCTGAGTCAACCACAAGCTGGTTAAATTCCTGGCAGTGGGCAGAATTAGCTTGCAATACTGCATTCTAACCACTGTGCCATCATGCCTTCTGCAAATGTTTAGCATCTCTGCATGTAAATACTATATGCATATAATAATGCATAAAAGTTTAATATAAGGTAAATATCTCAAGGAAAATTACACATCTAAAAATGTGGTTTTTTTTAAAAAAAAATGTAGAATGTACATAATTTGGAATTTTGACCTATAATTGTGACAAAGGATTGGATACAGATAGAACTATGTCTGCTCGTAAGGAGGAATTCACCCCATTTTTCTTCAGGGAGATGTGAAAGAATAGAGAATGCAAATGCAAGAAATTCTGTTTCAGAATGAGCAGCATCTTGTATAACCATCTGCTATATCTACAGAGAGGGAATAGCTTATTGTAAATGAAATTATATAGGCAGTATTAACATATATACAGCATCTGTCAGCAGCTGCTATCCTCTAAAAACTTGTAAGCCCCACATGGATCTTCATACCTTTAAAAAAAAACACCCTCATCTAACCATTTATTTCAATAAACAGGCCCAAGATGACATTGCTAATGGATTCCTCAGTAACACTGGTGTTGTCTCCTTTGTATATCCTTTGCCTTTTTCTCATGTTTTAATAATATCACATTCTTTTCTGCAATATCAGAATTCCTCTTCCTTAATGTAATTATAAATTCCCACTTTTTCTTTACATTTCAGTAAGTGTAAAGAGGAGTACATTTCACTCTTTGCTATACATGCTACTTTTAATGAAAAGATTTCTATGACCATTATTTTCACCCTTTAACTTTCCAAAGCTATTTAAAAGTGATATTTGACTGTCTTCACTTCTGCCAGCCAAATAATAATAATGGGGGCAGGGGGAGGAGAAAGCTGATAACAAGGAAATATCAGCGCTCTATTTAAGTTGCAACACAGCTTGCAGTAACTAAACTTCTCTTACTGCCCGCCCACCCCGTGCATAGGAAAGTGGGGGGAAACAGCCATAGGCACAAAGAAGGCAAGGGAAGCATGCAGAATATGGCCCTCCATCCCCTTTACCGGCAGTGATCACAGAATGTGACTGCAGTTTCTACTGAAAAATGAATTATTTGTGCCTATGCATAAAAGACTTTCTCTCCAAAGTCTAATCTGGATGGATCCATACACATTACATATGTATGTATGTGAGAGGATGAATGCATGAAAGGGGTGGATTTGAGTAACTGCATTTATATGGTCTCTGTTTCTATGAACATATGAATAACAGAATAACAGAGTTGGAAGGGACCATGGAGGTCTTCTAGTCCAACCTCCTGCTTAGGCAGGAAACCCTACACCACTTCAGACAAATGGTTGTCCAATCTCTTCTTTAAAACTTCCAGTGTTGGAGCATTCACAACTTCTGGAGGCAAGTTGTTCCACTGATTAATTGTTCTAACTGTCAGGAAATTTCTCCATAGTTCTAGGTTGGTTCTCTCCTTGATTAGTTTCCATGGGTTTTTTGTGGGGGGTGGGGTGTCTTATCAAGGCAAGCACATCTGTACTGCATGTTGCGTTTGTGTGTTTCTCCTCTTCCTCATATTTGCCTATGTTTGTATGTATGTGTGCCAGAGGTGGTATTCAGCAAGTTCTGAGCAGTTCTGGAGAACCGGTAGCAGAAATTTTGAGTAGTTTGGAGAACCAGCAAATACCACCTCTGACTGGAGATTTTACAGTATCCTTCCCCTGCCGCGCCCTCCAAGTCACGCCCACAGAACCAGTAGTAAAAAAAAAATCCCACCACTGGTGTGCATACTCTGTTCTGAGTCACCTGACTAAGAAGGAGGGTGCCTAGAATGGAGCATCCAGGAATACTCTAAGCCACTGCCCAACTTCTCTCCCATAGAAATGCCTTGTGGATTTTTTTCCTTCCCTGAATGTTCTTCTCTGCAATCCCTAGCCTGATCTGCCCTATTTTTGACCTCTTTCTCTTACTAGCTTCTTCTTCTGTACTACAATACGGTCCTGCCCGACTTATTTTTCAGAGTTAACCTGGTAATGGATGTGTAGATGGATGGATGGATGGATGGATGGATGGATGGATGGATGGATATATATATATATGGTATTCAGCTTTGTTCGGGTATTTTCCCACGTCATTGTAGTTGTGCTTTTAAAGTTGTAGCAACATTTCAGCAGAATCTCTTCTGTATTGATACAGAAGTCTGATGATGGCAGATGTGATTCAGACATTTTTTATTTATATAATTTTTTTACAAAATTTAGCCACGATCAGTCACATGCTTCTTCCTATAATGGACAACCAGTCGAATAGTGGAACTGAAGGTATTATTTTCAAGATCCTCAACCATGTTTCTTCTCCTAATATATGTAGGTAAGGCAGCTTTAAAAACATGGATTAATTGAATAGTTCCATTGCAGTAACTGAAATATAGCATGTCTAATTTCAAATAAATGTCAGAAACAATGAGACTTGAAATTTGAAAATATCAGATGCTGCCTGAACAATGTTACTTGCATTAACATTGCAAATGTTAATAAAGCTATAGGTTTGAAGCTGGAAAAAAGCTGAAATAAAAGACAAGGTTCATGGTCCTCATAAATGGGACAGGTATAGAATATTTTAATTGAAAAGCATTCTTCACTGTGTCAACAAACATTCTTCAGTGTCTTAGTAAATTTGCAATCCAGAAAAATAAGCTGGCAAAGCGTTGGGGAAAATATGTATGAATACTTGCAAATGTCTTTTAAGAGAAAGACACTGGAAACATGGAGGCTGATTGGAAAGATGGTTTAATGATGGAGCAGAATCACAAAGCACATGGTTCTCTGGTGCAGCTGAACACATGGAGTTGAGAGTGAGAGGTCTCTTGGGCTTTGCACTTGAACTTCCTGTTCCTGTGCAAAATCATACATTCTGTTGGCTGTTGTCAGATTTCCATGGTGCCATGTACAAATCCTATGAGTTTGTCTGAGCTCCCAGGTTTGGTTTAAGCTTGGTTGATGCAGTGTCCTTAGGAGATTGTGCAATGTAGTGAGCTCTGCTGCTAGTGGGTTAATCCTATTATGTCCTGGAGGGTCATGACTTAATCCCATCACCCTGAAGTTGAAGATCTTTTGTTTTGTAGATAGGCTGACCCAGTCTTTAATGGGAACAAAATATCGGCTGCGGGGCGGGAGCTGAGGCTTTGAGTTTCTGTCTCCCTTAAGTTTTTTTTTTCTTGTAGGGGAAATATTTTATCCTGCCTTTTTAAAATATTCCTCAAAATATTTCATTCTTCTAGGAGGGCGATGGGTGCTAACAAGGGATGGGATTCAAATTTTTTAACAACCGGTTCTGTGGGCGTGGCTTAGTTGGTGGGTGTGGCTTGGTGGTCATGTGACTGGGTAGACGTGGTTTGGTGGTCATGTTATTGGCTGGGCGTGACCAACTCAATATCACTCACATCGAGGCATGCATCTCGTCGCCTGGCCTCTCATGACTGTGGGGATGCTGCAACAGTTGTAAGTGTGAAAAATGGTCATAAGTCACTTTTTTCAGTGCCATTGTAACTTTGAATGGTCACTCCACACAAGCAAAGTACCAGCAAAGGAGGGGAAAAAAAACTCCAGAGAAGTTCCTGAGACAGGAAGTCTAGTCCTGCCAAGAATGTAATAAGGGTTAACGGAGAGGCAGTTTCTGTAAGCAACACCAGAATGTGTCCTTCCTGCCTTCTTTACAGGATTAGGCCAGTAATTTCTTCTAACAACCGGTTCTCTGAACTGCTTAGAATGTTAACAACCGGTTCTAGCGAATAGGTGCGAACCTGTAGAATCCCACCCCTGGTGCTTACTTTCTACATCTCCTCCATACACTCTTAACTAGATATTTTAGAGGTGGGTTATGCTAGCCTTTCCTCCTAGAAAAAAGATGGATCCTTGCCAACCCTGCCTTAAATATTTCAAACTTTATTACCATAAAGTAGTTCTAATGAAGAAGATGATTCAAATAAGGAAGCAATCTAGATGGTGTGGGCCGTTTTTCTCCATGCTTTCCTGTATGAAATGGCTTCTCTGCTGTGTTCTTGCACAAAGGATGGCTCAGTAAGGCTGTAGATTTCTAAAAGTAACTCTCTCCGCTTCTCGCCTCTAATTGCTTCCCATAATTAACAATTTTCAAAAATGTATTGTCAGTCTCTTTTAACTCCAAGGCCAAACATCAGTGCAAGGAGTGTTTGATGGATGAGCTGGTTCTGTCTTACATAAACTTTTGATAACTGTTAGGCAAGAGATGTAAAGAGTTAGTGTGCATGCTTAATTAGAAATATGAATAATTGTAGTCAAACACTATGTAAATCTTGAAGCCCTTCCTAGGAAAGCATTTCAACATAAATGCAGGAGGGGTGCTAGACATTAGCTGAATGAGCTTCCTAACAGCTGAGGAATGCAAAATTCTGCTTTGGGTATACATTCCTCTATTGAACATTGCCATTTCTTATTTATCTCTCTTGTCTGTGGATATTCCATATTACAGTTTGCAGTTAAAGCGATCCTTCAGCTTTGTTGTGTTCAACACAGGTAGTCCTTGACTTACAACAACAGCTGAGCAAGGCAGTTGTTAAATGAGCTCTGCCCCATTTTATGATCATTTTTGCCATAGTTGTTAAGCGAATTACTGCAGTTGTTACGTGAATTATGGGGTTGTCAAGGGAATCTGGTATCCTTCAATTGGACTTTGCTGATTGGAAGCCCACTGGGAAGGTTGCAAATGATGATCAGTTGAACCTGGGAGGCTGCAATAATCACAAACACACACCCATTGCCAAAGGCCCAAATTTTGTTCATGTGACTGTAGGGATGCTGTGATGTCATAAGTGTGAAAAATGGTTATTGATCACTTTTTTCAGTGCTGCTGTAACTTTGCATGGTCAGTAAATGAAAGGTTGAAAGTCAGTGACTGTAAAAACTCAGTTTTTATCTCATTTGTGCATCCTTTACCTTCTAATCCATGAACTTGTAGTCCACACTTTCCTGTGGCAAAGCAAGTTGGTTCTAGAAGATATCCATATAAAGCTTGGTAAAGTTTATTCTTGTACACAATAGTCACTTCCTACAATTTTCATCCCATTCTTCAGTTGCTTCTCCATTATAATTGCTGCATCCCATTCTTTGATGTTTCTCCATTATAAACTGTGGGCATTTCTTTTTAAATCAAATTTCAGTCTCAAAACAGTTCAGATCAAATCACTTGACCCCCCAAATGTTGAATTGTAAAGTCAAATCATGTCCTACAATTTCCATATCTTGTATCTCCAGTTCAAACTAAAAATAACAAAAAGAAATAAAAAATAAAAATTGTTCCCAGAACATGGAACAGCTTTCTAAATCTATAGATTATTGCTTACCAGATATGTTGGAAGCACAAAAAAAATATATCATTCATTGTAAATCAGTGTTCTGACCAAGGCTTCCTGAAATAATTAAGCACATGCTTAGTTAAAACAACTCTTTATTTCAATGCTGGGAATTATGTTCATTCCCAGCCTGTAATGAGTCCCAAACAGTTCCTCGAGATAAGCACCCACCTTTCTCTCATTTGAATTGCTGCCAACAACTAGAGTGCCAAATGAATTATAAAAAACCAACCGAAGTACAAAGTCCACATAGAGCTTCAAGGATTAATCCGAACAGAGCAAATGACTTTGCTTCCTACAAAGGTTTCTTTACCTTTGCATGTCCTTTATATCTTATGGGAGGGGCAATCACCTCCAAGCCTTACTCCCGAGTCGCCCCTTTCATCTCAGCTGTTCTTGCCTTCTAGTAGCTCTGCGCACATACACATTGGGAACAGGCTCACCTTGTTTCTCTGCTTCGATGCTGCCAGACTCCAGAGGCTCCGGAGGCTCCGGAGTCAGCACACCACTCCCAGATGGTATTGGCCCCATTTCTGCATTGGACGCAGGACCCTTGTCCAAGTCCTCTCCAGACTCCCAGACTGGTCCCCATTCTTTTCTTTTATGTATACTAAGAGCATTTGCACCAAGACAAATTCCTTGTGTGTCCAATCACACTTGGCCAATAAAGAATTCTAGTCTAGTCTATTCTATTCCCCACTGTCCGATTCCCCTGCCGTCTGCACAGGCTGCCGGCAAACCACAACAATCAGTTTGTATTACCGTATATGCCGGCGTATAAGACGACCCGGCGTATAAGACGACCCCCAACATTTCCACTCAAAATATAGTTTGTTATATACTCGCCCCCTCTTCCGCACGCCTTCCACTTTTGCACTTTTTTTTTTTTGAGGCACTTTTGTCTACCGTGGAACGAATCCCGTGAAGCTGAAAGGAGCAGCCAGCCTTCTCCCAGCTCCCAAGGAACGAGGCTCGCACCGCCGGGCTCCGCTGAGGTATCCGGCTGGGGCTGTCAGGAGTTGTTACCGCTGGCGCGGCTCAGCGGCTCCAGTCCCGCGTGCCTCGGGAAGGAAAGGCAAAGGGAAGAGCCGCGGCGGCGCTTTGCAATGGCAGCAGCGGCTCCTGGTTTTGCCTTTCCTTCCCGAGGCAACGCGGGACTGGAGCCGCGCCAGCGGTAACAACTCCTGACAGCCCCAGCCGGATACCTCAGCGGAGCTCGGGCGGTGCGAGCCTCGCTTTCCTTGGGAGCTGGGAGAAGGCTGGCTGCTCCTTTCGGCTTCACGGGATTCGCTTTCCACGGTGCGCAAAGTGCCTCAGCCGCGGGCAGCCGCAGTGCTTCCCAATTACTATTTGCCGGCGTATAAGACGACCCGGCATATAAGACGACCCCCAATTGGAGGCATCTTTTTCAGGGCAAAAAGTCGTCTTATACGCCGGCAAATACGGTATATATGGAATTATTTTACTGAAAAATCTGTGGAATAAGAGCTCTACAGGAAAAATTTAAGGTTGACCCAAGGCAATTTACGCTTAATCTGAGCAGCCATACTTTTAACACTATAGATGCACTTTGTTGATATGAATCCAAGTGGCAGCTCTACTCTTGTTTATGTTGATGTCTCTCTTTTTGGATCTAGGTATGGACTCAAGACTTTTTCAGACTTAACACATGACCCTTGTGACTTTGATATGGCCCGAGGGCTAATCAATCAATCAATAAACATTTTCTTTCTTGTGAAAGAAAACAGACAACTGATATTTAGAAACATGCTTCATTTTTCACAGAACAGTTACATGCATAACTGTATGTAACAGTTACATACAAACTCCAAAGGCATCTAGTGGCTTACTTCTTAAAACCATTATAAAAGAAGCTGTAGTGAAATCCAACAATTAGGAAGGTATGTTTAGTGCCTGCAGCAAAAGTACTATTCATTCTCTCTCCATAATAAGGAGAATATATATTATATAGATTCTTTACTACAGACAAATTGAACTAACTCAGACTCTCTAATCTCCATATTATTTCCTAAATAAAGCTTATATCCATTTTTCCCACTAGCATTATCTACAAGAATATTGTCTAAATACTTGCAAAAGTTATAATCCTATATTTTGTTATTCTTTCTCCAGGCAATCTTTCTGCAGTATTAAAGATATCCTCTATTTAACACTAATGACCCTTGACAGAATTATAAAGGCCTATACTGTTTTCAACAGTTTTGCCTTTATCTAATAATGTGATTACATGGGAGAAGCTTTTTAGAGAAACAAAAAAGAAATTCCATCTATTCAAAGCTCTTAGTCACAGTCTCCTTCCTATGCTACCTCTATCTGTGGATTCACTTCTTCCTGAAAATGGAATAGACTGCTTGGGAAAAGGATCTCTGATCCAACTTTCTGTGCACATTACAGAAAATCTTATTATATTGAATTGCTAGAAGGGCTTTTATTTTGAGGATAAATTGACATAAACTGACTGGAAAAAGCTAATTAAAGTTGCAACAATGTTGCTGCACTTTGTATTCCTAGTTATTGCTTGCACAGATTTTCCAGTCATCTCTCTTTAGCTAATACAAGAATTTTATTAACCTTAGTGTAATTTGAAGACCGAACACCATTTATGAGTTATACCCTATGCACCTTTCAAGCTGATTCTCAGCAGAAGAAAATGAGATTTGACTCAAGCCTTGATGGATATTATTGGCCCAATCACATAAAATCACATGGCTTTCTGACAATGGGGAAGGGATGGCAAAAGTTATTTCTTGGCATATAAAATAGATATGTGGAAAGTCTGAAGTTATGTTTTGCAAACTCAAAAGGATGTGATTTTATTTCTGCACTGGTACCTTTTAATATTGGGTCAGGGATACTCTCCTTCCTCATCTTTCCCATTGAAACACAATGGATAGTAGAAGGAAAGGTTAAGGTTGATTCATTATGAGCCTACAAGTCATTCCCAACTCTTAGCTTAAGAGCCATGGTGGCGCAGTGGTAGAGTGCAGTACTGCAGGCTACTTCTGCTGACTGTGGCTGCCTGCAATTTGGCAGTTCAAATTATCATTAAGCCTTCCATCCTTCCGTGGTGGGTCAAATGAGGACCCAGATTGTTGGGGGAAATATTCTGACTCTGTAAAACCGTTTAGAGAGGGCTTTAAAGCACTATAAAGTGGTATACAATTCTAAGTGCTATTACTATTGCTTAGCAACCGTACAGGTAGATTTTTTCCATGCTGATCCTCCCTAACCAGGCCTTTCAAATTTTCCAGTGATGCACTCATTGCTGCTTGTCTGTCTTGCTCTTCTCTCTCCTACCTTGCTCAGGGAGCTTCATAATGTGTCTGAAGTAGGATAGTTTGAGCCTGGTCATTTATGTTTTAAGTGAGCATTCTAAGTTGATTTACTTTATGATCTATTTGTTTGGATTTTTTTTTTTTTTTGGCTGTCATTAATCTTTTCTTTATGGGGTTGGACCTGTTGGCCTTCCTCACCACCAAAACGAACCATTTCTTCCTCAAGCTAAAACTGTAAAAAGAGAGGCAAGAAGATTTGTCAGCTTCTATAGTCCTACCATCTTTCTCCTCCTTCTCCCCTTGATAGAAGATAGAAGATTCTCTCCATGATAGAAGAACTGCCTTCTTCTTTAAAAAGGCACAGAGAATGACAACAACTTGCACAGGCATCCATATGCCAGGGTGATTGAAGGGCCGGGCCTTTGAAACATCTCCTGTCTGGAAAGATGTAGGAATCAGGATTATCTAACAGGTTTCTCTTCTCCATGAAACTCAGAAGTAGGGGGAGGGGAAGCATAACCCTAATACATTCAAGGCAGGAAAAACTGGGTCCATTTTTAATGCTATGAAGGGCGAAGGGGCCTTCTTCCCATTGTAAAGACAGCAACTAAACAGATTAAATTGTATTTGGAGGGTAACAATAATACAGACTCCAATCAAAGCCTTTTTGTGCCTTTTAACTCAATATCTTTTCCAGTCTTAAAATTGGAATCCAATTGTTCCTTCAGTTTCTTGTGTTCAGGAAACATACAGCATTGATTTGGCAGCCAGAATGACCCTATCTCAACACAAGAAGTATTAATGAGTAAAAGACAAAGCTTGTAAAACCTTTAAAGAGAAAAATGCATTAGGGGTTCCACCCCAAAAACCCACTGAGGTATGCACCTAACTTGGTGCCCACAGAATAGCAATAGCAATAGCCCTTAGACTTATATACCACTTCACAGTGCTTTTACAGCCTTCTCTAAATGGCTTTACAGAGTCAGCATATTGGCCCTAATGATTTGGGTCCTCATTTT
Organism: Notechis scutatus; assembly: GCF_049901735.1. Lineage (NCBI taxonomy): Eukaryota > Metazoa > Chordata > Lepidosauria > Squamata > Elapidae > Notechis > Notechis scutatus. Next base: position 220,479,868 of record NC_142009.1, read on the forward strand.
ACCCACCTCGGAAGGATGGAAGGCTGAGTCAACCTTAAGCCTGGGAAGATTCAAGCTGCCAAATTGCAGGCAGCCAGGTGTCAGCAGAAGTAGCCTGCAATACTGCATTCTAACCACTGCGCTACTGCAGCTCTTACCCAATGGATGGAAAATTTATAATGCCTGCTGGATGCCAGTTCTCCTCAGAATAGAATAGAATGGAATGGAATGGAATATGGATAAATACAGGAATAGGGTGGATGTAAAATAAATCAGTTATGAACTTTAAACCGTTGCTAAAGGATAGAAGAGGAATATTGGCTTGTTTGTGAAAGGTACTGTATATAATAATACATGGCAAGAATTATAGAGAAGGGAAAAGGTGGAGGGAGGGAGGGAAGAGATGAAAAGTCAACAATTCATTGAAGGGAGAGTCTATAGATTTCAAATATGCAGCTAGAAGTCAGGTATTCATTCAGTCATTCACAAGAGACTCTAGTGCTCGAAATCTGATTACCTTCCATTTTAACTTTGGTTTATCATCTTACATTTTAATAAATGCTGGGGAAAGAAGACCAAACCCTGCAGGCCCCCACAACACAGATCAGGATACATATGTCCAAATCTATTTGCCATTTAAGTGGGAAAATTACTCCTCTGTATTTGGGCTGTATACAGCTTGGGGCTGATCACACATGACCCTGGGACACAGCAACCATCATAAATATGAACCAGTTGCTAAGGGTCTGAATTTTGATCACATGACCATGGGGGTGCTACTACGGTCATGTGTCACTTTTTTCAGTGCCATTGTAATTTTGAACAGTCACTAAATGAAGTGTTGTAAGTTGAGGTCTACCTGTATTGGAACTGAGATTGATAAAAGTCCTTCTGTAGTTGTCTGCCATTGTGTGTGTTTGCTTGTGTGTGTGTGTGTGTGTGTGTGTGTGTGTGCATACATACATACATGGGCAATGCTATGCATAGAACAAACAAAATTACTTAGTGGACACTGAGATATCAGTAATCTGGTATGATTTTCCCCCCCTATCAGTTTGTGTTAGGATTGCCACGTTGGAGCTGATATGAAAGCCTTTATCTTTTATATACAATTGGAAAAAAAATTAGGAATGTAACTGAAGACCAGTTTTCTCCAACTCATTCTGATTACCATTCCTCCTGTCCAATCTTTTAGCTTTAGCTAGTCTCTTAAAAACTCAAATTCCTGTTCCTGAATTTATTTTTATTTTCCAAACTTCCAAATCTAGAGCAACCAGATCTGGGTTGCAAAGCTCCAGTTGACCAATAGATGACAGCAAAGAGTTTCCTGATTCTCTTTGCTACCAACTGTTGCTCACCCAGTTTTTTTACAGGGCAAATCCAATTAGCCTTACACTAATCATCCAGTAGTTTTTTTTCAGAAACAATTCAAAGGCTTCTTCCCCCTCGACACTCACATGCACAATTTTTGAACATGCAAATTTCACTCTCAGCGAACCATCTTAAGTATGGGCACGTACAGATCTAAAAACCTCCTAATTATTCCTGACCGTTCTCTTAATATATTTCTTATGGCTGGAGACTGGCAAATTACTCACAGCGAAGACATTAACGCTCCGAACAAATTCTCTCCTGGAGAATTAAACATTTTTTTTTTAAAATCTGCCTTTGACACTGCCTGATATCGACGTGAGCCAAAACCGAAGCAAAGCAACAAAACGAAGACTTGGGAATTATGAAGCCAAGGTTCTGGAAAAAAAGACAGCAGCAGCAGCAGCAGGAGCAGCAGCAGGAGCAGCAGCAGTGCGGTAGCGGCGATGGAGAGTTTGACGGGTGTAACAAGGCAGAGACAATATTCTTCACTTTGCATCACTGGTATAGAGGAGGAGGTCCCAGGCTGACACTTCCTCGGCGCTCCCCTCGCCCCCGCCTTATAAAACAGCGTCACTTTGAAAATTTGGGCAGCTGAGACAAACAAATGAACCCGTCTGTCGGTCGAACGGAAAGGTAGGGCTTGTCTCTCCCTCTCCCTCCCCCGCAACCAAGTTTCCAAGCCAGGATCTGAACTGTAGAGATGCCGTTGTTTGGCTAGGGTGCATTTCACACGTTCAAAGGGGTAGGTGTTGCATGGCCCTTGTCTTTGCAGAGAAGGAGCGTTGGTCTCACCTGGAGGAAAAACCCCTCCCCCTTCCCTTGGGTCCCCTTCACCCCTCCGCTCCCCCTGCCTCTTCCTCTCGAGGGGCACCCCCGAGGAAGCCCGTGAACAACGCAATGCCCACCTCCTCCTTGACGCACCTGTCTCCCAAAGCTCATACTCGAACCATGCCACCCCTCGTTCCCAACCCTGCCTCAATTGCTCCCTTCTGCCTAGTTCCGGATCCAGGCTAGTCGTCCCTCCCGCCCCCCATATCCTGCCTCTCTGATAATCTCAGAGCTCCCCTTTCTTTGCTTTTCCAAGGTGGCGTTTCCTTCCCCATTCCGAGGTGTCCCTTCCCCCCCTCGCAACTCTCTGCGGGCATCATCGGAAAGAGCGAGAAATGCTCCGAGCAGCCAACTTCCCCAGTAACTCCGGAGCCGATCGCCTGGGCTTGCTAGCGGTGCTGAGAAAAAGGATCCTCCCTCTCGCCGGGGCGGGAGGGGGGACGGGAGGAGGCTGAGCAGGAGGCGGAGGGAGCGGGAAGGACTCCTTGCGCCTATAAGGAGTTCTCCGGCTCCAGTCTTTCTGAATTCCAAAAGCAGCTCCTGGAGGTGGATTGACCCTTTGGCGCTTAGGAGCTCTTTGGCGGAGGCTTCGGGGAGAGAGAGAGAGAGAGAGGCGCCTTCTCTCGCCGCCTCGCCTCTGTCTTTCCAACAGGCTCTGGATGTCGGATGGAGTAAATGAGCCAAGGCAAGGAAACCAAGCCGGAGGAGCCGCGGTTTAAAATTGGAGATTAAGGAGGCAAGGACAGTCCGGGGCAATGGAGCCCGGGGCCCAACTCTTCAGCGCGGTGATTTTGCTGCTGCTCACCGGCTGGCGTCGCGGCTTCGCGGCTTCTATCTGTAAGTATCCCAGACTTTTTCTCCCCTGCGCTTTCCGGGGAGATCTCTTCTGGGTTGGCTAAGAGGGATTTTGCTGGAACCGAACAAGGGGCGAGAGATCCAGCGGTTAGGGTCCCGGGTGAAGTTAGCTTAAGCCTTTGCTGCAAATCGGCTCTTGCTCTTTTTTGTTTCCTCCCACACTTTTCGTGCCGGAGAAGAAGGAAGGTGCCGACTGGGTTTCCACCCTTAAAAAATAAAAACGAAGTTGCGGAAATATCAGCATCCTTTTTGGCCCCCCCCCGTGCGACAATTCTCCGCGTAGTCTGGTCGGAAAGGAAGTTGGCTTCTCCTGGGTCTTCGGATGAATGGCTGGTGGTTTGTATCCCTGCGTGAAGGCTTCGTTTTCCGTGTTGCTGATGGTAACGTGGAAATGCCTTCAGTCTCGTCTCCCTTGCAGAGGGAGGATGGCTCCTTTGGCTGGCTTAAAGGTTTCTAATTCAACATACACCCTTTTTTCCGAACGGATTAATGCCTTTGTTATTTTGGTAATCCCAGAGTCATGGTGTCTCTGCTGCTCTATTCCAGTTGCTCCCGTGTAATTCTGGTTGTTCTCTTTTAGACAGGATCAGTATCTGCACTGCTGCTTCAGGTCTAACCTGATGGGTTTCCCCAAGCCAGGGTTAACTACAACAGTCATCTATAAAACATGGTGGCCTCCAAACATATTTAGGTTATAACTCCCACCTTCCTTGGACAGCATGTTCAATGTTTTACTGGCTTAGAAGTAGTTGGAGATGGCCAGTTTGAGGAAGACTAAACTCCATCTCAATGCTGAAGAAGCACCACATTGAGACTTGAAGCACATGTGATTATTAAAGAAGGCACAAATAGTTTGGTGTAGTTTTTTTTTTTTAAGAAGAAAAGGCACTGGCATAGTTTTAAAACTACTAATCACTCAGGGGTTCCTTGCTGCTTCCATGTCACATGCACGGCTTGGACTATTCTGATTTTCACTTGAAAATAAATCCTTCGTCCTCACCTGAACTGTGCCTTGCATTATTACTATTTGATAGGTTTTGTAAGATATTACTAGTCAATTGGTGTGATAAAGCATCGGTGGGTTTAGATTGCCACTGCAAATGAGAGGAACATGGCTATACCTTTTCAGACGTTTATTTCCATCCAGGAATGGAGTCACTTCTCACCGTGATCCCCGAAGGGCAGGGAGTGTTGCTAAAGTATGGTCTCCAGTATGCTGAGTCAGAAAGTAAGTCCCATTGAGCTGATGGGTTCTCATTCCTCAGATTGGCTGGATTGGAGAGTAATGCACTGTTGATATGTTGCTTTGGAAGATGACATGGACAAAATAACACCACATGAGAAGCATTGCAATGTGTCGGTAACAGTGCTTAGCAGAAGTGACTGAGAACATAATGGTTCACTGAAGTCATGCGAGATTTTAATCCCGTTCACAAATTTATGGAGATTAGAGCAGAAGGACAAATTTTGAAGAATTGGACCACTTGGTAGGACACATTTTAACCAGTGTTTTATTTAGCCTGTGTTTTATTCACTGAATGCCATTAAATACAGGCAAAATATATTTGGAACAAAATGAATTATATTCTTTATGCCTTGATAGAAAGGAATGAGTTGTTTCTTGAGTTCCTAATAGCTTTTTGAACGCTAGAGGTCACTCTTACCTTTATGATTCCCTTCCTTGAAATTGGGGGAAGGGGTGCTAAAAGAAATATATTTTGGATATCTACCCAGTTGAAGCAATGGACTACTCTGAATAAAAAGGAATACAATAAGCTTCACGAATGACTCTCTTGTGGGTGTGCCTTCAGGTTGGATTTTAATGAATAAAAACAGTAAGCAGGCAATAAAACTTCTTTCTACCTGGAGTAATGGTTAATGTGGTTAATAACATTCTGGAATGCTCAGTGGGAAGCGATTTAACCAACAAGTCTTACTATTACCCAGTTTGTAATAAAGTTAATTTGAATATTGGTTAAAAGAAAACTCTGAGTTAATGAGCTTTACTATTTCTTGGGTGACACTTTAATTTCCCCCATACCAATAAACATTTCCACTGAACACCGAAACTGCTCCCTAAATATTTGGGATTTTATCTTTGTAAAGCATAGTGATCAATTCTTTTATTGTACTATATACAATTCTTATGTATTTATTCATTAAGCAATGAATTTAGCAGGATGCTTTCCCTCAGGAACATTTGGGAAAGTTATTCCATAAAACACCCACCGTTATTACTTTCAATGGTTTGGGGCAATAGGCAAAAACATTGTTTCAGCTATTATGAAACTTTTTTTCCTTTGCTTCCACTGGGTGTTGGTCAAAATCAAAAACTGAAATAATAATCTCTCTGTGTAGATAAGGATATTTTCACGCCAGATCATGCTTTGTCATCTTTTAATTCATTCTATTCTTTCGTAATTATTTCATTAGAAAGTAGACAGTTATCTAAGGACTAGAATGATTCCATTTTATAAGTGATGTTTCAGGAAGCATGCAAAATACTCTTTTGGAACAACTATCTGTGTGGATTTAGGGTTGATTCCTGCATGCTTATTTGATAGCAAGCCTCTGAATAATCAGTAGCATTGATTACTTGATTATTTGAAATGATATCACAAAGGAAGATACCAAGCTTGAGGATCCATGAGTTAACTTTGCATATTCAACTCATCAACAGCAGTAAGACGTCTGAGCTCTGCAAATTTTTAATGTCTTCAACTTCACTTTAGTCATTGTTTCAACAGAGCACCCACTATCTCAGTGGCTCCCACAAACTTCCCCGCCCCCCAAAATCAGTGTTTTTCATGTCCACCAATATTTAATACAGTCCATACCCAAAGCCTTCGCTACGGTAGTCAGTTTACCTTTTTGCCTGTCATATAAGTTGTCAGTTTAAATACACAGGAAAAAATCTGGGTTTAACAGAAAATAAATTGTAATGATTAAAAGTCAAACTCTGTTGTTGGGAAACTGAGCTCCTGGCAGTTTCAGAAAAGAAGAAGAATCAGAGTTCTGAAGGGATCAGCGAAAGGTCTCTTAGATCTAACCTCTGAGCGAAGGTGTACTTTTCAAGACTTTAATAGATTAGCCCCATGTCAATTCAGATCATAGGATTCTGTGGAAAATGTTTGGTATGTGATGTGCCAACTGGATAAGAAATAGCCTTTATACAGTTCCCAGTATTTTATAAGGCAGATTTTTCTTCATCTCATCTATTTTGATACAAATTAACATTGAGCACATTTAAAATAAGATCTATATTTAAAGTAAAGAAAAGGAAAATATCAGTGTTTGAATTAGTATGTATGCAAGGATAATTTGTGAGAAAGAATAATGAATAGTGTTAGTTTAAGCAATGTGTGTGTGTGTGTGTTACTTCCTCCTAACACGTTTACTTCTCATCTTTAATGCTTGCTTAACTCTGTTTATCCTGGAAATGGATAATCTGATTGTGTCTGTGTGTAGGTGTCTGTGTGTAGGTGTCTGTGTGTGAGAGACAGACAGAGCTATCTGTTTCCTTACCATGTGTTAGATTACACCCTATCTTTCATTTCTTTGATTCTTGGTACACTGCATTAAAAAGAGATTCTGCTGCTTGTTTATCTGCTTGATCAGCATATAACTTGATTATAGCATTTCCTGAGCTATTTTCTTAGTAATTTCAACAATGGGCTGTATGGGAGGTCAATAGACAGTGTTACAAAAATCACTTTACCTAATGCACTGTATTTCCATAAATATTTCAGTCTTGCTCCACCAAAGCCCGTTATTAGATTACTACAATAGTAATGAGATTTCTCCCCAGGATTCTAATTGCTGGAAAATAGATATGGCATTCATTAGTATGTATTTCTATTTTATCATGTTTGTAATGGGTATGATTTTAATAGTGATATCCTTGTTCGCTTATAAGAACGTTCTGCTTAACCTTTCTAGAAACCTTTCTAGAAGCTTTCATATATATATATATATATATGTATGTATGTATTTATGTATGTATATATATATGTTCGGTATTCAGCTTTGTTCGGGTATTTTCCCACATCATTATAGTTGTGCTTTTAAAGTTGTAGCAATGTTTCGGCAGAATCTCATCTGCCATCATCAGGCTTCTGTATAGTGTTCATCTATACAGTCTATACGAACACTATATAGAAGCCTGATGATGACAGATGAGATTCTGCCGAAACATTGCTACAACTTTAAAAGCACAACGATAATGACGTGGGAAAATACCCTAACAAAGCTGAATACCATACATATAAATACCCGCGAAAACTTAAGAAAACATATATGTTTTCGTAGATTTTCACGGGTACAGGTATGTAGGTCTAGGTGGCACGAAGCTGAAAGCACCAGCCTGAGGATGGCGAGTGGGACCTCGTCGAAACGTCACCAAGATACTCTTAATCTTACACGGGAAAAGACCTAAACACACCTAGACACACATATATATATGATGTGATGAACACTATACAGAAGCCTGATGATGGCAGATGAGATTTCTGCCGAAACGTTGCTACAACTTTAAAAGCACAACTACAATGACGTGGGAAAATACCCGAACAAAGCTGAATGCCATACATGTAAGTACCCGCGAAAACTTGAGAATATATATATATATATATATATATATATATATATATATATATATGTATGTATGTATGTATGTATGTATGTATGTATGTATGTATGTATGTATATGTATATGTATATGTATATGTATATGTATATACACATACATACATACATACATACATACTATTACTGTTTTTTTTTAGTAATTTTGGAAGATGGAGTTTGTAGCACGTTTGTCCATATATGCATCCAAATAAAGCATTCCGTGCCAATTCCGTGCAGTTGGAGATCTCTCTGGTGATTCTGGATAAATTGAAATAATTGCAAAGGGAGGGGAAAATATCTGCTTCTTGAGATATGGTAGAACAACAGAAGTGATGTGTCAGCAGATGCACATGGACTGAACCATACAACTAGAAGTTTTGTTTCTGCTATTGTAGGATGCTACTGTAGGATTGGAGGCAATGCTCCTGATATGCGCTTGGATGTGACATCCTTTGTTGTGTGATAGGAGGATGCTAAATCTACTTTGTCCTACTCTATGTATGCAGTTGAAGCAATCTATACAGTGGCAGTCTTTTCTATCTAATGGCTAATATGTTTTAAACAAGATTATATAGAAACACTGAGATTGAAATTTAGGGGGGGGAACCCACTGTCCAGCATATAATGATTACCATGATATAATAATTTACCATACTGCAGTAATTTTGTGACCTGTTTTATCGAAGTTGTGTTGTACTATAGTCACTGTGAAGTCAGAGTAAACTTGGAGAAGGACATTGTTTCAATATCAACCAGGAAAGTGGAGAGACCAGTTTCTACAGATAAAACCATCAACTTTTTCTTCTCCCCCTCCTACACTTTCTTAATGGATTTTGTTGTTCTCTGAGCATATAGAAAGGGGCTTGGTTTGTGAATGCTTACTTTCATTTGATGAAAAGATTCAAGTAGATGTATTAAAAAATCAGCTATGGAAAATGCAACTGAAGTGATAATAAGCAGACCAGAGCTCGTATTTTTATTCTTATTATTGTTCATCACATAGTCAACCAGATGCTTATACTGTATGTGGCATTCCCACCCCTATTGAGTACTTCCCAAGGACCTGGTAAATGCAGATGTTGTTGTTTGATGATGTTAAAAAGTTTGAGCTGATCCAAGTAAAGCTTCTTCTGCAATTGACTGAGGGTGATTTTGTCAACACTGATGGTGTTCAAGTGATGCTCCAATTGTTTTGAGATTGCACCCAAGTTGCCTATCACTACTGGCACTATCTTTGCTTTCTTTTCCCAGAGTTGCTCTACTTCTATTGTAGATATTTGTAATCCCTTCTACTTACTTTTAAAGTTCAAATTATTATTTCACTTGAACTGGAATAATAAAGTTTTTGTGATGTTCTTCCATATGTTTCTTAATTGCAGTCCTATTATGTGTTGGTCTTTCAGGTTCTGTCATAACTTTAAGAGTAGACAAACAATACATTTATTGTCTTAAAAGCCATCAAATACTTGTCACTATAAAAACAACAGCAGCAATTTTTCTAAGTAGGGAATATTTTGTTATGGAATACATATCGCTTCCAAATGTTATCTGTTCAAATAGTTGGCTGCTAATCTTTTTTTAAACATAACAAAACTGCAGCTAATGCGCTTGATCTATTAGCAATATTAAAATTCAGAAGTAGTGTTCCAAAGAAACAATTGGATTTCATTTGTTTAATTTTGAAACCTTCAAAATTAAAAGTGTACGTGGTACAAATCTAAATGGATTCTGACCGTTCAACATTTCTTCAATTTTGATGAACCAAAATCTGGTTTGGTGGAGGAGAAATGATGGAGTTTGGCAGGTGATTGATCATGATCCCAATATTTGCTACCCTACTCTGTCCCTCATTTTCTAATCTGCTGTCTATGTTCTTATTCCACCCTCCCACTCTTAAGGAATAGCACCTTATTGCTGTAAAACACAACATTTAACACTACCCCATAAGGCTATGTGGTATCCATATTCTAAACAGAATCAATTGTGTTCTTTTCATATTTTTTTAATACTTCATTTTCTTAGATTGTATCTCAGAGTTTGCTGGGTCATCTTCCAAATGAGAGCTTAGAATAATAAACAGTGACAAATGTAAGTAAGTATTTTTAATATCATAACAAAATAAAATAAAAAAAGCCCCAAGGCCGTGCCTTTAGAAAATTTTAAGAGGTAGTAGAGTTTGCATGAAAAGAAGACAAGGTAGCAAAGTAAATAAATCTAGACCAGTTTTTATCTCTCTGTGAAGAAATGATAAGGTTTATTTTCCCACTTTTTCTTTTATTGTGTTAGGTACAGAGTAATTTAGTCATTTTCCACTCCACAACGTTCTACTTTTTTGGAAAAGTGAATTCCAAAAACTGAGGAAACCTTTAGCAATTCATTCAGAATATTCATAGTGTTGAACACTTTGAGACTGCCGTACGTACAGAAAAAGTGAGACTGGGGAAGCAATGCCATGAGCTTTAAAGCTTGTCCGTTTGCTGGATAGTGACAAAATAATTCTGGTAGCTGGGCACCAGCTTATTAGAATGTGTAGTACTCCAATTTTTCACCCTTATTAGCAGTATAATAGGAAATTCTGGATAAATATCTTTAGCAGAGGCATAAATTGAAAGGCAATCAGGACAGGAAGTTATAATGAAGTTTAATTATATTATACATATTTCTACATAATGGTTAAACTACATAAAATGTAGGAGATCCATGATCAGAGATTATTAGTGTTTTGAATCTACATTTAAAGTAGATATACATAATATCAGAGCTATAACTGCATCACTGGCAAGGCAGTGTAGTTAAAATTTCCTGCCTTTTCTGTTTGCTAATTCACTTCCCTATATATTTGTTGGGTGTGTAGCCTTACTGTGAAATGTAATTTGGCCCCAGATTTCTATAGATTTATTTGCATGCCTGCCTGATTATTAATGCCTGAGTATTAATATCATGGGGCTTTCTCCCCCCTCCTTCAATTCCCTTTAAAGAAATACCTTTGTTTGGATTCTTGGATACTTTGCTCCGTTGTGAACCTCAAACTGATCTTGAAATATTGTTTTAGCCCAACATGACTGGATTGGTGGGGCACAGATTTGAGGGTATTCCTTGCATGTGCTTGCAAATGGTTACTATAGGAAGGGTGTCATGGTAACTGGCCATAAAGCATCCATTTATCTCCTTGGAAGATGCTTCCTACTAATCTCTCCTTAGCTTTGTCTTTGGAACCGTGCACATCCATCCAGAAACAAACTAACCACTAGATTATCTAACTTGCATTTTTAATTTCTCAAAATGTGGGAATGTAGATACACCTGGAAATAACGATGGCGCCAAAGACTGAAGTTTTGCTTCACAGATGGCCACTTTCCATCATTATCATCTGAAAGAGAAAATAAAATAAAATAAAATAAAATAGACGAAGGGAAACTGGAAGAATCTAGAGGAGGTGCCTGTGGACATAGCATGGTTTTAAAACTCACAGTTGGGAATGCTCCAAAAATGATATTATGGAATTTATTTATTTTATTTATTTAAGAGAATTTATACGGCTTCCCACTCATATTCAGTTACTCTGAGATGCTTACAAATATGTAAGAGTCAAATAAAACTATTTGGTATGACTTCGTTTCTATGTACTGCTCTGATTTTTGGCACATTTATCTCCTTGTGAGCAGATTCTGTCCTTGTTTTGTAAAACCTGAAGAACTGTTTACTAATGAACATATGTGAAAGAATGTTTATTGATTTTCTTTATTTCTATGTCAGCAATTTTCTCATAGCTGAGAAACCATCACTGTGTCTATCTATTGTCTATAAATTATACTAGAGAAAAAGTAGGTTAATGAACACTAAAACTCCCTGATTATTCTTTTTTTTTTTCCTCAGAGATAATGTCCACAATCTGGTGTACAGACAAATACACTAAGGACTCATTGGAATTAGTAAGACTTAACATGTGCAAATGTGTTCTGGATTGTGCCAATTGTGTCTCCCTGATTGGTTCATATGAGAGGACCCCTCATCATCCTGACTTCACTTAAATTGTGTGTGTGTGTGTGTGTGTGTGTGTGTGTGGTTCTTTTTAATCATTCCCTATAAACTATCCCAAACAGAGCTTCACAGCAGTGGCTCTAATTTTTGAAAGCAAGCAACAGAAGAAAAAAAAGCAATGGCTTAGATAAGTTGGAGCAAATGTAGCTATCTACCTCTATCAAAGTAATCTTGATACAGCTCTAATGATAACTCCATTGATCCCAGTTAGCCTTAACTCCCCACCAAGTTCATCATCATGATATGAATGGGGATCCTTGTCTGGTTCTGACTTGCTGCTGTCTAACTACAGTGTCTGCAGATCCATTCAAGACAGAGCTTTTGTGTTCACCTCATTCGGAGCCAAATTTGTCATAAGCCTTCTAAGTTTAAGCAAACAAGCCATTTTCTAAAGACTTCATCTGAAATAGGTAACCCCAATGGGGTTTCTCCCCATGTAATTAAACTCTGCTTTCCAAGTCAAATCTCAGAGGCCCTAGCCCTTGAAGAAGAGAGTGTCATCCAAGTAATCAACATGCATCTGAGAAACAGATAGACTCCTGTGTACAGTGCTGGATAGATGTCACTGATAATTAATTCACTTGTATTAATCCTTTCCTTGCTTTTTCTAATTGCTCTGCACAGATTCTTATGGGCCAGTTCTACCATCTGTTGTGCAGATCAGTAGAATTGATTGAGTTTTAAGTGGTGACAACAGTGCCGCGCAGAACCAAGAGAACACAGTGGATGCCAAAATAGTGCCATATTTTATTTTTAACTATCCAAGCTGTTATGCAGTTTAAAAAGAATAACCACCACAAATTCAGGAGCAGGATAATGAAATGGCCCTGACAGACAGATGTTCAGTAGGCTTCTTCTCTCATCCCTGGCCACAAACTGCCCTATCAAAACATAGAAGAGGGGAGGACACACACAGGAAGAGGAGTGAAAAGATTCCTTGAAGTCATTTTAGGATTTTGGGTTGATTTGCTTCCATAAAGGAAGGGAGGCTCATTGTACACATGTTGTACTCTGACAATAAAGGTTGATTTGATTCATAAGAACCTACTTGTTATTATTTTTTCAGCAAAATTGTTGTGACATTTTTGGTACTGGCAAGTATTTTCTAAACCTTTGAACAGTGTTCTCAAATGCTCACATCACTAGCCTACCTTATTTAATAATTCTTGTGGAGTCCTTGGTGTTGGTTGGTTGGTTGCAGACATTTCATTATCCAATATCTGCAAGCAAACAACCAAGCTCAGAGAGCACCAAGGACTCCAAAGTTCAACCCTGAGCTACATATATTCTCTTCCAATAATTCTTGAATACATTTTAAAGGTAATGGGGAACTTTGACTCCCCCCTGTTGTAGCTAAGGGAGAGAAGGCAACCTGGAGGTCATTTAAAAGCAGTTTGGCTGACAAAATTATGTTGGAAGAAGGTGGTGGATGAGATATTGCTTGCGTGATGTAGGCTTGTCCCTGTACTGCCCAGTTTTGATTAACTCCACATTTGTTTAACAAGAGTAGTGAATGACCTTCTGAAATAGGCATTCCAACTCCTCGTTCCTTCTCACCATTTATGCCCTGCGAATATGCATTTATGCCCTTGCCTCAAAATTGGACACAGGATATTCAGCCATGTCAATGATAAAATCCTACTAAATTTGGAAATACTTAGGGTTTGCCAATAGTTGTTTGTCACTGGGAGGTAGTGTTAGTGCATAGATGATGTCCAACTCTAGCTGGCTCTCCTTTTGATATATCCTTGGCTTTTCCAGGCAGCTCTCAACGTCTCCTCATCCCATACCTACAATTTTTCCATAAGCCCTTCCCATAGAGCTTTACCCACAGAATCTCATGTATATGAAAATTATGAACACAACCTTTTGGATAAATGTAGCAGGTAAACACGCTCATGGGGTGTCTGTGTCCCTTTTCTGCTCTCGTCACCTTCAAGACACCACCTGTGTACATAGTGGTATAAAAAGAAACAACCTTTTCCATCTGTAGGAAGGACCAGCTATTTTCTTTGCTGCAGGTCTGTCATATCATGTGGAACACCCATTGGGGAAGAAATAGCGTGTAGTGATTCTTGCGATCCTCTTCCTTTTTGCCAGTAGTCCCTGAGAATATAGCAGAGGGATAAATACATTTTTTAAACTTGAATTATGCTGGCATTTGCATACAAATGGAATTAATGCAGAATTAGTCAGAGGGGCTATTAATAGGAAATCATGGTTTAAGGTTATGGAAACAAGCCTGCACAAGCCTGGAGTTTCTGCCAATGCTATGTCCTTTCTATTCTTTATTTATATATGCAAAAATGAAATCAAAGCTTTCCTCTAAGCACTAATTATAGCTCTCTTGCATACAGAAGACTGCTTTCATCTAAAAAATATTGTTTGCTAAAATAAACTCGTGTCTTTACTCACAACAGTTGGAACAGCCTATCTGTAATAGTCAGCTATGGGCTATCTTTATATCTGAATCTGGTCAGCAGACTAATATAATATATCATATCACATCATATCATAACATAACATAACATAATATATAACATAATATATAACATAATATATAATATATAACATATAACATAAGATGCAAGTTTATAATATAAATTCCTCCTCCTCTTCCCTGTCCCCCCCTTCCCTTACTCCCTATCACAAATTTTACAACATGGAAAGGTGAGGATTGTTTTCTAGGCAAAACATTACCAAATGCCAACAGATGACAGTGCCAGCTAACACCAGGCAGAGAATATGAGAAACATTAGTTTTTTTTCCCCTACTTGGTTCTCTGAATGCTACAAATAGATTGAAATAACTTATTTTAGCCAACTATATTGACCACCAGAAGGTACTTTCAGCTTTATTGGAATTGGTCCAATATACCTCTGATTGATGAACCTTAATAAGGTCAGTATAACCATATACATTGTTCAGGATATTTGGATATGTACCATATAAACATAGATAGATTTGTCCCCTCCATGTTTGGGGGGCAGGGTGAAGGTGGGCCAGGCAGAACCTCATACATGGAGAACGTAACATATTGCAACATTCATATCTCTCTACTCTGAGAGCTTAAGGAAGGGAGAGGGACTGCAGGTACCATTCTGACAGATTGTGTTTTACCCTACTAGAGTATCTACACGCATAGCAAGGAAAAGAAAAGAAACCCATGCTGTGCAGATTTTCATTAATTTCAAGAGACATTTAAATATACACAATAGCTAATAATTTCTAAGGCAGTAACCAAAGAGGCTAGAATCCTAAACAGGATGGCTAGGGCACACTCAATTTGTATTAAAGCAAATCTTCCTAAAGAAACTTGAAAGGAAGTTGAAGGTGAACTTAAGAATCCATTTAGACATTTTAAAAAAATAATCTAATGAAATATTTAGAAGCTTTGCTCATTTTTTTTCCTACGCTTTGATCTGCATTCTATTAGTGTGGTGGGGAGCAAAGGGTAGTAGTACTACTTGTTGTAATTTGTGCTTGGTTTTTCAAAGGTCAGTGGGTGGACACATGCAAGCCTGTCTCACATTTGTCAGTGGCTTCCTTTGTTTTCAGCATTGATTAGCTGAATTAGACCCTGCACTGAATTAGACCCTGATAAATTTTAAAATGAACAAGCACCATCAAAATTTTGAAAGAAAAAAGTAAGGAAAGTACTGAAAAGTAATAAGTGAAAAAAATATAAAGAAAGAAATAGAGAATAGGAAAAAAGGAAAAAGAGAGGAAAGGAAAAGTTATAAAGAAGCAGCTTCCAATATTCTTAACGGTAAGTACAAATGCATTTATATTTTGCGCTATCTGTCTAAGATTACAACATAATTTTCTTCTTTCCATAGTCTGCCTTCTCTGATCGTCAAACCTATAAATCATAAGATATTTTTTTTCCAACAAAAAATCCTCAAGGAATTTATAATCACTAATAAATGTTGTTATTGTCCTTTCTCTAATTAAACAAATCAATTTTGCCATCTCTTCTAATTCTGTCATCTTCGCCAACCATTCTTCCATTTTTGTGCACATAATAATCTTGCAGTAGTTATTTATAAAAACAATATTTTATAACTTTTTTCTAATTGCCTGTCTGTTAATCCCAAGACAAGTTCTGGTTGCACTTCAATATTACTATTACTATTATTGTTGTTGTTGTATCATTGTGTGTATTTGAAGCCAAAGTTCTCTGACTTTTTAATTAAGTCCGCCAGGCATGTTAAAATGACACTTCATGTTTCACATATTTCCAACATAAATTTGAAGTGCCTTTATGCATTCCAGATAATTTTTCTTGGTGGACAGATATATTTTGTGCACTAGTTGCATCAATTTCTGGACCAGGAGGCCTGTTCCAATGTGCTCTACATGGAGCTTCCCCTGAAGACTACTTGGGAGCTGAAACTGTTTCTGAGTGAAGTAGCAATGAAAGTTACTGGTATTCCATGGTGTGCCATTTAATACTCTTCTCTATTGCACTGCACTGGTTACCAATAGTCTTCCAACTACAAATTTATTATTAATTATCAATTACACAGTGTCCCCTTTTGGGACCTAGGAGCAGACCTTTCCTGTTGTGATACCTGCCCTCTCCATCTCTCTAGTTTGAGTTTGAGATTGAATGATTATATCTTCCTTCCTAACACTGCTTTGTGGAATTATGAAAGACCCCTTTAGCTTTAACCCTTGAACTATTGTATAAATGGGATTACTCTTACAGGAGGGTTTTTTGGGGTGGGTGGGTGGGGGGGAGAGGAGATAAAAACTAAATTTCAGGCCTCTCAAAAAGAGGTCAATTTACCAGATGATTTAGGGGAATGATGCCATCCCCAAAACTAGAGGTCACTTGATGTCATACCTAACAGCAGAAATTGAGCAATAAATAAATAAATAAATAAATTCATTGTCTTTTGCTTCCAATAATCAAATTATGTTCCTTGCACTTATGATCTGCCCTAACATTTTTAATGTTTATGATGTCCTGAAAAGTTACTAATGCTATTATTTTATAATGCATATTTTAACCCTGTATTTATGTGTATCATCATCATCTGTATTGGGAATAGAAACAGGATAGAAATATAGAGATTGTTCAGTCACAAGGAATCCACAATGACTTAAAGACACACACACACACACACACACACACACACACACACACATTGTGGATTCCTCATGACTGGCTGGACTTATACCTGCAGTTTTCTTGGCAAGGTTTCAATAGAGTTTACCATTGCTTCCTTCCTAGGGCTGAGAGGGAGTGACTGGCCCAAAGTCACCCAGCTGGCTTCATGACTAATATGGGACTACAGCTCACCATTTTCCACTTTCTAGCAGGGCACATTAACCAACATAACAAACTGTCTATCTCTATTATATCTTCTCTATCTTTGTTTCTACAGTATCTCACCAAGGGAGCCATGGTGGTGCAGTGGTTAGAATGCAGTACTGCAGGCTAGCTCACTGCCAGGAGTTCAATTCTAACTGGCTCAAGGTTGACTCAGTCTTCCATCCTTCAGAGGTTGGTAAAATGAGGACCCAACTTGCTGGGGGCAATATGCTGACTCTTTAAATCACTTAGAGAGGGCTGTAAAGAACTATGAAGTGGTATATTACTCTAAGTCGGGGTGTCAAACTCAAGGCCCACAGGCCAGATCTGGCCCATGAAGCCCCCGTGGGGCTGTCCTGGAAACAGTGAAGGACCAGCCCCCAGTGCCTTGGGCCTGACCCTGGCCAGCCAAGCACTGATCTAAAACTTGGTGACAGCCATAAGGGCTGGAACACGGTGTTTCTTAGATCTGTGGGGCCACCCTGGAGCCAACAAGGGGCTATTCCCGCCCCACCCCCTGGGCATGTGCTGGAGACAATGGATCTGCCCACCCACCCAGGCCACAACAGCCACACCCAAAGTGAGCAATGTCAAGCTGGCCATGCCCACCCTGTTGGCTGTGACCACCCAGCCATGCCTACCCTGTTCCCCTCCCCAAGGTCAACCACAACCCTGATGCTGCCCTCAATGAAATTGATTTTGACACCCCTGGTGCTATTGCTATCATTTGTATATTGCCCAACAGGTCTGGGCAGCTCACAAGCTATAAAACAATAAAAGAAGACAACCCAGCAAGCCAACATACCAAAACTAGGCAGCAACAAAACACACCCTTGCCTTTCCAGGCTACAGAAGTGTTCTTTATAAGGCTATATAGTTCTCATCCTTATCCCTAACTGCACATATTATAAAGGATGCAATACAAGTGTTCATTCAGCTCTGGCTCTATAGAGCTCTTTAGCTGAATAATCATAGGGGACATTATGCAATTTCTGCAGAAGTTAGATTTTATTGTTCCTTCTCTTGGCCTAATCACTTTTAAGATGCATGCTCTTTAAGGCATTTCTAGATGAAATGACACCGTACTATGGCTTATATATTAAAGTGCTCCTTCTAAAGATACTGAAAATTAAAACAATGCTATGGATGTTTTGAAGATGTAGCATCTAGCCAAGGTCTGTAACTCAGAACATGGCAGCTTTGTCTACAAGGACACTTCAGACATCGAAGCAGAGGCAGGTGTTGAGAGAGGATAAGCAGGAGAATCAATGACAAAATGAGCACTGTGCTGTTGTGATGGAAGCTCTGCCCTTTTGTATAAACATTGTGATAAGAGGGGGCAGAACTCGCATTGTGTTGGTGACATGCTCATTTTCTCGCAGGGTGGGTCCACAGGGTAAGGCCAAAAGAGTGTAAATGGCAGTTGCAACAGAACACGCATTACAGATGGAGCTTCCTTCACACCAAGTGGCTACCATTATTACTTTTTTGACCATTCCCTCCAGACACTGTTTGTCATTTTGGTGAAGGAAAGAAATTCTGTGGATGCCTCTACATGGAAAGGCAGCTCTGAAGTTAAGGTTTTCACGCTTATTCCAACCAACTTGTGCTTTTCCTGCTCTAGTAGTTCACTAAGGATTTTCCCTGGAATTAGAGAACAATTGTCCGAGCAATACCTTATAATAGATAGAATAGAATAGAGCTGGAAGGGACCTTGGAGATCTTCTAGTCCAGCCCCTGCTCCCTGTACCATTTCAAACCAGTGGCTGTCCAGTCTCTTCTTAAAAACCTCCAGTGATAAAGCTCCCACAACTTCTGAAAGTAAGGTCTTCCACTGATTAATTGTTCTCACTGTTAGGAAGTTTCTTAATTCCACGTTGCTTTTCTCTTTGATTAGTTTCCATCCATGGTTTCTTGTCCAACCCTCTGGTAGTCTGGAAAATAATTTGGCTCCCTCTTCTTTGTGGCAGCCCCTCAAATATTGGAATACTGCTATCATGTCACCCCTAGTTCTTCTTTTCTCTAGACTAGACAAACCCAAATCCTGAAACTATTATTCATATGTTTTAGGTAGAGGTGGTATTCAGCAGGTTCTGACCAGTTCTGTAGCGGAAATTTTGAGTACTTCAGAGAATCAGCAAATACCATCTCTGACTGGAGATTTTACAGTATCCTTCCCCTGCCACGCCCTCCAAGCCATGCCCACAGAACCAGTAGTAAAAAAAAATGAATCCCACCACTGGTTTTAGGCCTTTGATCATCTTAGTTGCTCTTCTGTGAACTTTTTCCAAAGTCTCAACATCTTTTTGTAGTGTAGTGACCAAAATTGGTCACAGTATTCCAGGTTGTGGTCTTACTAAGGTTTTATAAAGTGGCATTCTTGGGAGAGTTTCAGGCTGACCTGTTCTCCTTGGAATTCTTATAAGAAAGATTTACTTAGCCACTTAGGCTTGGTTCATTTCTGTTTTTTAGAAAATGATTTTTCAGACCTGGAATTATTTTCTAGCACACGTTCATTATTCCTTACCCTTTTGAAGTTAATTACTTCAGTTTTGGAGGCGATATATGCAGGAAGCAATTTAATCCTTCCCCACTCTCTTGTTTATAATTTTCATAACCAAAGAAATGCAGTAAGCCAAATAAGTTATTAAAATAAAGTTATGAGCCATTGCATTGAGGGTTTGTCTCATGTTGTCTTGAAACTTCAGGGAAGGAAAAACGTATGTTCAATTATGGTCAAGATTTTTTTGCAAAACACAAAAAAGAGTCTTACTGAATTCCTTATCAAGAATGCATAATATACTTAATATGTAGTTAATAGAGTATAGATTTTTTAAAATTTACTTTGAATTACTTATCACTATACAGCCATGATGGCGAACCTACAGCACACGTGCCACAGGTGGCACACCTCTCTGTGGGCATGCGAGCCGTTACCCCAGCTCAATTCCACTGTGCATGTGTGTGCGACTCCCACTGGTCAGCTGATTTTCGGTCTCTGCCACCATGCGTGGAGGATAGGGTATATGCAGGAGATGTATGCACATGTGTGGGGGGGCAGAGGTTGTGCAGGGGGGTTGCATGCCCATGCACGGGGGCAGTGGAAGAGTGCGTGGGGAGGTGTGGTGCAGCCCCATCTACACTTCCCGTTTTGAGCCAGTAGCCCTTCCTGCAGCCTCCTGGCAGCAAAAACGGGCCATGGGGGGACATGCCGCACTCCCCCTGCACCCATTTTTGCTCCCAAGAGGCTGCAGGGAGGCCTACTAGGCCCAAAATGGGGCACGGGAGGGTCATGCATGCATGTGCAGGGAGACGGGGGGGGGTCGCACACACATGCACAGGGGATCGGAGTGAGCAGGAGGGGGGCTCATGCACACATTGCATTATGGGTGCAGACACGCACGTGTGCACTTTCGGCACACAACAATAAAAAGGTTAGCCATCACTGCTATATAGAATACTGCTGAGCTCCTTAGGTAAAGTAATGTGATTGTCAAAGCCAAGGTTTAATACCCAGCCAGAGAAATGAGTTGAATTTGTGTTGTTATGAGTCAAGAATGATTGATTGATTTTATTTTATTTGGTTTGTCAATTGCTTACAAGATAATAGGTATAAGTAAAAACATAATTATGATTACATGAATACATATAAGAAAAATAAAACAAACAATAGGACAGGGATGGTAGGCACATTGGTGCGCTTATGCACGCCCCCTACAGACCTCTTAGGAAAGGGGTGAGGTCAATAGTAGACAGTCTAAGGTTAAAGTTTTTGGGGTTTGGAGAAGAAACCACAGACTCAGGTGGAGTATTCCAGACATTGACCACCATGTTGCTGAAGTCGTATTTCCTGCAATCAAGTTTGGTTAATCCAACTTTACTTGTCTAGAAAACAAAGTAAAATTTTATGTACAAAAATAATCATTATAAAAGTTAATCTCACAAATCATTCAATAAGAGTGGAGGGGAAACAGTTCATTTTAAAAGGCAGATTTGCTCCATTCTTCTCTCCTATAATTTTACTGGTAAAAATATAACTTAAATTTGAAGCCAAATTGCTTGTGTAGGGGTTATTCAATAAACGCAGTTTTTAATACTTAATAAAGGTCAAAAGGCTTATGCATCTTTGAGGAGCTAGGGAAAATAGAAATAGCTTGAAGAAATATTAGAAAGTGCATTGAGAAGAAATATGTTGAAAGCAGTTCTCATGTCTCATGTAACATGTCTCATGAATTTTTCCATAAGTGGCCTTCTTCCATTATGGGAAGCTTTTATACCAGTTAATGAGGAGACCATTTTTTTTGCAACAAGATCACCTTCCCTATTCATATTTGTAGAAAACATTTAATAGTTTTTATTTCTGGAACCATCTTTTTTTTAATTTATTCTGGGACAATTTCAATAAACTATGAGAACTATATAAATGGAATTTACTGAGTTTATAAAGACTGCCCAGACAGTATTTTGCTGTACAATGTAAACTAAGCTAAGAGGCAGAACTCTTTAGAACTGGATATATTTTTTTATTCTAAGGGGAAAGAAATTCAGATCAACATAAATGATGTTTACTGCCATGGATACAATATCCTCTTGAATATTTTAACATTTGCAAATACTTCTCAATTCTTCACATTCTCAACTAAATGACTGAACCATACTGTTTATTGTCATTCAAGAATCTCCACAGTCCACAATTAGAAAAGCAGTTTTAAAAAGAAAAGAAAAAACCTGGAGGAGGTATCCTTTGGTATTTAGACATTATTCTTTAGATTGTTCGGATTCTTTGGCTGAAGAATGAAAGCCAGATAAATAGATGAAAATAGATTTTTGAACCTAAAGTGAACATCTTCGGCTTTTCATTCCACTCTAAACCAGATTAAAAATATTTTAAATGAAAATTGGAACCCTTTGCTTTTAGATATTTAAACTGAACCTTGTAATTTCACAGTGGCTTGATTCAAAGCACTTGAATTTCCACTTGCAACCTCAGATTGATTATACTCATTTTAAATTATGAACATCCAATCAATTCAATGCTCATCTGTCTGGGCTTTTATATATTATGAAGAAATAATTTAATGTTTTTGTGGATTGGATTTGAATGTATCAGAAAGATCTCAGATTGGGGAACCCTTGTTTAATTTAGGGTATCTGAACTTTAATTTTTATACAAAAATAGATCTAACAGATATTCCTTCTCTGCTGTTCCATATTGTTTCAGTTTTCTTCCTAGGAAAATCTGTTACTTTCTTCTTTTCCTTCTAACAATTCTTCCTTCTCCATTTCCAACATTCGAGTCCATGAATATGTGTTTAGGGGGAAAACCTGGGCAATCTCTTGTAAACTCTAGCTCTTCTTTTTCTTTCCTCATCCTGTTGCTTCAGCTGTCTTTCAGAATCTGCAGCCAGGCTTCAAGGAAATTTAATCTGGTGTGGTATCCCCCTTAATTGAAAAGGGAGGAGTGGCGGTGTGGTTTCCAAGGAGAAAAACCACACCCCCTCCAACACATGCAGGGCAAGCTACTGTATATAAGCAGAGAACAAAACCAACACTGATTGGCACTGATGATGTTACCTGGTTAGGTAATGAAATGTCTGCAAGTAAACAAGCAAGGTCAGAGAGCACCAAGGATCCCACAGAATCAAATTTACACTGTACCATTTCTTTTATCAAGCATTTGATTTTCCATCCTAGCCCAATGGGGAAAAAACAAAACAGAACGTGGTGACTCATCAGTCACTAAGTTCATTCTTAAATATCTGGGGGCGGGGGGAAGCATAGATTACTTTTTCCTGAAGAAGTAGCTGAGGGAACAAAGAGCCTATAATTAAGAATCTGCTTTTGCTTATTATCAAGGGCAAGATACCCACAGTGAAAGATTTCATTAATATATTTGGGCAAAAGGCCTACCCTTGTGATTATGGGAAGCACACACAATGGGGTTTCCATTTCTCCAGCTGTTTTTGTCACACAGACAGTAATCCTTTAATGAAGTTGACGGATGATCTGAGATGAATCTCTTTCTCTTTATTTTCACTCCAAGAGGGCTAGTGACTATGGGCAAAGACATTGGTGTCACATTCATTTGATGAAAGACCCCCTTTGGAGTTTAATATACCATCAAAAAGAAGGAACATCTACATGCTTGTAATGGCTGTAAGGAACAAGGAAGACATAGCAATCACTCATAATTCAAAATGAGTTTACAAAGGATTTATTCTGTAATTCTGTTTGACCCACATCCGGGGAAATCCAAAGGGAAAAAAATACGAAGTACAAACTCTACTGATGCCGGACCTGCCTGAATGTGATACCTGAGTGTGAGGTGATATTGGTGGAGGACAAAAGGCCCAGATGTTTCGGCAAAATGGTGTTAGCCATTCTGAGTGTGGAGCTGGTGCGTCCCCTGTGGTACACGTCTGAATAGCATGCAAATATGAGCCAAATGGACTGGCAGCCAAACAACTACAGTAGAACCTCTAGTCATGACCATAATTCATTCCATAACTTTGGCAATTTCTTCGTCTTCTAATGTTTCATCTTCAGGAATTTCTGGGTCAGGGGTCATGTTTGATCACCACCTGAGCATGTGTTCATGACCAGATTCAAAAAATTTGTGAAAATTGGAACCCAATTTTGTCATGGTCAGAAGCATTTGTGACCAGAGGTTCTCCTGTACTGTATTAAAACTATAGACTCTGACTAATGTATCATCATTATACACTATATAAAAGGAAAAAAATTATAGACTATAATGACTTCTATCAGAGCTCAACAATAAAGTGGTAATTAGATGTCATCAATAGCATTTGTATCCTGAAAATAATATTTAACTGAACTTCAAACTTATCAAAATGGAAATCCATTGAACATTACAAGCAGATTCAGCCTATATTTGCTCAGACAATGTACTACTTGGCCAAGCAGTATCGGCATGACATTTTCTATCTTCTGTCAGTATTGGTTTTCTGTTTACTTTCATAGTCTAAAATTATATACTCCATTGAAAAAAACAATAACTGGCAGATGATATGCATAAACTTGTAATGCTCTAATTTTAATTGACAGACATTTCTGTTGCATATTCATATTGTATTTTTATGTCCAGGTTTTTTTTTCCTGGTTGGCATATCCAGTCCTATTTTTGAACTGCTGTAAAAGGGGGCTGTTTGTGCAGTGCATATTTTTATTAGATGTCAAACCCCTATTTTTAACTACTGACATCTCAGCTGAACCTGCAGTTTGATAATATGCAGTCAAAGGAGATGGAACCTATGGGGCTTTTTGTGGTTTTGATGCTTTTAAGTACAAACAAAACAAAAGACTATCTGGTCTTGTAAACAAGTTCTCCTCAATTCAGTATCAGCGTGGCCAAAAGTTCAGATTAGTAGGCATTGGATTTCAGCAAAATTGGGAATGATCCAATGGTGGGATTCAATTTTTTTTTACTATCGGTTCTGTGGGCGTGGCTTGGTGGGTGTGGCAGGGGAAGGATACTGTAAAATCTCCAGTCAGTGGTGGTATTTGCTGGTTCTCTGAACTACTCAAAATTTCCACTACCGGTTCTCCAGAACTTGTCAGAACCTGCTGAATACCACCTCTGGAATGTTCTATTTCTAATGCTGGCAGTAGAGTTCGTGGTAGGTGGTTTGTTTGTTTTGTTTATTTATTTATAAAAAATTGTATGGCTATCAAATCTCATATATGGTGCCTTATTAAGCTTTCAGGCAATCTCTTTTTGTCCTTAGTCTCTGTGTCTTATCTCATCCTGCTTTTGATGGCCCTTCATTCTTCAGTCAGCTTGTAGAGTCACTTGAGGAGAAAACTGATGAGAAGACTATTTTAGGCCAAACCTATTCCCAATCAGTTTGTGTGTGTGTGTGTGTGTGTGTGTGTGTGTTCTGAAAGATTAATTTGGATTCTAAATTATGAAATTGTCCTTTAATTTTAAAATTAAAGGAATTAAAAGAAGTGCCTTTAGTTGAATGGATATAAATCTTTCCAGAAAAGAATTCTAGTCTTTCCTGCTAAACATGAAAAATATAAGCTCTAGTGGTTGATAGGTTGATTAGTCTCATTGCCGCTTTTTTGTGGTAAATTGGGGGTGATTTTTCTTTTCTTGGATTGTGGTTATGTGGATTATTAGTTTAATTCTATTGCTGGCTGTTGTGACTTCTTGTAGTTCTTCCAGATTCTTTGTTACAAATTGTTTAAATAAATAAATGGTTTAGGAGAAACCTTGAATACAAAGTTGTGGCATCAAAGGTTGGACATATTTCTGGTTTTCAGGAAGTTTCAATGATTTTCCTTCAGATATTTTCATATGTACATAGATGATAATATGTTTGATCTTTTATTGAGCACTAGTTAATGAGAGTTACCTCTTAATCTTCTCAAACATATATATGAATTAATGGAAAATTACAATCTACGTATAGGAGGCAATCTTAGAAATTTTATTCTGATATGAAAACTAAGAAATCCTGCTGGGTTAATGCAGCTCCAAATAATGTATTCACATTTTGCAACTCTCCCTGTTTTTTCAAACTTGTTGAAATCTTAGAAAAGTACTAATCTTTGTATTTGAGAAATGCTAGGTTTGTAAAGCTTGTGAAAGTGAAAATTGAAAGTGTAATTATTTGTGATGTCTGTCTGTACCATGAAGCTTTCTCATAATGCATTTTGCATGGTATAAAAATTATTAGGTTTTGGCATGTTATTTTTTAGCTGCTTCTGTGGCCTGAAAAATAAAAAAAAGATCCTCTAGTAAGTATATTTTGTAAGACTGTTTTGTAAGACTCTTACTGCTTGGGTCTGATAAGACATAAATCTTTATCAGAGACTTGAAATGACAAATTGGGCTGCATCCTTCTTTTTTCAGTCTTTTGAATGCATCCAAATAATTCTGAAGATTTGGGTTTGTTCGTGTTTTAATCTTTTGTAAATAAAGTCTATTCTAAAACTTAAAAAAAGACTGAAGGTTAGAGAAATTATCAAAACCTCTCGTTCATTCATTCATTCATTCATTTATTCAGTTTAAACTGTATGCCACATTTGTGGCCAATATTTAATAGGATTCTGATCTTCTGATCTTGGATAGTATGTAAACTGAATCCAAGTCTGTTCTGAACAACATGTGGATGTGGTAATCATGAATCTGTATTAGGGATAGACAAACCATTCAGCTTTCCACGTTACTAGATTATATCCCTTTGAAATTGACCTAATTCTACCTTTGGTTTTCAGTACATTACTAATATGAGACATTCCAATCTTTTGCAATCATAGTGTGATCCATTTTGTTGAGATAGACTGATGGCAGCTGCTTCTTTATTTTCTTTGTTTGTTTGTTTGTTTGTTTGTTTTTGCTGGCAAGTACTGCAGAAGGAGTATAATGTATATTCTGTACCATTCTGAAACTTGTTGAAAATTAATTACTTGCAGATTTATGACTTAAAATAAACTTAAAAGAAGAGTAAAGTAATTTCAAAGAAACCTGAATGTGTTCTATTATATGAAGAGCAGTGTAGTATATTGGCTAAGGTGTTGAAATAGTACTGGAGAGAGCCAGATTTAAGTCTCTCCTTTGCCATGGAAACTGTGGGATGATTTTGGATTAGTCATCTGTCAGGTTCACAGAGTTGTTGTAGATATAAATTGTGAGGGGATCCCTGTGTAAGCAGCCTTGAGTGCCTCAAGGAAAACAACTTTATAAATAGAATAAATAAAAGGATGATTGAAAGGATGAGGGAATCAGTAGGAATTAATTGCAATATTATACAGGAGAGCAGAGCTGAGTGAAGAAGATAACTTAATGTACTGTAAGTTACACTTATGTAATTAATATTTGAAAAAAGAAATATTTTCCCTGTAGTTTAACCTTAGTATTATATTGACAACAATAATGGAGGCTTAAACAAATATTGGAAAAAGTGCTGAGGTATTTTCTAAGAGTTTGTAGATAACTGTATCTCACTGTGATGTGAGTGCAAATTGTATGTAGTTGGCAATCTGATATGTACACATAGCTGCACATGCATAATCATGTTGCAAATAACTCATTTGCTCCTCACCTCTTTGTTCCATCAAGAAATATTCTGGATGCTGTGAACCACATGAAATTCAACACATGAAAAACAGCTGCCAGTGAGCTTGTGTCTTTTAGACTGTTGGGTGTTCTATTACGGTCACTTGTTGCAGTTCAGTTGCTTTAAAATGTGACATCTGCTCTGGTGTTCTCAGCCACACTCAGCCATTATGCATAATTAAGGGAGTTATGAAATAAAAATGGTCATAGACGATAGTGGCTTTATAATAAGAATGCCTCTCTTCATTTTCTTCCTCCTTTTAAAATCCATGTCATACATTAGCATGGCAATATTTTAACCTGTTTAGGCTTTCTTCTAGATTAGATCTAGCAAACACGTCTCTTTTTCTCAATGCATATGCTCTAATAAGTGAAAAAGGAAAAAAAAACTTATATACTTTATCTTCTTCATGTATTTATTTCTTTCTGTGTGAGTATGTGTTTGAGCATGTACATGTTTGTATAAAAACAAATTAGAGGGCCAATTTAGTGCAATGTTGTGCTCTATTGTGGTTGTGGGTCAAGGACTGTCTGTAAATAGTAGCATGCAAACTATAGAATTAAAATAATAGTTTTTTTAATGGAAGTATTTTGCAGATACTTTTAGCAAATGGGGTGAAGAACCTATGCTTTTCTGCACTACTTATAGTTCTCATTGAAAGATGGTAATTTCAGCACATATCTAGTATTCCTTTCTTTTGGGGGGTGAGTATTTCCTTTTTATTGCAATGTACTATCTAGCTGAAGCTTGAATAGTGGGGGAATATCAGCATTTGTTCAGTTTGCAGATACATGAATTATTTACATGGCACATTATTGGACTAACAAACCAGATCAGATGATTGACTGAAGGACAATAATTTTTTTAAGAAAGAAATTGGGGTAGAAACTTTGAAATTTGTCTTCTTTTTTAGTAGTAGGGCTTTCTCTGTGGAAAGCAAAACTTCACTCACCTATCTTGTTGCCAGACCCAGCTCCAACCCTGAGCCATTCTCCTGGCAGTTGAAATAGAAAAGGACCTGACTGGGTGACTTTGGGACAGTGACAGGTTCTCAGTCCACCTTCCCCTGTTGTTCTGGAGAAAATAGAAGGAGCAAGAAGTATTAGCAATAACAACAAGGACTTAGACTTATATACTGCTTCACAGTGCTTTATAGCCCTCTACTTAGACTTATATACTGCTTCACAGTGCTTTATAGCCCTCTCTAAGTGGTTTACAGAGTCAGCATATTGCCCCCAACAATCTGGGTCCTAATTTTACTGACCTTGGAAGAATGCAAGGCTGAGTCAACTTTAAGCTGATCAGAATTGAACTGCTGAACTGCAGCCAGCTGGCAGTGAGCAGAAATAGCCTGCAGTACTGCATTCTAACCACTGCACCACCACGGCTCAAACATTAGGTATGTTTGCCCCCTTGATTTATTTATAACAATAATAAAGATGGGAAAGAAAGAAAGAAAGAAAGAAAGAAAGAAAGAAAGAAAGAAAGAAAGAAAGAAAGAAAGAAAGAAATGGAAGGTCAGAGTAGTTTCCTTTCTGGTCAGGAAAAAAATAGCAAGAGCAGTATTTGAATAAAATGCAATCAATAACTGAATAATACCGATTAGACTTCACAGGTAGTCCTTGAATATGATGGTTCTCTTCTTAACTTTATGATCCAGCCTTTGATGCAGAAGAGGAAATTGATAAATTTTAAGATCAAGGTCAATCCAGAATTGACAGGTTAGACAAGCAAGATGTGCTGAGCTTGAACTGGAGATTGAAATACCCAAACTGGAAATAGTAATGGGGAAAACATAGTTGCACTTCTGAAAAAAGAAATTAAGCAAGGGATCAGCTTGCCAATTACTGCCAATGTAATGATTTCATTTCATTTCTTCAAAGAATACCCCCCAAAAGTCAATATATGCTTCAAATACTTCACTGATGATAGAAAGGTTTTTGTCTGTGTTGACCATTCAAGTTGTGGAAACTCCTTAGAAAAATAGTTCATAATATTCATGAAAAAGCTACAAACAGGAAGCCACAAAGGGAACAGGTTGAAGCAAACTGGCTCCAGTTTGGCAAAGGTCTAAGAAATGCTTGTATATTCTCTATTTATTCAGCCTAAACATGGAATATATACTGTGGGAAGCTAGACTGGAAGAACATGAACCTGGTATTAAAATTGGAGAAAGAAAACATCAGGAAGTTGATGTTACCATCCTGAGAACTGGGCATTCAGATAATCTACAAGTTTTAATGATGAAAGGAACAAGCGGAATAAGATTATATATAAGGAAGACCCAGCCTTAATAATGAACATATTGAAGTGATATCTTCTGCTTTTTAGGATTGGGTATCAACCGTATTAACACCTTGGTACATTTTAGAAAAAATAATCTTTGTGAGGCCTCTTTGTTTTGTTTATATGTCAACAGCTGCCTTCTTGTGAAGTTGACAGTAGTTTGTTCAATAAATTTTAAGCTCCTTTGGGAAAAAAGTATGACATTGTATGATCCCTTAAATATGGCCCCTCTGTTGATGAATATGTGTTGCTTCAGGATAGATCCTAAAATGCACGGCAGATAAATTTATCAGTTCTTCCAATGATTCAAATGATGTTTACTGACATCTTAGTCTCTTTTAGCAATTTAAAAAATTGGGAGGGGGTGGCTTTTAGAAAAGAGATAGATGAACACTGAAATGACAGTTGAAGGGTTATCAAGAAGAAAATATCTAATTAATGGCAAGAGACTAGACCAAAGGAGTTACATTTTAGACTGTTAAAAGAAAGCAGTGCTGAGAAAAAACAAGTGCCACAACGAAAATCCTTTGAAGTACATATACTATTCATTATTGTGAATTCCCACAGGTAAAGAAGAACAAACACAGTGATATCTCATTGATTAATTTAATTCTGAGCACTATCATTTGATGACTACGCTAACAAGTGAATTTGAAAATAAATCTTACGCAAACCCACAAAAGTTATTCTGAACAAGTTCTTGCTCCAATTAGAAAGTCCATCAGGGTCAAATCAATTTCTCTTATAGATTACAAGGTTGTCAAATAATTAGAAACAATTTAGATTAATTTATTGGCTTTTAACATAATACTCAATATTCTGATCCACTGCAATAAGTATTACCATTTCCCAGAAGAGAAAAAATATAATAGATTTAACCATAGCTTCAGTTGGGAAAAAGGGACCAAGCCCAGTCCAAAAATTCCAGGGAATTTCTAGAAGCCTGGCATTCTAACAAATCAGTCATCAATAGACACATAAACATTAACAACATCTATAACTATGCAAAAGAGACTTATCACCGAGCCCAAAAAGGACCAAAAAGACTCCAGCACCTCTCCACCAGGAGCCAGCACCCAGATCAGCATAGATTAATTCCAAGGTTAGAATAGAATAGAATAGAATAGAATAGAATAGAATAGAATAGAATAGAATAGAATACTTTATTGGCCAAATGTGATTGGACACACAAGGAATTTATCTTGGTGTAAATACTCTCAGTATACATAAAAGAAAAGATATATTCGTCAAGAGTCGAGAATCATAAGGTATGACACTTAATGATAGTCATAGGGTACAATCAGCAATCAAATCATACTAGGAAACAGTCAATATAAATCGTAAGTGTTAAGTATGAGGCATGGGTTTAGAAACGGAGACGAAACTGCTTCTCGTGAATTCAGCTCTTTATTTACAGCATGTTAACAGAGACAAAAAACCCCAGCTAGCAGTCACTCTTTTATAGGGTAAGCTGCTATCCGGATAACCAATGGATAGTGTTGTAGCGTTTGAATCTTGGCGCGGCCCGCCAACAGCCAGTCAGATTGCTCAGAATGAACCAATCATAACTTGTCATTATATGGGCCAATAGGAAGTGCAGGATTACGATCCTGCTAGGCAAATGAATCTTTATTAATTACATTTCTTTAGTTCACAACAGTAAGGATACAAGTGACAAAGTTACAGTCATACAATCACAAGTGGGAAGGGATGGGTGATAAGAAGTGATGAGACGATTAACAGTAATAGCAGTGCAGACTTTGTAATACTGTGTTTCTCATATAATAAGGCTGGGTCTTATTTTTTTTGAGCCATGAAAAAATGGCTAAGCCGTCTTTTCGGGGGTGATTTAATTTCCCCCCCCTTGCATCTTCGGGCGGGCGGCGACGGCTTGGATGTTGACCTCGGCGTTGGTGGGGCACTTCGTATCGAGGTCAACGCAGGCAGCACCATATCCGGGTGTGCAACAAAAGTACTTCCTAACGGCAAGCCCCCCCCCCCATTTTGCATGTTTTAATATAGGCCTTAATTTGGGGGGAGGGGCTTAATTTCATTTCATGCCTATAAAACATGCTGGGACTTCCTATTGGGGGAGGCCGTATTGTTGGAGAAACAGGGTAGTTGGACAGTGTTGAGGGAATTATTTGTTTAGCATAGTGATGGCTTTTGGGGAAAAACTGTTCTTGTGTCTAGTTGTTCTGGTGTGCAGGGCTCTATAGCGTCGTTTTGAGGGTAGGAGTAGAAACAGTTTATGTCCAGGATGTGAGGGGTCTGTAAATATTTTCACAACCCTCTTTTTGACCGTGCATTATACAGGTCCTTGATGAAAGGCAGGTTGGTAGTATTTGTTTTTTCTGCAGTCCTAATTATCCTCAGAAGTCTTTTTGGGTTTCAGAACCAAACCAGACAGTTATAGAGGTGCAAATGATAGACTCAATAATTCCTCTGTAGAATTGTATCAGCAGCTTAACATCAGCTTAACATCAGACCAGCAATCAAGTAAACAATACCCCAATCAAGAAATTGCCAAGGAAGCCAATAGTAAACAGCCCAAATGAAGAATCTCTAAGACCATCCCCCACCAATACTGACAGGCAAGCCACTAGGATATAAAACTGAGAGCAAACCCCACTGCTTACTAGCACTGATGATGTTACTTAGTTTGGGTAATGAAATGTCTTCAAGATAATAAACAAACTCAGAGAGCATCAAGGACACTTCCCCCCAATAGAAGCTCTTTAAAAAGGAAACTTCCTCTCACATGAATATTAGAGAGTTTTTTTGTTTTTTGTTTTTTTTGTAATGGGGAGGTTGAGATAGGAAGGAATCACTGTTCCATACAATATGGCAGGTTGGAAACAGAAAGTGGAAAGCAATGGGAGAGAAGCAAGTCAATAGGAATAGGGCACAATGAATTTCACTGGTCTGTCTTCTTAAAATTCTTTATACTAAGTTTTAATTAGTAATATTAAATTTTAGTAGTAATAATTTTTAATTATTCACTACATCCCTTTATATTCCCTTCCAATGAGAAGGCACTGAAGGAAGTTAACTATAAAAATACTTAAAACAACCACAAAAACACCATACAATAAAAGCTAAATTCAAGACAGGTAGTCCTTGACCTGTCACCATCATTGAGCCCAAATATTCCATTGCTAAGCAAGACAGTTGTTAAGTGACTTTTGCCCTGTTTTATGACCTTTTTGCCACATTCTTAAATGAATTACTGTACTTAGTAACAGGGTGGTTAAGTGAATTTGACTCCCCCATTAATTGTCACAAAAGATGATCACATGACCCCATGACACTGCAGCCATCATAAATACATGCCAGTTGCCAAGTGCCCAAATTTTGGTCATGTGACCATAAGGATAGCAATAGAATAGAAGGAGGAAGAAGTATTAACAATAGCACTTAGACTTATATACCACTTCATAGTGCTTTACAGCTCTCTCTAAGCGGTTTACAGAGTCAGCATATAGCTCCCCCCCCAACAATCTTTTACTCACCTCAGAAGGATGGAAGTCTGAGTCAACCTTGAGCCGGTCAGGACTGAATACTGGCAGTTGGCAGAATTAGCCAACCATACTGCATTCTAACCACTATGCCACCACGGGATGCAGCAATGGTTGTAAGTGTAAAAAATGGTCCTAAGTCACTTTTTTCAGTGCTGTGGTAACTTTGAATGGTCACTAAAAGAATGATTGTAATGTCAAGGACTACCTGTACATGAATAAAATAGTACTTAGTAAATGACTCTGAAAGATCAACACTGAGGTATTGATCAGGGACTTTGCAGATGTTTTATCCCATGTCCCAGTGAGGTTTTCTAAGTGCAATGGTTCAGAAGTGGAGTAAAAACAGCACTTATCTTAGTGAGCAGTCACTTTACCCCTCAATGATCTATCTTAACCTGATGCAAGTTGGTGAAATCATTGATCCTAAAATCTGTGTTGAGGCCAAATCCTTGGGGCCAAATCCTTGGGGCTTAAACATGTTGAAGCCCTAAGGGTTTGGCTGTCAACACATACTTGCATCAGATTCAGGTAAGTCTTCTCTCCCCCTCCCCTTATATCGTGACAGTAAATTATAAAATCCATTCTGAAAATGCAAAGGATACATATTGCCTTTTGGCATAATTTTATCTGCTCTTTTACTGTTCTCACCTCTGGAACAGCACTAACTCCCTCACCTTGCCAAGATCTGAGTGACCCCCAAGTATTTTTTTTGCTTGTAAAAGGATCATAAACATCTGGCTCTTCCAGCAGGCTCCAGGCTTAGAGTTTCTCTGAATGCATATATTATGATGGTTTTAGTATTCCCTAAGTGCTTCTCTGCTATTTTGGTTCTTGATTGCATTTTTAACTTTTCCTATATACCACCTAGAATCATTGGCAGCTTTACAAAGGCAACAAACACATTTTTGAGTACTAATTCCGCATTTTATTTGTCTAAAACAATTTACTTTGGTCCTGGGTATCATGTATGCTCATTATTTATCCTAATCACAGTCATCTAGGACATTCATATTTAACAGAACCTATAATTTATTCAGAGTCCGGTTACAAAAAGGGATCAAAGATTACAACTTTAGGAAGCTCTCTTCTGAAGTAATACTCTCTAGAAAAATGGATCACAGAGCTTAATTTAATAACTTTTGACCACCAATCTCTCTTGCAAAGCAACCTACCTCACAGGGGTCTTAAGGAATAACACCAAAAAGTATTACACCTATGGCTTTGAGACCTCAGTGGAATAAAAGACTTTCAATACAGTAAATGCATAAATATTGCAAGTCCCTAAAGACCTGGTTATGCTATCAGACCTGGGGCTCTCTGAGACATGTTTCAGTGCTCCATTGTTGACATGGCCATTCTTATCCTCTGTTTGCCTACAGTTGTATATTGGTTTTTATAATATTTATTTTTTAACATGGATTTTTATATTTTTATTCCTGCTGTTGTAGTGTGTTGCCTGGAGTTGCTTTTTGTGAGATAGGTGGTGATACGAATTTGTTAAATAAATGAATAAATAATAAATGTATGAACGAGTAAATAATAAATAATATAGTTAATAATCTCATCTAATTTCCGACATTATCAAAATTGCCAGAGTTGGTCTTTGTGAGATAGGTGGTTATATAAATTTGTTAAATGTATGATTTAATAAAAATGAATGAATAAATATATAATCTTATATAATCTCTGATTACCAAAATCTCATCCCTGGATTGCTATGATTCTGAATAGTTATTTTTAGTCTAATGGTGACTTTTTCAAACTATCTACATATAGTGTCCCAGTACCTCTCTTTATTTTTCAATTGAGTGTTTTGTATATTTTATTAGGCTGCATTCTGTCTCAGACCTGAACGTATAGAAAATCCCCCAGTGATGCTTGTGGTATCCATGTTTCAAGCTGACCTGCTTGGTAGATTTTATATATAGAGGCAAGATCTTGCTTATGAATTTATGAGTAAACTATAGAGGTCAGGGAATAAGCACAGAAAATAGTTCCTATGCCAAACTTCACACATATCAATATGGAACTGGAAGATTTTCAGCCAGTGATTCAAATAACCACCTCTGTTTTATTGCAGACATTAGAATGCATATAATGCCTTAATAAATTTATTAATACCTTAATAAAGAAGTAAACCAATCTCTAGAGTTTTGTCAAGCGCCAGAGAAATCAGGAAATTCAGGCAGTTCATATCAGTATAAAAATGTATTGAAGGTTAAACTCTACAAAAATCTGAGCTACTAATAGTCAAGAGAAATGCATGGGATACAAGAAGGCATTCAAGGTGGACTGGACTTAGATCTCTTGTGGGCATGCAGGGACTTATAAACCCTCCCTTGGGCTGAGCCTGGTCATTTCCTACAGGGTTAAGCTTTCTGTATAGCAATTCTGAGGTTCAGATCCTCTTTCTTCCACTTACATCTTTAACAACACAACAGATTGAGAGCTGTTGACATCTTGGAATGAGACATGCTTGGCACCTGTGCATTGTTATTACAACAGAACACTCTGATCCTGCTATTACATCTCTTCCATATCTCTGCAAATGTCCTGGAATTCTGTTCTCAGTCACTCTTAGCATTTGTTTGATTCATTATGTAATGTGGGACATGGCATCCCATGTACTGAATTGTTCAGTTTCAAGTGTTTTATTTATTGTCTTTATTTTATAGCCGGCTGGGTGACTTTGAGCCAATCACTCACTTTCTCAGCCCAACACTTTTCACATGATTTTTGTGTGGAAAATGATCTCTGTGTGGAGAGAGTATTAGGTATGTTTGCCACCTTGCATTATTTTTAAAAATAATAAAGGCAGGATATAAATAATAACAAAACAAACAGCTTTATGCTCCAAACTTTCTCCAGGAGCTGAAAATGGGATCTCTTTGTATTTTATTCCCAAAGGTTGTTACTGTATGTCTTGTATGTAGATCTGTTTAATCCCTAGAAGTACACACTGAATCCTATATTTTTTCAGGATGTTCCTTGATGCTCAGCATTTCCAGATTAGTATGTATAGTAGCTGCAGAAGATATTAGAAGTGTTTCACTAATGCACTGATGCCAATGGTGTAAGGGAAGCTGAAATCATTGATCCACTTGGGGGACATTTGATTTTTAAAATGTGCTTGTTTTGATCTAAACCATTCCCCCACCCACCCATAATACTGTGGAAGTATTTGCTGTTAAGTTTTAGTAGTTTAGTCAAAGGAGAGAGGACTGTTGAAAAGAGCTGAGGATGTACATGACTTCTAAACCATAAATTTTTAATCTCTGATGTGCACAGCTGTAGTTTAGCACATTGTTATTTCAAATGGAATTTACTTCTGTGCTAAGGTGGCAATAAGAGATATCACTTGGATTGGGAAAATCTGTGAATTGAGTATTGAAATATATTAAAATTAAGCAGCTTTATAAATTAACTTTATTGTTCAATTTCAAGGGATAATTTCAAGTGATCACACACACACCCTTTCATATCTGATCCCTTCCACTTTTTTTTTTATAGAGCAGCAATAGTTTGACTTGTCAAAGTATCCATATCTTAGGCAGCTATAAAATTGAACTGCCGGGTGATTGATCACACTCAGCTTGGGGAAATGATATTACTAATTAAAGTGCAAGACATTAAGTATGTAAAAGCACACAATTTATTCCATGCAAATCAGGTGGCCAAATCCAGGCTTCTAGCAGCAATTGCATATGAAGATGCATTTTTTAAAAGTATATGCTGCAAATTGGCCCAGATTTCATGTTGGCATGGATATAAGTGGGAGAAGCCTAAAAGGATTAATCACTATAATTTGCAATTATAGCTTCACACTGGAGTATTTGGGAAGGGAGTAATGGCACATTTCAGCTGAGAGCATATTGTACAGTATAACATTTTGCTGTTGCTTAAAGAGGCTGCTTATGTATGTGCATAGGTAGCATGGATAAGAAAAAGTAAGCTTCTATCTGTTGGTATAACTTTGGGTGATTTACAGAATTCTGGAAGGGTTTTTTATTCTATCGTTTAATAGTTGCAGCAACAAAATTACACCATCTTGCCCTCAATTTGCACTGCCCCCACTCACCCACATGTCAGGGTTGGTATAGAGAACTTTATTTAGTCTGTTCCCTAAACAGATCTATTTTAGGTTTTCAACTAACCCCCAGCTGCAAGCTTAGCACAGTAATTGGCTCATGACCAAGTAGAAAACCAAAAGCAAAGCAAACTTACAGCCAAACCAAAAACAGTCTTGGAAATAAAGGTTTTCCCTGGGTAGGTTCAAAAAACAAACATCCCAAAATCCCCTCCAAGGTTAGGGGCCCCCACTGAGGTTTGTCAACAAGTCTGCTAGTCCGAGTTTCAGGACTTGCAAGGAGAAGTCACAGGAATAGTTTAAGCCAGGTGTTCGGGAGGGAGATGTCATTTTCAGCCACGAACAAGCTCCAGACTAACCTTCCAGGAAATGGACAATTAGTCCACCTGATGGATAACTGACTGCTCCAAAGACAAACATAAATGTTCTCCGCAATTGAATTAAATCCATGAGCTACAGAGTTTCAGAAACACAAACAATCATCTGGCCACAACCCACACATGTTGCTTCCAGCATGGCCTCCCTCTGCCTGCCATGCTAAATAGTCCCTCCCTGTGCAGCCCATTAAGAGGAGTGGGGCCTTTTCTCTATCAATCTGGCAGATCTCCACCTCTTTGCCCTATGTACTCCAGCATCTACTAGCATGTACCAATGCTGACAGCTCCTCCCCCCTTCCTCATTGGCCTGAGAACTTTCCCCAGCCAAGGCATGTCCCTGAGATAACCAGGTCCCAAGCCATGGTTAATATCTTGGAGTCAATGTTGGCTCCTAGTGATCATATGGACTACTCCCCACAGTTTTTTTATCAAGATTTCCCAATTGGCTCGCTCTTGCCTGCTTTCCAGAGCCGAGAGGGAGTGATTGCCCCAAAGCTTTGCACCTAGGGTGGGAGTAGAACTCACCATCTCCCAATTTCTATCCTGATGCTGTAACCAATAGAGCAAACTGGCTCTCAGTAAGTTAAATGAAAACAAAAAATGGAAACAATGACATAAAACTAGGCATATACTGTATAAACATAAATATTTATGATCTGTATAGAAATTGGTTTTTATTTATACTTTCTGTTTTACAATAAACAGCAGGTACGTTGCTGGGGATGCTACAACTCTTGTTTCATCTTGTTTTCAGAAAAGATTACAAGCTCCCCAAAGAACATTCTTTAAGCAGTAAATCCAATGCTAGGATATAATAATAAAGAGAGAGGGGAAATAGGGAGCAGAGTGAGCTCCTTGCTGGGTGCTATCAGTTTGGAGGCTGTTATCAGGACCAACAGATATTGTTGTAATTATATTTTTTTTAAATCTTTTCTTTGATCAGATATTATTAAATGGTAGCGGCCCTGATATAGTGTGGCTGAACAAAATAGTTTATAATAGACTGCCAGATGTTGTATTATATTACCTTTCCTGTTCTGATTGTTTTGATTCATTTTCCCTTATTCTGATTCTTTCCAACAATCATGTTGTACAACTTATCAAAGCAGTAGCCTTTAAAATCAGGCATGGCTAATCAGTGTATTGTCGTTATTTTCTTCTTTCTCTTGCTTCCATTTATATATGTACCCATGGATATCTATGATATAGAGATTTGTCAGCCTTGCAGCCATTTTGAGCTGAAGCCATTTTGGAAACATCTTCAGGGCTGCCACAGTCAAAACAACATTCTTTCCCATGGAGCCAAGGACCCTCTACCAGGAGAGGTGTGGACCAAAGCCAGCCAGGATGACAGCTGTGACCTGGTTAGGCTATAAGACAGAGGTGGGACCTGGGGGGGAAGAACTTTGTGATTTGATTTGGGTGGGGAAAACATTGGATCCTTCAGAATCGGGTTTTCCCCAAATGTGCCAATATGACATGCCTAATAAATCTATGCTTTGATGAATATACCTGCCTTGGAGTTTTGATTCCATTGGGTGTGTTATCCCTGACAGATAACAGGTTGAAAGAGGAAACAATAATTTGCTCAAATTATGGATATGTTGTTATACTTAAAAAAATAAATTGATATTTATTTATTATTTTTATTTATTAAACAAATTTATATAACCATCCAGTTCACACATAGTTGACTCCGGGTGACTTAACCCAATTTGTATAAAAGATGGTATGGACAGAAAATCAGGGAAATTCAGTTATACTTGCCTTTATTCTACCGTAAGATAAAAAGGAAACATCCAGACGGAAAGACAAACTCATTATATACAAAATTCAGCGCACGACGCAGTAGTAAATTTTGATACAACTGGATTTCAGGATATAGAGACATACAATCAGTGATCATCCTTTATTTTTAGTCTTCATTGCACTACTTTATCTGCTACTGACATGCACTGTGAGTATAAAAAAAATGAATGTTATTTGGATACTTATGGTAAGTTTGTCTCATTGATGAAAGCTAAAGCCCATGTTTATTTTGATGATACCTCAGCATATTTATGGGCTGTTCAAATGAAAAGCTCACCAAGAACTTAATCCATTTTACAGTATGCTAGAAAAATGGAAGGGAGACTAGACAAGACAATGAGACAAGTATTTCACTTGTGGGAAATAGGAAGAACTGTCATGAAAACATAGTCACTGTTTTAAATCAGTGAAGTGAAAATCCTGAATGTCTTTGAATTCAGAATGAGTTTTC
Organism: Notechis scutatus; assembly: GCF_049901735.1. Lineage (NCBI taxonomy): Eukaryota > Metazoa > Chordata > Lepidosauria > Squamata > Elapidae > Notechis > Notechis scutatus. The sequence continues at coordinate 220,519,510 of NC_142009.1, forward strand.
TTTACCATGAACACTATCAGTGAACATAGCATGGTTTACATATGTCATGTAATCATCTCATGGTTTCCCCCCCTTTGATATCTAGTAAAGAATTTATTCTGTCACCAAATTGGTGACTATAAGGCTTTAATCATTGTGAAATGACACCTGTTAATATAAAGCATAGTTTCATCTCCACGATATTTCTTTTTCTTGTCTGTGTGCTGCCATTGACATGAACTTTTAAGGATTGGTTAATATAAATAGCTGGGCCTCTTTAGATACATTATCTAATCCAAAGTAGTGTGTATTTAGCATTAAAAATATACTACTACTAAGTAGCATGACTGGTTTTGGATGGACTTACACTGCTCCAGACAGATTTGGTATTTAATCTGGGTTTTTTTCTGGATCATAATTCCTGCTTGAGGAGCAGGTGGCAGTTGTGGTGAAGAGGGTCTTTGTGAAATTGTGGTTTATGAGTCAGTCACATCCTTGCCTGGACAACACTCCTTGCTCAGTTACTTTTTCCCTAGTCACCACATATCTTGACTATTGCAGCACACTGTACATGGGGCATTCCACATTTTTACAGGCTTACCTGTACATTTTGTCCTGAGAAAGAGGAGAATAGCTACACTTAAAAGACAACTCCTACTTTTTACCTGCTCCAGCAACATTTTAATTTCTCTCTGATGATTTGAAGAAGGAAGGGAAGGAAGGAAGGAAGAACGGAAGGAAGGAAGAAGGGCAGAGGGAGGAAAGTTATTGTTGATTCAGTTTCTAGCACTCTATATGTTCCAGAGTTCAGACTTTAAGCTCATTCCCACTTTACTTTATAGTGGAGTCTTCTGAACATGTTTTAATCCTCCAGGGTGGATTTTGAAAAAAAATTGTAGCATTTTCTCCTCTTGTGGCTTAATTACTGGTAGGAATAACAAACCTACAGTTCCCAGAGTTGTCAACAATAATGGAATCCTTGAGCATTTGCCAAAGTTTTCATTTTTACAGAGCAGTAGCAATGGAGGAAAGTTCCACCTTGATAAACTCATTAGTCATTTCTATCCCAATTTAGATATTGTTCCTGGCATATGATAAGTTTGAGGGCATGTAAGAAAGGAAAACTGACATATAAGAGGAGTGGAGAAGGTAGAAGAGCCTTCCTGCCCTCAAATATATCTTCCAAAATACTTTCAAAGGGCAGAAAAAGCTCATACCAGTGGAAATGAACAGTTCATTAGCCATCTCAATGTGCATATAAAACTAATGAGGCACAATTTTTTAGATCCACATTCTCCACTTGCATAAGAATTTATACAAAGGAATTGCAAGTGGTTTGGCAAAGTAATTTGGGAAGAACAGACTTAGAACTCAGCATGACATTTTACCTCAGTGGAACTAAAATATCCCCTTCAAAATTACAAATTTCAACAGTATCGCTAAATATGGAAATCGATGTAATTCTTAAAGCAAACTTTGGGGCTCCATAACTGTGGAATGTCTAGACCAAGCCTTTTCAGTAAGGCTTACATAAGCACATTCAAGGGTCTCATTATGCATAACACACTGTTGTACTGCTTGGGAATTCAGTGTTCTAAGTTAGAAAAAAAAGTTGGAGATGGGGGAGGTTGTGTTAAGTCTGATCTTTTAAGCTGTAGAAGGAATTGTGCTCCTTTTAGCTAATAGAAAAGATTCTGCTCTCCCGCTTCACACCAGGGCTATCCATCTCTGCAAACTGTCCAGCTTCAGCTTAAATTTATCCCATTTGTCTTTTCTGTCCATGTGCTGTGCTTTCAGTGGCCTATTAATGTGAATCTAACGGACTTATTTCACCATAGGGATCTTTCTAAAAGTCTAAACTAGGCAAAAAAAAGTGAGAAGGAGAAAAGCATTTATACAGGAAGAACAGAGGTGCTTAAATACATACATAACTATGTGAAAGGAAGGAATCCACCTCCTTATGCTTCAGGACTGGACCAAATCAGTCACCCAGCTTAAATTTGTCACTTTCCCCTACAATTATCATCTATGTCCCCATTCTTCTTCTTCCTAGTGTATTTCTGCATGTGCATTTGGATCAATGAACACTACTTTGCATGGTCAGTTGCATCTCCAGGGCACAGGCCCATGGCTTGCATATCTTTGTTGATGATGTCTTGCCATCTCTGTTTTGGATGCCTGTGAGGTCATCAATCATTGACTTCTAGTTGGTAGACAGTCTTGGCCACGGTGGAAGGTGCTGCTCTCTGGACATGTCCATACGAGCAAAGTCGGCATTATCTCATATTCTCTATAATTAGTGACACACAAAAATGTTGTCAATGGTGTCATTTGTGATGTGGCCAAGAAGGGAGGTGCCCAATATCCAATGGAGCATTCAGATTTCCATGGCATGGAGATAGCTTTTGGTCCCTGTTGTTGCTGCCCAGCATTCAGTGCCATACAGTGCAACAGGGGGATGGTTGTCTTGTAAATAAATGGTTTGGCATTCATTTGTCACATAACACACCAGTGAATTCTTGCCAACACATCCAGGCTGCATTCACCCTTGATTGCACCTCACCAATGATGTTGCCATTGCATTGGAGATGGGACCCCAGATACTGAAAAACGTCCACCTTCTTTAGGTTTTCTATCATCTATGTCCACACTGCTCACTTCTAATAAAAAAATAAATAAATTCTCATGTCTCCTCTTAAGGCAAACAAGTCAGGATTATTTCTCATATGACAAGAGAAGCTAAAGGGGATGTAGACCATTCAGAAGCATTTTGTTCAAGTCTCCAATGATATATTAGGGGTAGCTAATGTGTGTTTTAGGACTGATGGGTGTTTTTTGTGAATCCCTTTTTAAATCCCACCAGTTTTTGCTTTCTTGTTTATGTGTTTGTGTGTGTGTGTGTGTTTATGTGTTTATACACAGGACTATGGAGAAGAGCACAGAGATTAAAGTGTAGGGAAAAATAGAGCTTTTTTTAAAAAAAATCATTCATCTTCTATGAACTTTCACCAGTCAATTTAGCATTTTGAACTCCAGATAAAAGCTAAGCTTCAATCCAGTATTTTGTGTCCTTTTCATATGTGTAACTTTCCATGAATGAGCACCTTGTACTTTCCTATACAGTGCCTTCTCAGTCTTGTGTCCTTTCAGGATATAGCATTCTCTTCTTTAGAAGAAAATGCTTTGTTTATATTTTGAGATAAGGCACAATAAAATGCATACCATATTCTAAAATGTTTGATTCAGGCTTATTTGGAGGCTGCCATATAGCCTACTCATTCATTGATTGGTGTAATTTTCTCCTAATGGGTTTCTAACTCCCCACCCTACCCCATTACCTTTAATTAACAAACACTTTATCAAGCATATTTAGAAAGGAGAACAGTTACATGCTGAACTTCAGTTTTATAATCCTTAACTCATTTTTTTTCTAGAATAATGCAAGCTTTCTGTTTATGCATCAGTGGCACAGTGGTTAGAGTGCAGTACTGAAGGCTAATATACTTCTGCTGCCTGCCAGTTGCCTGCAATTTGGCAGTTCAAATCCCACCAGGCTGTTGTGGTCTCCTGGCGGCCTGCAGAGCTGGCAGCAGAGTCAGATAGTAGGGAGGAACATGGGCCAGTTATGGAGTTTGGGGAGGGCTCAGATGAGGGATCTCTGTCCAACACAGAGATGGGGTCAGGGCCATCTGAGAGTTATATGCTGACTCCAGAGCCTCCAGAATCTGACATCAGTGTGGCAGAACAGAGGGAGCCTGTTCCCAGTGCATGCTTGCACAGAGCTGCCAGAAGGCAAGAACAGTTAAGACAAAAGGGATGACTTGGGAGTAAGGCTTAGAGATGATTGGCCCCTCCCAAAAGACATAAAGGATAAACAAAGGGACATAAGCCTCCACACGATCGCATTCAATAGTTGGCTTGATGTCGATGCTGCTGTCATTATTATTCCTTCCTCATTTGGTGTGATCACCGCTACTTTGGTCTGCCATTAATATGGCAGATCACTCACATGCTGAAGTTTGCGATAGTTCCTTACAGTGTGGCAGACAGTCACCCTCTGTGTGCCCACACCTCGGGCTTCCTCACAGTTTAACTGATCCCTCCAGGATTTGCATGCCCCTTGGGGGGCCTCTAGATGTGCAGATTGGGGACAAAAGAACAGAGATCGATCTTCTCTCCCCACACTGCCGCAGCGCCGCAACTGGAAGTCCAACTTTGTTCATTCTGGTCGGTTTAAAATCTGAAGTTCTGTGTAGACTTTGTCCTCCATTTGCCCTTGTACAGCTAATTGGCAATTTAGTCATTGGCAGTATTTCAAGGGAGATAAAGGTGGGTGCTTATCAGCCTTATCCTGAAAGACTGTGGCAGACTTTTGTTGGACTATTCATAAACTGTTTGGGACTCATTATGGGCTGTGAATGCATATAATTCATAGCCGTTGAAATATTTTAAAAAATGGTTTTGGGGAACAATGTGTGATTGTTACTGTCTCAGGAAGCCTTGGTCAGAACACAGGCTCAAGCCTTCCATCCTTCTGAGGTTGGTAAAATGAGGACCAGGGGTGGGATTCTCTGCTTGCATAGCTATCGTAATTATTTACCTTCAATGTTACTTCAGGGAAGTAACACAGCTGAGGCATGACAATCCACTCTACTGTGTGAATCAGCTGAGCAGATATAGGTGAGCACAGCACAGGGGCAGGAAGGTGGGCCCACATGATCGTCGGATCAAACCGGTTCAGAGCCAGCTGGTCATTGCAGCTACGAGTTCGTCCGAACCAGTTAGAACCAGGAGAATCCCACCCTGGATGAAGACCCAGATTGTTGGGGGCAATATGCTGACTTGGTAAACCCACTTATAGAGGGCTGTAAAGTACTGTAAAGCAGGGGTCCCCAACCACCGGTCCGCGGACCGGTACCGGTCTGCGGAACAAGTCCTACCGGGCCACTGGCTTGCTGGCGCCGCCATCATCTTTTTGCTTCGATGAAAGCTCACGGGCTTTCATCAAAAAGATGAGCTTTTCCGGGTAGAAAGCTCACCGGAAAGCTCACGAGCGTTTCATCAAAAAGATGGCGGCGCCAGCTGATGCTGGTACCGGGCGCGGTGCCAGCTGATGCGGTAAAGGTTGGGGATCACTGCTGTAAAGAAATAAATAAGTCAAAGTGTTGTTGCTATTTCAGCAGCAGATTTTCATAGTGATGAAACTATCTTACCCAAAAAGTTGATAGGGATGAAACTGGAATGCTTGACAGCAAAAAAAAAAAAAAAAGTCATCTACAAAAAGTCTAAAACTGAGGTGAAAAATATCCACTCACAGACTGAGTCTTAATTTTTTTGACAATTGAATTCCAGCACGTTTATGCCACGAAACAGCACATATTCAGTTCTCTGAAATATGCTCCAGATTTCCTCTGGGCTTCTAGTCACTTCCTGACATGTCATAATTCAAGGAATACTTTAGAGATAGTTGTTGGTATCTGTAGTTTGCTTCATAAAACTGCAGAATGTGGGGTGGTTTTTTTTTTTTTTTTTTTGGATCACCTCTGAATAGAGCTGTTTATTTTGTATGTCTTTGCTAGAACATTTAGAAGTTTTGTGTCCCAAAACAAACCCTAGATGAGTTTGCATTGCTTTAGATGTTCTGCACCTTATGAGTAGCAATTATTTAGTATTTGTTTAATACCCAGCACTGCAGTCAATGTGAATACAGCAGGCTTCTTGCTAATTGGGAATTAAGCTGTTTCTTTTGTAAATAAATGTACATAGAATGTGTGGCTTTAATTTCCTGAGTAACAAAACTGAGTGAACTTGATTCTAAGTGCCCTGAAATATTAATCTTTCCCAATATTCCCAAAACAGAAATAATAGGAGCCTATTACTTTTCCTTTCTGCATTTGCCAAGAAAGTCTTCTGCAGTTACAATCCCAGGGTCATGTATTTAATAAGTAACTCTGATGACTATAATATTTCTAAGAGGAATGGTTGTCCTCCTAATTAGAAATCCTGAGTATCTGGGAAACTGAATCAAATGAATAAAATGCACATAACCCAAAATGACATTGTGTATACATGAATTATTCATAATAGAGATGGTTGCCATATTCCTCTTTCTTCTTTAAAGATCCATATGGAATACACGGACAATTTTACAATAAACACACAGAAAGCATCACAGCTCAACACATGATATGAAAATACTGTAAAAGTGTAAGTTTAGATGATACTTGGAGAGCATATTGCCTTAACAGCTCAATATTTTGTTGCCTTCTTTGTATGTGGGAACGCCTATAAATTTAAGTAACATCCTTATTCTAAAATGTATCCCACAGAGCAAAACATAATTTGGAATGAAGTCAGGAGTCTCACTTTCCCATGCCAAAGGTCTAAGTAAAGAGACAGATTTCACATCTCTTCTGAATCCATCAGTTCACCTAATTTTTATTTTAAATAATCCAAACTTCAGGTGGAGCTTCTAGCAAGATCAACCAGGCCTGACTTCCTGCTAAATTGCTTCACACTCCTGCAGGAGTTTATTCTAAATATGAGGTTGCTCTCCGTGGTCCTGAATCTAAAATCCCTTAGTGTTTGCATTAGCACAATTTAAAATATTTCCTCCCATCCTCCCACCCATTTTACTTAAGTTGATTGTATTCCGATAGTGTACTTTTGCCAAAGTTATTATATAGAACAAGTGATGACATAATTATTGATTCAGAGAGCCATCTGGGCCATTTCATGTAAAAGCCCAATTATTTATATGTTTTCAAACAGAGACATTGTATTGTTAATGTTTATCCTTCATCAACTGATTTGTGTCTTCAAGGTAACATCTATTGACATTGTTTTATTCTGGGGGAAAATGAGCAGGATGAATCTGGTTTGGACCCAGAGCTGTAGATATCTGAGAAATTAATCAATAATAAAAAAAACAGTACAAACAACCAAATATGTTGCCAATAAAACTATATTGATGCATACACAAAATCACCTGGAGTCAAGCATGCCCTAAAAAAAGACTCTGTGTGTGTGTGTGTATACTTGTGAAATGACATTTATACTTTTGAAATATATTTCTGGCAGTCATGAGTAATCACTAGCTGTTGTACTTAATGAATTTAACCATTATGGTGACACTTTTTTCTATTCAGCTGCTATGAATATGTTTTTTTTTTACATTGCCTCTATGATCTAGAATTGCAGGGAGTTTCATTTACTACAGTATATCAGAAATCTTGTAGTTTGTTATTCTTAAAGGTCTATTCTGATGTTACTACAGTAGTTTTGAGGTATATACCCCCAAGAACATTTTAAGACCATTCATCAAAATCCTTGAGATAACTGTTTATCCTACTGATAATTTCATTGCCCTCATCCCAGGTAAGGTAACACTAGAATGGAGTAATATACATTGTGGTATTTCTTTTTCTATTCGTTTACAAGTGACAAAACTTTTCTTACTGATATGGTGCACAGAGAAATTTCTTAAATGTAATCATAGATCATCTATTGGAAACTTTGGAAACTACTTGAAAGCCAAGTAAAGTGAAAGATTTTTCTATCACTGTGGCACAAAATCTGTTTCTTAATACATATTAGGTATTTGCGATTGAAAACCATTTTTCAACTCATAGCTACTACCATCTATTAAATTACATTGAATTTTGAAACTAAAGAAGGACAGCTTTTGAAATTGCTCTCATATATTGTATACACTTCTGCTTTAAGATGTATAAAATTACTTTGAAAATTTCATTTATTTACCTTGTAGCATATGTTTTGCTTTATTTGTTTTCTAGATGATCATGCCTCTATAGTTTTATATGCCTGTTTGATAATAGTTAGATATATACGCTTTTTGGATACAATATAATGAAGTGTAATAATAATGTATATGATTTTACTTTCTGAGAACACAAGATTAATACAGCAAGGTAACTAGAATACAAGGATGAAAAGAGTGAACCCAGTTTTAATTTTAATTTAATTTAACTCAGTGAATTGCTGTGCAGATGATATTGGTTTGTGATTTTATTGTTTCATTGTTTTACTGGGGACACAGAATGACAGATTTTTTTCCTTCCAGCTTTGGCCTATTTAGAAGCTATTTCTAAGCAAAAAGCACCACATGCCTTCCCTAACATTTAATTTGATGTATTGCAACAGTGGAATTTGGGGAGATGCAACCAGACAATTCACCACTAAAGTTCCAAATAACCAAGCATTATTAAGCTGTCTTGCCATTGTGCAGGTATAGTGAGAAAAGTGGTGCTATTTTATAGTGCTTTTGCCTTTATGATTTCTTCAAGTAAGATTGTGTGTGTGTGTGTGTGTGTGTGTGTGTGTGTGTGTGTGTGTGTGTGTGTGTGTGTGTGTGTGTGTGTGTGTGTGTATCTTTGGTTATTCGGGTTTTCTCCCGCGTAAGATTGGAAGTATCTAGGCAATGTTTTGATGAAGTCTCATTCATCATCTTCAGGCTTGTGTCTTCGGCTCTGTGCTTCTCAGAGTGATGTGAGCTTGCAGTTGCTTCTTCCTTTTAACTGCTAGTGGGGTTGTGACTTGATTGGGTGGGGCTTGGCTGTGTTCTGATTGGGTGGGGGTGTTCTCATTGGTTGGGGGTTGGCCATGTTCTGATTGGCTGGAGGTGTGTTCTGTTCAGGTGCGGGCTTGGTTGTGCTGAGGTTAGTCTTAGTTGCTGGGGTATTTGAGCTGGTGAGCTGTGATCCTGCTGTTTGGCTTCGAGTTCATGGTTGTGCTGCATCTTCATGGTGGGTGTCAGGTCACTTCATGTATGGCTTGGAGGGGTTTGAAGTGGGTAGTGATGCATCTGCAGTGCGGCTTCTGGTCCGTGGTCGTGTCTCATCTTCTGTGTGGGTGTGAGTCTGCTTTCTACGTGGAAGTGTGGTGGTGGCATCTTGTGTGGCCCTCGTGGGTGTGGGTCTGGTGTCATTCTTCATGTTAGGTACTCGTCTGTTCATGAGGGCGGGTTTCCAAATGGCTGGTAGGCGGGAGGTGTCATCTCATTTATTCATGCTGTGTGGGCGTTTTTCTATCTCTATGGCTTCTCTGATTATTCTGTTGTTGAAGTGTTCAGTTTTGGCGATAGTTCTGGTATTTTTAAAGTCAATCTCATGTCCTGTGGCTTTGAGGTGTTGGACCAGGGAAGAGGTCGGTTCTTCTTTTTGATTGAGTTCTTATGTTCTTCAATGTGTGCACTTATTCTTCTGTTAGTTTGTCCAATGTATGTGGTGGGGCAGGCGGTGCAAGAGATTTCATATACTCCTTGGTTTTCTAACTCGATTTTGTCTTTAGGGTTTCTTAGGATGTTGGATATTTTTCTGTTTGTGCAGAATGCTGTTTTAATGTTGTGTTTTTGGAGGATCTTGCTGATTTTGTCTGTAGTGCCTTTTATATATGGGAGGAGGGCTTTGCCGTTCTCTTGTTCTCTGTCTTGGATTTTGGTTGGGGTTTCTTTTTGGATTAGGTAGGTAATCTTCTTTGTTTGGAATCCATTGGCTGTTAGTACGTTAGTGAGAGTGTGTAGTTCAGATTTTAGGTGTTGTTCGTCGGCTAAGCATTTTGTTCTGTAGATGAGTGTCTCGGCTACAGAATTGACCTGTGCTGGGTGGTGGTGTGAGAGTGCGTGTAGATAGCAGTTTGTATGTGTTTTCTTCTGGTAGATGGTGTGTCCTAGGGAGCCATTGGATTTTTTTGTATACCAAGACATCTAGGAAGGGAAGTTGATTGTTAGCTTCTGTTTCCATGGTGAATTGTTTTTTGGGGTGTAGGCTGTTGAGGTGTGTGAGGAAGTTGTTCAGTTTTTCTTTCCCGTGTGGCCAGATTATGAAGGTGTCATCTATGTATCTGAGCCAGAGTTTGAGTTTGTGATCATGTTTTTCTAGAGCTTGTGTTTCAAAGTGTTCCATGTAGAAGTTTGCGATGACAGGTGAGAGGGGTGATCCCATGGGTGCTCCTTCTATTTGTTTGTATTTTTGTCCATTGTAGGTGAAGTATGTATTGGATAGGCAGTGGTTGGTCAGATCTAGGATGTGCTTGGGGGTTGTATTTGTTTTGGATGGCTGTCAAGGCTTCTTTTATTGGCACTTGGGTGAAGAGGGATATGACATCGATATCAGAACACAACACAAGAGTCTTCAAATACCAACTTAAGATACTGCAATGTTCATGAGGCCCGAGTTTCAAAATGTCTTTGCTTCCTACAAAGAACATTTGCTTCACAGCTGGCTTTTATCTTCTTGAAGGAGGGGTCATTACCTTGCAGCCTTACTCCGTAGTCGCCTGTGCTGCTGCAGCTGCTCTTTCCTGCGAGCAGCCCTGCGCGCACATGCACTTGGCACAGGCTCCTCAGGAACCTCCTCATCACTGCTGCCAACCCCCACAATCTCTGAAGGCAGCAGTCTACTCCCTAATGGTCCAGGCCCCTCATCTGAGTCCTCACTCTTCTCCACCATCACACCTGCTGCTGGCTAATCACAACAGCCAATGGGGAAGCCAGACTCACTTAACAACCATGTTACTGATTTAACAATGGCAGTGATTCACTTAACAAATGTGATGAGAAAAGTTGTAAAATGGGGCAAAACTTGCTTAACAAATTTTTCACTTTGCAACATAAATTTTGGGCTCCGTTGTGGTCGAACGTTGAGAACTACCTGTATGTGGGTAAGTATATATGCATGTATATCTTGGTATTTATTTATTCATTTTTTTTTTTGCAAGAATGATATCAAAGTGGTTTGCCACAGTCATTTTCTGACTTTTTTTACTTTCCTGTTTGATCCTTTGCCCTGGCATTTCCTGATAGTTCCCCACTCAAGTCCTAACTAGGACTGACTTTATTTAGTTTCTTAGGATCACTTAGTTGTTTGTGTACACATGCACAATATGTGTGTATGATTTGTTGTTCTTTGCTTTGGAAGTTAATAGAAAACAAACAATAGCGAAAAGCAACAGTCAACATCCCTTCCAATCTATTTTTAAGCAAAGGATTAAAATAGATTCTTACACAGACCTAATTTATAGATGTATTTATTTATAATAGCTATCACCCTGTGCATAGAATTAGAAAGCTAATTGCAGATGTAAGGCTTTTTGAAGAAAAATTTTATGTAGTCAAAAACAAAGAGTGGATGTAAGGAGATATTTTTAATCTCTCTTTTATAAAATTTTTCCCCTTATCATATTCATACAAACTTCATTACAGTTAATGTAGCACACAAATATCTTCCGCCACTATTATTAAGACTCTATTTTATGGAAAGTGATTTCAGAAACATAACTGAATGTAAGAAAAAATAATATAAAGAGAAAATTAAACACAATGAATCAGTACTACAGATTAATCCTATATCATTTTCAATATGTTCTGAAAAAAATTGATGTGAAATCAAGTTTTCTGTTTGTATACATGCTTTTTACTTAATTCTTAATTCGTGGGAATAGACTCAGCCAGTATGACCCATTACATAATACACAATGCAATATTTATAAGATAATGTTCCAATAAGCTACATATAGAATATATTACAAATAATTACTCTATTACCAGCTCACACTTCACATTAGCAACAGATTAGTAAAAGCATTGCCCTAATTCAATTTATAGTTATTCATGTAAATGAATATTTGATGCAGTATTAATTATCTGTTGGCCTGGCTGACATTGCTGATTATATTTCTCTCTTAATAAAAAAAATGCTAGTCATATAAAAACATCCCCTCCCCAACAAATCAGACTTCAAGACATTTTTATTTTCAGCATATTTGAAAAAGAGAGAGAGGTATTTCTAGATGAAGGTTAAAATCTTCTTCTAAACCCTGAACCTTACAGTGGTTTCTACATTGATATCATGATTTCCTAAAATAGTTTCTGTTATCTTAATAATCTCATCTTTCTCTATATATTTCAGGTACTTGAACAGATTTAACTTATATGAAATGGACTGGAATCTATATGTATGTGAAATAATCATGGATGGTGTAGTCAGGACTTATCTGAGAATTAGTTAACAGGATATTTTCATTGGTTAATAAACTAATAAAATCCATAATGTGATAGAAACACTCATTCAACTGCAACTAGAACTTTTCTTGCTGGGATGAATGGGTACTCAATTAGAAAAGAGTTATGGAACAGTATTATATATATATATGCAGGTCTAGGTATGTTTGGGTCTTTTCCCGTGTAAGATTAAGAGTATCTCGGCAACGTTTCGGCGAGGTCCCACTTGCCATCCTCAGGCTGGTGCTTTCGGCTTCGTGCTGGTGCAAGCAGTGTGTGATCGGAGCTGCCGTCTCTCTATAAATACTGGTGGTGGGGGCTGATGTGCTGGGCTGGTTGGCTGTGCTGCTGCCTCTTGATTGGTTGATGGAGTTGATGTTGGTATAATGGGCTGTGTGATGGCCTTGTGAGTTTTGTTGTGGAGATATCCTGGATCTTGTGCTGTAATCTCCTTGGTCGTTTGTTTTGTAGTGATCTTTTTTCCATTAGCCTCTCGTGTTTTAACGGCTTGGGTAATGGGTTGTGTGATGGGCTTGCAAGGTCTTTTGTTGTGGTATCCTGGGTCCTGCATTGTAATCAAAGGCACCACAGACAAAATCAGCAAAATTCTCCACAAACACAATGTCAGGACAGCCTTCGGCACTGACCAAAAAATAGCCAACATCCTAAGAAACCCAAAAGACAAGATCCAGCTAGAAAACCAAGGAGTTTATGAAATACCATGCAACAATTGCCCAGCCACATACATTGGACAAACCAACAGGAGAATAAATGCACACATCGCAGAACACAAAAACGCAGTCGGAAGAGAAGAAAGCCACAGGACATGAAATTAATTTCGAAGGAACCAAATTAATATCCAACACTGAACACTCCAGCAAGAGAATAATCAGGGAAGCCATTGAGATAGAGAAACACCCCCATAACATAAATAGACGGGACAATACCTCCCACCTACCAGACATCTGGAAGCTAGCCCTCACCCACAAACAAGTCCCAGCCACGAAAACCAACACCAGACCCGAAACAACATGGGATAGCACAGCACAAGACCAAGGATACTACAGCAATAAGTCTCACAAGCCATTATCAACCCATTACCCAAGCTGTTACTACACAGGAGGCTAATGGAAAAGAGATCAAAACACAAACGACCCAGGAGATTACAATGCAGGACTCAGGATACCACAACAAAAGAACTTGCAAGCCCATCACACAACCCATGACCCAAGCCGTTAAAACACGAGAGGCTAATGGAAAAAAGATCACTACAAAACAAACGACCAAGGAGATTACAGCACAAGATCCAGGATATCTCCACAACAAAACTCACAAGGCCATCACACAGCCCATTATACCAACATCAACTCCATCAACCAATCAAGAGGCAGCAGCGCAGCCAACCAGCCCAGCACACCAGCCCCCACCACCAGTATTTATAGAGAGACGGCAGCTCTGATCACACACTGCTTGCACTGGCATGAAGCCTAAAGCACCAGCCTGAGGATGGCGAGTGGGACCTCGCCGAAACGTTGCCAAGATATCTTAATCTTACATGGGAAAAGACCCGAACACACCTAGACCTACATACCTGTACCCGTGAAAATCTATGGAAAAAAAATATATGTATATGTTATGTCTTACCTTTCCAAGGAAGATGAAAACTCCAAACTCCAACAAATACAGGCAAGCAAGAAGATTCAGTATTTACAGAGTTAATTCCTTTATACAGACAATGTTCTTGGCAGTAGAACAAACGCTGCCTGCCAAGTCCGACAAGATAACCAGAAGAATTAATCACTAAAGCTTCCAACGCAGACCACAAGAAACAAAACACACCGAAGCCTGACAGAAAAGTAAAACTTTGTCCCGTACAGAGTTTCCAGAGAAAACACACCCACTTTTATCCACTGTGGGGTGTGTCTCAATGAGTCAGCTCACTCTCTGATTCGCCCACGCCTCCTACGTTGCAGCTCACACCTCTTCCTGCGACACTGCCTAGGATCAAGCCAACATTCGTCCACTTGATCCCCTGTCAGAGGCTGCTCCGATATGCCCTCCTCCTCCTGATTAGTCTCAGGCTGTCCCTCTCAGCTATCTGCTGAAACCTGAGGCATCATCAGGGAAGAAGGCACTGCCAAAGAGGAAGGTCCTGGGAGGAAGGCATTCCCAATTCCTCCTCCTCATCTTCCGAGTCCTCCTCCTCTAACAATGCAGACTCAGGAATCGGAGCCACAACATACATACATACATATACATATACATATACATACATATACATACATATATACATACATATACATATACATATATACATATATATATATATACATATACATATACATATACATATACATACATACATACATATATACATATATATATATATATATATATATATATATATATATATATATATATATATATGATAATTGTTACATTATTATATGCACAAAAATAGAAAGACTGAAATACAACAGAAGAATGGCTGGTGAATATGACAATTAGCACAGAGGGAAAAATAGATGTCTTTAATTAGAGAAAGGACAATAACTCTAACTGGAAATCCCTTATGGACTTTTTGCTGGAAAAAAATAAACTTCTGATTTATGTATTTGATGATTAAAAAGGGTAGACTGTGGAAAAAGGAAATCATGTTGTAACCTTAGAGACAGATGGTAAAATATAAATGTCCTTGGAAACTGCTGTTAAGAAATTCAAAAGCCACTTCTTTATAACTTTTCCTTTCCTTTAATCCCTCCCCTCATCTCTATTAGTTTCCTTGTCCTTTTTTCCACTTATTTTTTTCTTTACTTCAAAAAATATTTTTGTATGGCTGAAGTACTGCAGACTAGACAATGATCAGATAAGAGGCAACATAGCCTGGAAAAGCAAAGAGACATGATAAATATCTCACAAGGGTTGTTTCTTGGACTAATAGAGGTGAGGAGAAAAGTATTTTCAGAATTGCAAGATTCTGCTATATTACCTTATATAAAGTTAGGGGTAGTACTTCTGGATGTACTACTTGTCTGGACTATCTCATAAGGCTGACAAGCCCAGATAAAGTATGATTGGATAGACTATTATTGGGTAGTTTATTGGCCTAATGAACTATTGGCCTGTTGATGTTCTGCCTGTTCTGAAAGGATTTTACTGCTTGGGGGAAGATGGTGTTTTGTCTTCAGATGCACAAGTATATTACATTTAGCATCTAGGTCAGGATGTCAATCACATTCACAGAGTCATCCTGGCTTCTGTGAGTCCAAAGTTCAGTTAGCTGCCTTGAAGAAAATTGGAAAACATACATCAATATAAAATACAATGGCTAACATAGACTAGAATTGGAAATTGTAATGAGATTAAGCCACTACTGCCTCATATTCACTTTTTAGGCCTAAAATTAAAATTTTGGTAATGACTTCTAAGGTCATGCTTGAGGCCACATGTTTCAAAATCTTTTTTTCATATTGCACAATGTTGCCTCAACCATTTAGTGAGCTGACCCAATTCTGAGTTGATCACAGTGTTAGCCCCTCTTCCCTCAAGCTTCATCCATAAAATCATTTTTAAAGCTGGTAGATACCACTTGGTGCATTTGACATTCAGTCAAGGACTGTTAGAAAGATAACTGCAGTCATTCAAGAAATGTCAAATTTGTTGGCTAGAGTCAAGATTTCAGAGATAGAATGTTCTGCTTGATTGGATAAAATCCCCCAAAAGGTTAAATTTCAAAAGTCTGCCACTTTTAGCAAAACTTAGAGAACATTTTAAAATGTTAGGAAAGATAGATTTTCCAAACAATACTGAGTCGGGGCCCAAATAATTTCTACAACTGTCCTTTCCTCAATAAACTTTTTGTATTTGCTGAAACCCATCATGTTACAAAAGTAATTTGTAGTAAGTAATTTGTTTAGCTAGACATGTCAATATAGATTTTCTCAGGCATTCTGGAGATGAGATAATTGTTGTTTCCTACGTTTCTTTTTTCTCAAGCAATTCATTCGCTAAAAAAGAAAATTCATATTAAACTGTATAGTTGGACACCTTCTCTTGGGTTTGAGGATTGGCAAAAAATGTTAAGTTGATTTTGAACAGAAAGATCTATTTTTTGTCGCATGAATTGAGGTGGGAAGTTATTTTCAGCTGGACAGAGTAGGATGTGTCTGGCAGTTAAGTTCTTCCTTCAAAAGCCTGTGAGGATTTCAAATACCACTGTCGTTAGCTTATAGTACAATAGTATTTGAAGAAACGTCTTCTCATTTATGAGCAACCTGACCATGAGGACATTATCAGAACCCCTTCTGAAAGTTCCTCAACTGATGACCTTTGGGAGTCATTAATTGGAATGACAGTGACCAGCCACACGAAGATCTGCCCATTTTCTCAGGTCTTTCAATTTTTTTGCAATTTGCTACTCTCCAGGGTTTTGAAGCAATTTTTTTCTACAGCTGTTTTAATTGCGGCCATACTGCATTTTTGGCTTGCTTCAAACCTGAGAGTTTTTGTTATGGATCCAATAACAAATCTTATTAACAAATTATTATTATTATTATTATTATTATTATTATTATTATTATTATTTAAAAAGACTATTTTGAAGCAAGTTCTGAACTTTGTGGCTAGAAATGTGGGCCATGTCCTTGTGTTCCCAGCTTAATTCTGCTGAATAATGCCATTATGTTTACTACTAGGTTTGTGCAAAGTTTAGCTATAATCCCAACATAAATGTTGCCTATGCACTCATACCTGTTTAGACAGATGGGAACTGGGAATAATTGCAAAATCTGAGGTTTGTAAAGGTTGCTGCTACTTTAACCCTACTTCATGTGGTTAGAGCAGGACGGTCAAATTCCCGGCTCATGGGCCTGATGTGTCACACTGCCCCACACCCAGTTTAGGGAAGGGGGGAAAAGTCATAATATGTCACATGACAATACTGTGACGATGTGAGTTTGACACCCCTGGCTTAGAGCAAAGGTAAGCAACTTAGTGACTGCTGTTAGGGATAACATTGTTTACCCTAACTGGTTTGGGTAAAAATAATAAATAAGTTATCATGGTTTGTTGGTTAAAGTGTGTGTAACTTTAACTACAAGAATGTAATTAAGGGTGTGGTTAAAAGAAGCAAGTCAATTGCAGCTCTCTCTCTCTGGCTTAATGATCCCCAATTACTGGATGGATTGATGACTGCGTTTTTCCTTACTGGAACGGAGGAGAGAAAGGAGTGTTGATTTCTCAACGGAGAGGAGAGATAATACGGACTGATTTATTGTAAGTGAACTGACATTGGCTATTCAACACGGACTTTGCAAATTGAGTATACCCGACTGGACTGACTGAAATGATACATGACTAATGGACCGCTTATTTTGACTATGCTATAATTCCTAATGGAATAAACTATATTTTTGATAGCACAAGCGTATCTGCTTTTTTACTGCGTGTTAACTAAAATACAAACTTATCTCACACATTTACCTGTCTGCCTATTTGACTACGCTACACATTCTGTTTAGTTTGTTTTCCTTAACACTCGTTGGGGAACTCAGGCTTAACAACTGCCATATGTTTTCAAGGGCAGATCTTACAATCGTTTGCCATTGGTCATGTTGCTGAGGTCAATGGGAATTGAACCCCAAAACTAAAAGACCCCTGTCTTAGTGGCTGGTCAATACATTTTCCTAATATCTACTACGAAGCAAACATTTTTTTTCATTCTATAACCGAACTAAGTTCATTTTTGTCAAGTAGTTGCAAACATTGCTTTGGAACTATTTGAAAGTACAGCAGCTGAGGAAATTTTCCAGTCATTGTTTCACTCTGAGCCAACTGACAAATTAAATGAAGCTGGAAGGAGGAATAGTCCTGTGATATAACAATGCTGTCTGAAAATGGAGTCTATCCTCATTCAGACTGTACCCGTATTTATAATATTGAACAGTAGCTGTCTGCACACAGAGCGTCTGGAAGACAATCATGGCCATTGTTCCTTCCACTTATAATAGACGTAGCCATCTTTAGGGCATCCTCCATTTGGGGAAGATGCAGAAGCTCCATGTCTTTGACCCTGCTTTTGTTACTTCCTTTCAATGTTTCAGACAGCATTCACTGTGAAGTATTTATTGATTACTGTCCCTTGTTTTTCAAATTGCTCATCAAACCTCAGGGATGCAATGGTTTCCTTTTAGATTTAGCCAACTGTTTGACTATTTTCAATTGCAAAGTTAATGATGATGTCTATGTTAGAGTCAAAAAAAAACTCAAACTTTTTTTTCTTTTTTTCTTTTTCTAGTTCTTTGACAGAATGAAGGTCATTCTAGATATTGTTCAGACCAGGCTGCCTGTTTCCTTTCAGATACAGGTTCAAAGTAGTGGTAGAATTCAACTTTTTTTTACTACCAGTTCTGTGGGCGTGGCTTGGTGGGTGTGGCAGGGGAAGGATACTGTAAAATCTCCAGTCAGAGGTGGTATTTGCCGGTTCTTCCAACTACTCAAAATTTCCTCTACCGGTTCTCCAGAACTGGTCAGAACCTGCTGAATACCACCTCTGGTTCAAAGGGAAACAAATGCAGAGGGAATATTTGTAAGGGAAGCAAGTGCAGAAATATAGGTGGTCCATGTTTAGTGATTGTTTGGCTAGGATTATGTAAAAAAAAAGTTCTGTGACCAGTTCATTTATAACCATCCCATCATCCCACAGTCATCACCATTCAGGAGCTTTGCAACCTGTGTTCTTCATAATTGACTTGATCAGGGATAGAGAAAGCAGGAATAAAATCTTACATCATGGTCACATGGATTTTCACTTAATGAAAAAAGGTATGGAAACCATACCCCAATGTGGCCATCCTATTAATATTGTTTTATGGTATGGATGCAAATATCTTGGTTTGGAAAAAAAAGAAAACGTGAGCAATATTTAATCAATGAAATGAAAAAAAAAATCAGTATGAAATGTGTCTATTATGAATGGATCTCCCTCATTTGATAATATATAGCCTTGGGAATATACTTACGTACTTACAAATGTGACTTTTTCTTTAGTGACTGGGATCTGAGTTCATAATTTTGGACTCTGTTTGAGAAATAAGTACATTCTACTCTTTTTTTGGTGGTGGGTTGGGGTGTCTGTGTGTGTGTGTGAGAGAGAGAGAGAGAGGGAGGGACGGAGGGAGGGAGTTAAGGAGGGAGGGGAAAGAAACATTGGAATTCTCCAAAGCATCAGAAGACAGGACCAGAAGTGATGGATGGAAACAAACCAGAACTAAGGAGAAATTTCCTGACAGTTACAACAAAATTAATCAGTGGAAATAAACTTGCTTCCCAAAGTTGTGGGTACTTGAACACTGGAGATTTAAAAGAAAAGATTAGAGAACCAATTGTATGAAATGGTTGATCAGGGGGTTGGCTAGAAGACTTCCAAGGTCCCTTGCAACTCTTTTATTCTGTTATTCTGTTACTAGATTACATCAGAAACTTCTTTTCTTGGCATTGTCTTTTAGGAAAAAACTTATCACTGCTTCATATACATAGTTAAATACTCCAAAAACTGACCAGAATCTGTTTTTCTAAGATTCAAAATGGCTCAGCCAATCATTCTCTACCAAATGACCCTTGGAGAAATGGATATTGTCAGTGTTGTTCTAATTAATGTCCAGAAAAGATGGCAATACTTTGATTACAGAAGAAAAAAAAACAATGGTAACTACATGGCAAACATTTCTAATGGATGGAAGTGCTACTTGTCTTCTTATACCCCTCTCCCTTTTCAGTGACAAAGAACAGTATGATAAAGGAAGGCAGAAAACCATTTCAGCTTCATTCTGTATGTTTACTTTCTTGAAATACACTACATTAAATTCATGGCTATTCCTTCAGGAAAAAACTATAGGATTACAGCCTTTTCCAGGTGTCCCTATTATGGTCTGATGAATTCAGATATGTGGTATTAAAAAACAATGATATCTGCTGGACATTGAAGTTTCTGTTTATGTTGGTATTATTTGAAATTGTAGGACAGCGGTGTCAAACTCGATTTCATTGAGGGCTACATCAGGGTTGTGTTTAGCCTTGGGGGTTGGGGTGGGCATGGCCAGGGTGGCATCATTCGTTTCAGGGGTGCCTATGGCCCATGTGTTCTGCCAGAGAAAACAGACTCCCAAGCTCCATTTTTGGCTGAGATGGACTCCTGCAACCCTCTGCCAGCAAAAACACTGCTTGGGGGGAGGGGATATTTCTAGGACAGCCCCACAGGCCAGATCTAAGCACTCCGTGGGCCGGTTTTGGCCCCCACACCTTGAGTTTGATATCCCTGTTGTAGGGGAAACAAAATAGCATAGCAGTGGCTGTCCATTCATAGATACTTATGGGTTCTTCCTCTTTTTTTACACTCTAATAACCATCGTCCTGGAAAGAACAAGGGATTATCTGAGGCTGAAATTTCAACTGAAGAAGCATTATTTAACAGGTTGCATTTTATCCAATAAGTCTATGGGAATGTAGGATAATTTTCCCCTTATTGAGATGTTATCCTCATTTAAAACTGAGATCTCTCATAAAGTGCTTGCAGACAAGGTCCAGACCTGTGTGAAGTGCTCCAATGCCATTCCTCAAAGGACAAGAGATGTGGATGGAGCATCAGCTAGGAAAATCAATTATCCAATAAGTTCAGTGGGGAAAGGGGTGTCCAACTAGGGTCTGAAATCAGCTTTTTGAGCTGCCACTCCTCTTTCATCTTCATCTATAGGGCACTCTGGACTTGTTATATTCATAATTGTTTTCCTTTATTGCAACAAAACCCAGCTTTGCCTCTGAAGTGCCACGCCATTCAATCAGCAGATGAACCGATCCTTTCTCCTTTTGTTCAATCTGCTAATAATATTAAAAAAAAACAGGTTCACTATTTAATTTCTGTCATCCTTTCCAGATTTTTGGAATGGTTCAATGTTTAGCAGATGGCTGAAGAATGAAAGGCTTTGTCCTGCCCCCTCAGCAGGAGGTGAAGGCCTGCTGAGTTTTTGGGCCATGAATACATTTAATCAAGTTACCAAAAGCAAGAGAAGCTGCGGGAACAGTTTGGAGCTGGCTGTTTGATTGTTGAGCCCCTCAGGCAGTAAATGACCTCATCAACCTGAGCCTCATGCTTAGTATACCTAAGTTAGAGTTTGGAAGTCACCATATGGCTTCTTCTAAATACAGAACGGAAGAAGCTGAAATCTCTTTGTGGGTTTCAGAAGGCAGCTTTTTCAGTTTTCTCCCATATAATTTCATTCTCTTTCTTTCCATCCTTTAAATCTACTCCATTTTCCATTTAACTTAAGACTGTTTTCCTGTGACAGGCTGGAAATAACTTGATATTTTACTTGCAACCTGTGTGTGCATGCATGTTTGCACATGTGCCTTTGAGTCAGGATGGTTTTTTTTTATCCATTTGCAAAGCTCTTCATTTTTCTTGCAAGATCTTAGCAGTTGTTTGCCATTACCTCCTCCTTCCAGGTCCAAGGTCAATCAGCTGGCTTTGTGACTAAGGTGGGACTAGAATTCCTAGAATCCTAGTTTCTAGCCTGATGCCTTAATCACTGTATCAAACTGCAATGGTATCCACCCTATGAATTGCAACTACTCTCAAACACACGACCTGCGGGCCAGACACATTACATGCTGGCCCCACCCCTACCTGGATTAGCAAAGAGTGGGAAAGTCCCGATACGTGATACCATGACTGTCAAGCCTAAAATTGACTCATGTGTAGCCATTTTAGTCATGCTTAGTATATATTCTTTTTCTTACTTTCTCTTTGGTCATGGGAAAAGGGTTTCGGGCTTGCCACATTTCTAAGGGGGGAAGAAGTGGAGATAGGGAGAGTTTAGGCTAGGTGATTCTTCTTCCCATGGGAATATGAGCTGAAGGTGTTCAGGCCCCTTTCGGTGGAGATTTATGACATCAAGCAACGTTGAATTACTTCTGTCTGAGAATGTGACTTTGGGGGGTTCTTTCTAACTTCTGATATTGTGGGGTAATTCCGGGTTGTGTCAGATCCGGAATTACCACAGACTTTGCCAATTTGATGCTTTCCTAAATAAAAGAAATTGTCTTGGAAGATGGACTTTGCTCTTTTCTTTTTTAAATGGATTTCATCACTTGGAAACCTGACAATGACAATGCAAGTTTGATACCCCTGTACTACACAGTTAAGTCCTTTTAAGGAGTCATCAAGAAGGAATGAGCTCAACACAGAGTGGGAACTACATCACATATGAGCAAGATGGACAAAACGGAAATGTTCTTCTGAGTGTTCCTTGTTTTAAGGTGCTTTTTAGACAACAATGTGCATTTTATCCCCCCCCCCAATGATAGGTAATTGCTCTATTGCAAGTTGGATATCAGAGTTTCATTGTGCTATAGCACCTTTTGCTACAGGCTTCAGATACTGCCATGGATTAAGCCAGGGCTGTCAAACTCGCGTTGTCACTGTGTCATCATGTGACGTAGCAGGAGTTTTTCGCTAAACTGGATGGGGCGGGGCCAGCACGTGACTCATCTGGCCCACGGGCTGCAAGTTTGACACCCCTGGATTAAGCAATTGCTGTCCCTGATTTTGAATGAGAGTTTCACTAGACCTGCAGCTCAAATCTCATATCCACAGAATAAGGGCATATTTAAGGACCTCAGTCTACAACACTTCAAGCCACAGCCCACAGAAAGCCAGTCTGGTCTGCTGATCCATCGCACCACTCACAGTGCTGCAACTTGCCATCTGGGTTGAGAGGTAGGGGGCCCAGCAGGAAATCAGCCTTTCTAGCCAGAAAAGGAAGATTAGGAGACCAGCAGTCAACCACACATTTCTTCCAAAACACACCCACACAGCAGGATTCAAAAACCTTGTTGTTGCATTTGCTGAATTGTGTAAACAATAGTGTGAGAATACCTCTACAGGAACAGATGCAAGGTTCTCATTAAAATGCTTTTTACAGTTGTCTTCCTTGGATGCTAATAATATTATAATTGTGTGTTCCCTTTATAAGAAGAGAAAAAAATGATGCTTTTTAAGGCTAAATCTACCTTCTTGAAATAATGTGCAAATTGGAGAGAACCATAGATAGAATTATTTTAATTACCATTTGAAACAATATATATTTTACTTGTAGGCAAAACTGTGACATATATATATATATATATATATATATATATATATATATATATATATATATATATATATATATATATATATATATATATATATATATATTTGTTTTCTTAAGTTTTCGGTACTTACATGTATGGTGTTCGGCTTGGTTGGGTATTTTCCCACGTCATTGTAGTTCTTTTAAAGTTGTAGCAACGTTTCAGCAGAATCTCATCTGCCATCATCAGGCTTCTGTATTGTGTCCGTCTGTGAGTCAGACTTTTACAGTAGTTTCAGATTTGAATTTGGGGCAGCCTATTGCTGTGCCAGAATGGTTTTTCTTCATCCTGATTGGTTGGGAGTCTTGGTCTGTGTTTATTGGTCTCGGAGTTTGCTGTGTTCTGCTTGATTGGTGTCTCTAATATCTTCTGTCTGTTTTTGGCTCTTTTTGTATCTTGATTGGCTGGCAGCATTGTGTTGCTTTAATGGAGGCCTTTAGTGCAGCTTGGCTTGGGTAAATGGACGGCTATCATTAGTTAGGAAGCTGGGTTTCATCTGGGTGCCTGGTTGGGGTGTGTTTGAGCTGGAGGTATCAGGGGGATCTGTTTGTGCCCAGGTGTTTGCCTGGCTTGTGGTGTGGAGATTTTTGTTTGTGAGTGCAGGCTTCCAAATGATTGACAGCCTGGTGGAATCATCTCTTCTGTTCATGCTTTCTGGTCTTTTTCAATCTCTATGGCTTCTCTGATGATTCTGTGATTAGGGTTTTCTATAGTGGCCAGGGTTTTGGTGCCATTGAAGTTGATGCTATGACCTGTGGCTTCCATGTGTTGGACTAGTGAGGAAGTGTGTTCCAGATTTTTGACTGCATTTTTGTGTTCATCCAGGCGGGTGCTTATTCTTCTATTGGTCTGTCCAATGTATGTGGCCGGGCATGATGCACAGGGGACTTCGTATATGCCTTGGTTTTCCAGGTCAATTTTATCTTTGGGGTTGCTAAGGATGGCTGCTATTTTTCTGTCTGTTTTGAAGACAAAATTAGTAAGGTACTACACAGACATCACATCAGGACTGCCTTCAAAACAGACAGAAAAATAGCAGCCATCCTTAGCAACCCCAAAGATAAAATTGACCTGGAAAACCAAGGCATATACGAAGTCCCCTGTGCATCATGCCCGCCACATACATTGGACAGACCAATAGAAGAATAAGCACCCGCCTGGATGAACACAAAAATGCAGTCAAAAATCTGGAACACACTTCCTCACTAGTCCAACACATGGAAGCCACAGGTCATAGCATCAACTTCAATGGCACCAAAACCCTGGCCACTATAGAAAACCCTAATCACAGAATCATCAGAGAAGCCATAGAGATTGAAAAAGACCAGAAAGCATGAACAGAAGAGATGATTCCACCAGGCTGTCAATCATTTGGAAGCCTGCACTCACAAACAAAAAATCTCACACCACAAGCCAGGCAAACACCTGGGCACAAACAGATCCCCCTGATACCTCCAGCTCAAACACACCCCAACCAGGCACCCAGATGAAACCCAGCTTCCTAACTAATGATAGCCGTCCATTTACCCGAAGCCAAGCTGCACTAAAGGCCTCCATTAAAGCAACACAATGCTGCCAGCCAATCAAGATACAAAAAGAGCCAAAAACAGACAGAAGATATTAGAGACACCAATCAAGCAGAACACAGCAAACTCCGAGACCAATAAACACAGACCAAGACTCCCAACCAATCAGGATGAAGAAAAACCATTCTGGCACAGCAATAGGCTGCCCCAAATTCAAATCTGAAACTACTGTAAAAGTCTGACTCACAGACGGACACAATACAGAAGCCTGATGATGGCAGATGAGATTCTGCTGAAACGTTGCTACAACTTTAAAAGAACTACAATGACGTGGGAAAATAATCCAACCAAGCCGAACACCATACATGTGCACCGCGAAAACTTAAGAAAACAAATATCAAACCTCTACGGGAGGAAATAAACAGCCAGATCAAAACCTACGAGAAACTGGAAATTAAAAGAGCAGGAATACTATGTGACCTCCAATTCCTACGCAGCTGCAGAGACAACAACACTACACCAACCTGCTTCAAATTAACATTTCATCAAAGCACAGCAGCCACTAAACGTATCCTGAAAAGAACTGAAATGGCTTTACTACGGAACGAGCTCCACAGTAAGAGATTCCGATTAGATCAGTTAAACAAAGATTTGCTAGCACTACACCTGGAACTGAGCAGCAAAATCCACCCTCTACTTTGGGACAAGATAAAACAACTTACAACTTGGAGAGCTGATTCTGAAGGTATTTACAAACAGGAAAAATTATTGAAAAAATTAAAGAAATTAGAACATGACAAGAAAACCCCCAACAACTCACAACAACACCTGAAACAATTAGTGCACAACGTTTCCAACAGAGAACTCACCAAAACAGAAACAGATGTCCTAACCAAAGGATTCAATTATGCTATAGCACCCCAAAAAAATCCCCACAGAATCCATCATATGTGCAGTAGAATCCAGCCTAACTAAATTAAGTACAGATGAAGCTGATAAAATAAGACACCAAGTTACCAACATCTTATGCACAAGCAAACCACCAAAAAGCAACTTACAGAAAAATGAAATCAAAGCACTACAAACCCTGAAAAGAGATAGCAGCATAATCATCCTCCCAGCAGACAAAGGGAATGCCACTGTAGTAATGGACAGAAAAGACTACGAAACAAAATTGACAGACCTACTCCAAGACTCCACATACAAACCCATAAACACTGACCCAACCACATATCTGGAAAAATTAACCAAGAAGAAAATTATAACCAGCCACATAAGCAAAGAGATCCAACACATGATCATACCCAGAGAGAAATCTTCCAGATGCCCCAAACTATACGGCCTCCCAAAAATACACAAAGAAGGCATACCTCTCAGACCCATAGTCAGCTCCAGAGGAGCACCACTACAAAACCTAGCTAAACACCTAGCAAAAGAGCTACAGCCCCATGCTGAAACAGCAGCTTCTCATGTAAAAACTCATACCACTTCTTGGAAATGATCAAAGATCTACACGTGGAGCAAGAAGATCTGCTTGTAAGTTTTGACGTGGTTTCACTATTCACTCAAGTCCCGATAAAAGAGACCCTTGAAATCATCAAAAATAAATACCAACCAGCTAAACACCTCATGGAACTAACAGAACACTGCTTAACCAACACATATTTCATATACAAAGGACAAAGATACAAACAAATAGAAGGAGCTCCCATGGGATCAC
Source organism: Notechis scutatus (assembly GCF_049901735.1). Classification (NCBI taxonomy): domain Eukaryota; kingdom Metazoa; phylum Chordata; class Lepidosauria; order Squamata; family Elapidae; genus Notechis; species Notechis scutatus. Next base: position 220,545,941 of record NC_142009.1, read on the forward strand.
CACTGTCACCTGTCATTGCAAACCTGTTCATGGAAGAATTCGAATCCAGAGCCCTGGCCAATGCCACCCTCAAACCCAAACTATGGTTAAGATACATCGATGACACATTCGTGATTTGGCCCCATGGACAAGAAAACCTAAACAATTTCCTAACACACCTAAACAGCGCACACCCCAAAATCAAGTTCACCATGGAAACAGAAACAAACAAACAACTACCATTCCTAGATGTACTAATCTACAAAAAAACAGATGGCACACTAGGACACACCATATACCAGAAGAAAACCCACACCAACCGCTACCTCAACGCCCAATCCCACCACCACCCAGCACAGATAAACTCCGTGGCTAAAACACTAATTACCAGAACCAAACGCCTGGCAGACAAGACACACATTAAGACTGAACTATGCACCCTGACTAAAGTACTGACAGCCAACGGCTTCCACAAAAGCAAAATCACCAGCTTGATCCACAAAAACACACTGAAACATAATAGAGACCCAGAAGATGAACAGACCTATGGAACAGCTGTCCTGCCCTACATAAGAGGTACTACAGACAAAATTAGTAAGGTACTACACAGACATCACATCAGGACTGCCTTCAAAACAGACAGAAAAATAGCAGCCATCCTTAGCAACCCCAAAGATAAAATTGACCTGGAAAACCAAGGCATATCGAAGTCCCCTGTGCATCATGCCCGGCCACATACATTGGACAGACCAATAGAAGAATAAGCACCCGCCTGGATGAACACAAAAATGCAGTCAAAAATCTGGAACACACTTCCTCACTAGTCCAACACATGGAAGCCACAGGTCATAGCATCAACTTCAATGGCACCAAAACCCTGGCCACTATAGAAAACCCTAATCACAGAATCATCAGAGAAGCCATAGAGATTGAAAAAAGACCAGAAAGCATGAACAGAAGAGATGATTCCACCAGGCTGTCAATCATTTGGAAGCCTGCACTCACAAACAAAAAAATCTCCACACCACAAGCCAGGCAAACACCTGGGCACAAACAGATCCCCCTGATACCTCCAGCTCAAACACACCCCAACCAGGCACCCAGATGAAACCCAGCTTCCTAACTAATGATAGCCGTCCATTTACCTGAAGCCAAGCTGCACTAAAGGCCTCCATTAAAGCAACACAATGCTGCCAGCCAATCAAGATACAAAAAGAGCCAAAAACAGACAGAAGATATTAGAGACACCAATCAAGCAGAACACAGCAAACTCCGAGACCAATAAACACAGACCAAGACTCCCAACCAATCAGGATGAAGAAAAACCATTCTGGCACAGCAATAGGCTGCCCCAAATTCAAATCTGAAACTACTGTAAAAGTCTGACTCACAGACGGACACAATACAGAAGCCTGATGATGGCAGATGAGATTCTGCTGAAACGTTGCTACAACTTTAAAGAACTACAATGACGTGGGAAAATACCGAACCAAGCCGAACACCATATATATATATATATATATATATATATATATATATATATATATATATATATATATATATATATATATATATATATATATATATATATATATATATATATATATATATATATATATATATATATATCGGTACTTACATGTATGGTGTTCGGCTTGGTTCGGTATTTTCCCACGTCATTGTAGTTGTTCTTTTAAAGTTGTAGCAACGCTTTCAGCAGAATCTCATCTGCCATCATCAGGCTTCTGTATTGTGTCCGTCTGTGAGTCAGACTTTACAGTGGTTTCAGATTTGAATTTGGGGCAGCCTATTGCTGTGCCAGAATGGTTTTTTCTTCATCCTGATTGGTTGGGAGTCTTGGTCTGTGTTTATTGGTCTCGGAGTTTGCTGTGTTCTGCTTGATTGGTGTCTCTAATATCTTCTGTCTGTTTTTTGGCTCTTTTGTATCTTGATTGGCTGGCAGCATTGTGTTGCTTTAATGGAGGCCTTTAGTGCAGCTTGGCTTCGGTAAATGGACGGCTATCATTAGTTAGGAAGCTGGGTTTCATCTGGGTGCCTGGTTGGGATGTGTTTGAGCTGGAGGTATCAGGGGGATCTGTTTGTGCCTAGGTGTTTGCCTGGCTTGTGGTGTGGAGATTTTTTGTTTGTGAGTGCAGGCTTCCAAATGATTGACAGCCTGGTGGAATCATCTCTTCTATTCATGCTTTCTGGTCTTTTTCAATCTCTATGGCTTCTCTGATGATTCTGTGATTAGGGTTTTCTATAGTGGCCAGGGTTTTGGTGCCATTGAAGTTGATGCTATGACCTGTGGCTTCCATGTGTTGGACTAGTGAGGAAGTGTGTTCCAGCTTTTTGACTGCATTTTTGTGTTCATCCAGGCGGGTGCTTATTCTTCTATTGGTCTGTCCAATGTATGTGGCCGGGCATGATGCACAGGGGACTTCGTATATGCCTTGGTTTTCCAGGTCAATTTTATCTTTGGGGTTGCTAAGGATGGCTGCTATTTTTCTGTCTGTTTTGAAGGCAGTCCTGATGTGATGTCTGTGTAGTACCTTACTAATTTTGTCTGTAGTACCTCTTATGTAGGGCAGGACAGCTGTTCCATAGGTCTGTTCATCTTCTGGGTCTCTATTATGTTTCAGTGTGTTTTTGTGGATCAAGCTGGTGATTTTGCTTTTGTGGAAGCCGTTGGCTGTCAGTACTTTAGTCAGGGTGCATAGTTCAGTCTTAATGTGTGTCTTGTCTGCCAGGCGTTTGGTTCTGGTAATTAGTGTTTTAGCCACGGAGTTTATCTGTGCTGGGTGGTGGTGGGATTGGGCGTTGAGGTAGCGGTTGGTGTGGGTTTTCTTCTGGTATATGGTGTGTCCTAGTGTGCCATCTGTTTTTTTGTAGATTAGTACATCTAGGAATGGTAGTTGTTTGTTTGTTTCTGTTTCCATGGTGAACTTGATTTTGGGGTGTGCGCTGTTTAGGTGTGTTAGGAAATTGTTTAGGTTTTCTTGTCCATGGGGCCAAATCACGAATGTGTCATCGATGTATCTTAACCATAGTTTGGGTTTGAGGATGGCATTGGCCAGGGCTCTGGATTCGAATTCTTCCATGAACAGGTTTGCAATGACAGGTGACAGTGGTGATCCCATGGGAGCTCCTTCTATTTGTTTGTATCTTTGTCCTTTGTATATGAAATATGTGTTGGTTAAGCAGTGTTCTGTTAGTTCCATGAGGTGTTTAGCTGGTTGGTATTTATTTTTGATGATTTCAAGGGTCTCTTTTATCGGGACTTGAGTGAATAGTGAAACCACGTCAAAACTTACAAGCAGATCTTCTTGCTCCACGTGTAGACCCAGCTTCCTAACTAATGATAGCCGTCCATTTACCCGAAGCCAAGCTGCACTAAAGGCCTCCATTAAAGCAACACAATGCTGCCAGCCAATCAAGATACAAAAAGAGCCAAAAAACAGACAGAAGATATTAGAGACACCAATCAAGCAGAACACAGCAAACTCCGAGACCAATAAACACAGACCAAGACTCCCAACCAATCAGGATGAAGAAAAAACCATTCTGGCACAGCAATAGGCTGCCCCAAATTCAAATCTGAAACCACTGTAAAAGTCTGACTCACAGACGGACACAATACAGAAGCCTGATGATGGCAGATGAGATTCTGCTGAAACGTTGCTACAACTTTAAAAGAACAACTACAATGACGTGGGAAAATACCCGAACCAAGCCGAACACCATATATATATATATATATATATGTATATGTATATGTATATGTATATGTATATGTATATGTATATGTATATGTATATATATGTATGTATGTTTCTTAAGTTTTCGCGGGTACTTACATGTATGGCATTCAGCTTTGTTCGGGTATTTTCCCACATCATTGTAGTTGTGCTTTTAAAGTTGTAGCAACGTTTCAGCAGAATCTCATCTGCCATCATCAGGCTTCTGTATTCTATATATATATATCTGTATATATATTTATATATTATATATATATATATATATATATATATATATATATATATATATATATATATATATATATATATATATATATATATATATATATATATATATATTGTTTATATATATATATATATATAAAACAAACTTTGGAACTGTGAAAAAGCCTCATAGTTTTCCTGGGAGATATCTGTGAACATATTAGCAGTTCTGATTTGGTTCTGTTTGTCTCGACTGCATCAGGTTTGGATTTCAGAACTATAATATGTTCTTTATGACGCTGCCTTTGAAAGATGTTTTAAACCTACAGTTTCTCCAGAATATCCCAGCAAGCATATTTATAAGTGCAAACCTGGGGATCATATTCTCATCCAAGGTCAATAGTTTCTTCAAAACAAAAACAAACAAAAAACCCCAAAATCAGAAACCGGGAGTCTAGTAGCACCTTTTCTGAACAAAAAATTTACTAAAAGACAAAATAGCAATAGCACTTAGACTTATATATCTCTTCATAGTGCTTCATAGCCCTCTCTAAGTGGTTTTACAGAGTCGGCATATTGCCCCCAACAATTTGGGTCCTCATTTTACCAACCTTGGAAGGATGGAAGGCTGTGTCAACCTTGAGCCTGATGAGATTCGAACTGCCAAATTGCAGGCAGTCGGCAGTCAGCAGAAGTAGCCTGCAACTACTGCATTCTAACCACTGTGCTACCACCGTAAATAAGCTTTTGTAAACTATCCCTCACTTCATCATAAGCTAACTTAACTTATACTTTTAATAACATTTGGAATGTTTTAATATTTGGAAAAGATGTTTCAAGCATAGATTACCACGACTCTCTTCCTATAATATTTCAAGCACAGATTACCACGACTCTCTTCCTATAATATTTACCGTATTTGCCGGCGTATAAGACGACTGGGCGTATAAGACGACCCCCCAACATTTCCACTCAAAATATAGAGTTTGTTATATACTCGCCGTATAAGACTACCCCCTCTTCCACACACCTTCCACTTTTGCACTTTTTTTTTTTTTGACGCACTTTTCTGCTTTGGACAATTTTGAAATGAGCTAATCCAATTTTGAACCAAGAATATGCAAATAGCTATGGAATTTAGAAATGAGTTTTAAAAATATTTTTCATTGCTTACCATTAAGCGTAAAATATGTTGTAAATAAAATGAGAACACAGGAAACGTTCTCTTCTCAATACAGCTGATCTCTCTCTCTCTCTCTCTCACACACACACACACACACCAAAACCCGGACACTGAAAAGGCTGCCAAGGAACAGTATATTCAATGCCTTCTCTTTAATCAAGAAACAAGGAATTCCTTAGAATCTTTTTTTTCCCCAAGTGGCCCTCTTTAAAAAAAAAAATGGAGGTAACACTTTCATTCAAAAAGTCTTCCAGTATCTGGAGTCGCTCAGACATATTGAAGTGAGGCAGGAGAGTAAGTGAAATTTGAAATGATCCAGCTACCGTTTTCTTCCCCTCCCGCCCGAAGGCCATTATCTCCACGTCAAAACGAACGAGGGGAAGCAAAGAAGCCAAACACGCTAAAAGGATCTCTTTATTTTCCTACACAAGGTCACACCTACTTTTCCGCATTCAAAGGACAACCTCTCCTCACCACCACCACACACACACACACACACCCCAATACCCGCAAACAATGTTCTGGGCATTAATCACCATTGCTACATTAACCTGGTAAATTTATACCCTGCCTCCCCCAGTGTTGCTTTGACGGCAGGATTTCACACAGCGGGCGCTCTCTCGCTCTCTTCTCCGCTCTCCCACCGTTCGCACATGTTGGAAGCACCGTAAAACCTGATAACCCACCCGGGGCTCCCCCATCCTTAACCTACAGCCGCCCGCATGCAAAACCTGCGTGCAAAAGAAAAAAAGAAAAAGAAAAGTACGCCGCACGTGAGGATCTTCGAATCCTCTCCTCCCCACACCGCTAAGGAAGGAAGAGGGGGAAAGGTTGCAGCGTGTGGCGAGTGACACCCGCCACACACACACACACACACACACACACACGCTCCCCCAGCCTCCCTCCCGGCTGCAACTCAAGCTCGAAGTGGGAGTCGAGTCCTCCCGGCGTATAAGACGACCCCCCACTTGGAGGCATGTTTTTCAGGGCAAAAAAGTCGTCTTATACGCCGGCAAATACGGTACAGGTTTTTTCAAAAGCAATTGAAAGCGCTGGCAATTATTTGACAAATGAATAGAGTCTAGGATACCCAAAATTTCATATTGTATCAGGAGCTGCCTGATCTTTAGAAATACACATAGTCCTCAACTTACATCAGTTCATTTAGTGACTGTTCAAAGTTACAACAGCATTGAAAAAAGTGACCTTTTCACTGTTTTTCACACTTATAACTGTTGCAGCATCCCCATGATCATACGATCAAAATTTGGAAGCTAGGCAACTGACCTGTATTTATGACGATTGCAGTGTCCAGGGTCATGTGATCACTTTTTGTTACTAACTTAACAACTGCAGTGATTCACTTAACAACTGTGGCAAGAACGGTTGTAAAATGGGACAACATTCACTTAACAAATGTTTCACTTAGCAACAGAAATGCTGGACTCAGTTATGTAGTCGAGGGCTACCAATAAATGCTTCCCATTCCATGGGCCGAAAGCATGACTGAAGTTGATGAGAGATGGGGTTTTCTACTGCTACTGGTACTACTGGTTTCCCTTGTACCATATGATCCTCTGTTCTGATATCAGAACAGAGCAATTTGGACCAGGGTTATGCAACAATCTTATGGTCAAGGATAATATCTTTAGAACTGCATTATGTGTACAACTGTTAAAAGTTGTGGATGGGACCACAGTCCCAGGGCAACGAATCAGCTGTGTTATGTCTCTGAAATGTCTTTCTTCTCCCTGTGTTTAACCTGCCTTCCCTCTTCTCTCAATCCAAAGCAACAGATTTCAGGAGGGAAACATCTATCAAATTTGTTGAAAAGTTCTAAAGTTGTGTTAAACAATGCTTGGGATGACTGGTACTGCTTTAGACTTTTACATGGGGCATGGGAGATAGGGTTTTTCTTGCTTAGTCTTTGTTTCTGTTGTTCTGCTTTATGCATTAATTCATAATTTTGTACAGCATCATAGTTTTAATTAATAAATTACTCTGAGTCGGTGTACCACTACTAAGAGAATATTAATTGAGATATAAATATATGTATAAATATAAAATAAATATTGTTTCCTGCTTATTAGGCTATTTAATCCAAAATGTATTTAGAGGGGAATATAAGGAAAATAGATGGAAGTCAGGGGTATGCTTGTTATTAATCTTACATAACAATATATCATTCAGTTTTGAAAGTCTACAAACAGTGGAATCTAGTGTGGAGTTGAGATTACTCCATTTTTCTTCAAGCCTGAAATAAAGAATCTGCAGTTTCTCTTTTAAACAAAACAAATATCTATCAGCAGGTTGGGCATTATGTATCTTTTCTTTCTAGATGTTCAGCATCTATAACCATTTAAAGTTTGACCTGCCTTTATTCTGAACTCCCTAGCTGAACTAACATGGATGTTTGGGAAGCCCCCTCTCCGAGAAGAATGAAATATTTTTGGAAATATTAAAAAAGGCAGAATATTATATTTCCCTAGAGGAGAAATGGGGAAACAGGCTCTTAAAGACAGAAAGCAGTCCCCAAGTCTTTCTTAATAACCCATAGCAGATGCCAGCACTTAAGAGATAAAGAGCTTATTGAAAGAGGAAGACAAGTATCTAGATAGCTCTATTTATAAGCAAGTAAATACTGCAGGCAGAAATCCATTAAAGAACAGTATATTTTGAAACTCCTTGGCCGAATGGTAGGATTAGAAAGCACCCCCTCACCCAAGATCCAACACAGGACAAAAGCCATTAGCCACAATAGGAATTGCTCAACACCCTTTCAGAACACAAGCCCCTTCATTGCACCACCCCCACAACAGTTTCAAACTTCAAAGCCACAGAAACCTGGGAGCTCAGATAAACAAAAAGCCAGAGGTTGACCAGATTTAGTCAGACGAGCACCTAGGATTTGCATTTCCTCTTTTGCGTATAGAGCCAGTTATGACCCCGACATAACCCCTACATGACCCCTTAGGAATCTGACAACAGCCAGTAGAATATTAAAGGACATATTCTTGCACAGGAACAAGAAGCTGAAATACAAAAGCCAAAGAAGGTCTAAAAACCCACCCTCACCTCCATTTTATCAGCTGTCCCAAAATCGTATGTTGGTTGGTTTTGCTTCATCAATAAATTGAACCTTTCTTTCCAATCAGCCTTCAGCCTCCATTTTATTTCCAGTGCTTCTCTTTAGGATTGGAACTGAACCAGGTGGATATTTTTTCCAACAGATGACTATGTTTAGGGTTTGGGATTTATTGTTGTGTTTCCTTATGGGTTCAATTTGATCTAGCCTTCCCTTCTGTGCTTGAGACAGTTGATTAAAGCCTGCTGGAGAAGATACCAATATCTTCAGCCCATTTAATAATCCCATCACTCTACATATTTTTTTAACAAGGCAAATCATTATAAATAATTGTTTCCCAAGTGAGAAATTGTAGAGCTCTGTGAATTTCAAAGGACGTGAGTTTAGATGTAGCCCAATAGGTTACAGTCTTGAATGTGTATCATGCATACTAGGGAAGGAACTATAGAGCTCTACAATTGGCCCAGAAGTGGGATTCTCCCAGTTCGGATCAGTTCAGGCGAACCCCTTGTTCCAATGATCAGCTGGCTCTGAATCGGTTCATTCCAACAAGAATGTGAACTCGCCCGCCGCCCCTGCTCTTTACTGTCTTTTTGTTAGAACACAGCTGATTCATGTGGCAGAACATTTTGCCATGCCTCAGCTGTTTTCTTCAGCTGCAGTTGAAGGTAAGTATTAACTCTTTTAAACATGGAGCATGTGCGCAGAGGGTGGCTTTAGCACTTTGTGCACGCTCACTGAACCAGTTGTTATACCAGTTGAATCACACCCCTGAAAAGGCCTTAGAATTTTCTTTAGATCCCTTTGATCAGAGAAGGCTACCTTTGATAGGGACCACCTCCAGTATAAAACAGAGCAAATTTACCCCCTCAGAATGCTGTGCATAGCTTTTCACTCTGTGACTTTATTGAAAGTTAATGCACATTTCCCAGGACAACCCTCAAGGGAAGAGGGAGTAGTCTTTTGATCTTTAAAAGGTTTTGTCAACGTAGGGGAGTGTGTTAGAAATATATAGTTATTCATGCAAACAACTAGAAGTAATTAGATTTTGAGGCTCAGGGCTTCAGAGTTTGCAGGAATATTTCACATTTCAAAGAGCTCAAAATAAATGCCAGCTTTTGGTGTATCTCTAGAGATTTGGGAGAGCATGAACCAAAAGATTAATGACTCATGCCTGCCTTTGCTAATTGCTTAACCAATGAAAGGAATCCTCAGTGAGGCATTGTTCTGAAATGGGATGTAAGCTAATAGTAAACCTAGGGGAATGTGAGAAAATAGGTTGAAATGGATAGTATTAGTTGCTTCCTGAGCTGATAGGATATTACGAGTGAATTTTGCTCTTGTCATTTTAACTTAATTGTCACCCAAAAGTCTATGCCTGAACTGTGGGATACAATAGCTCCCATATGCTGGAATGAAAGGGGAGGATTCCAGATAAAGACATCCTGTTGGAAAAGTGGAGGTAATTGTAGTACCAACCAAACAATTACATCAGAACAGGAAAACAGCATCATGTATATTCTGGGAGAAAAGGTTTGATAGCTTTGAGCTTTCTACTGTGGGCTCAGCCCTGATGCTACAACAGCAATTTATCATATTTCTGTGGAATAGCCAATATGGTAATTTAATATAGAATATACTATCAGTTGTAAAATGCAAATATCAAAACTCAAAATGAAACTTCATGAAACTACATGCTGAATAGTATTGTTTTAGATTTTTGTAGTCTTCCATTTTTGGTGCATATGTTAAATTTATCTCTCAACAGCTGCAGTTACTGGCACTTTCCCCAGTATACATGAGATGGTGGCTTTCTAGGTGGTTTGCTGCCAATGACATTATTATTCATGATATATTTCTTTGGCAACATGCTATATACTATTCTTCCTCAACCTGAAAATCCTCCAGATGTGGTCTTGAATTCTCAAGTAATGGTCAGTTGGTGGAGAATTTTGGTGTTATTAAAGACATTTGGTTTATTATTATTAGGGTGAATTGCCCAGTGAGACAGATGTTTGAACTGGATTTGGCATTTTTATTCACCTATCAAATCCTTTCCAAGGACCTGGAATAGTCAAGAGGTTGTTGTTTGATGGCAGTGTTGTTGTTGTTATTCATTAATAAATAAGAAAATGTGTAACATGTAGTAGAATAATACAATACAATCTCAAAACTAATCACTGTAATTAAAATAAATAAACGAGGGAAAGACATGAAAAATTATGTTAAAAATAGAACAATTGCCCCAAATTTGAACATATAGCTTGCAAATCTTTTTCTTTGCCTTTTTGTTGTTGGAGTGCAGTATTGCAAGCCAGCTGCCTACAATTTGGCAGTTCAAATCCTATCAGGCTCAAGGTTGACTCAGCCTTCCATTCTTCTGAGGTGGGGGAAAAGAGGACCCAGATTGTTGGGGGCAATATGCTAACTCTGTAAACCACTTGGAGAGGGCTGTAAAGCACTATAAAGTGGTATATAAGTCTAAGTGCTATTGCTATATGTGTTTGTGGAGGAACTGATTTACACACTGACAGGCAACTCTTATTAACCATCTTTAGCTGCAAATCAAGCATAGATTTCTCCTTTCAGTACTGTATTTTTATTCTTTTAACCAACCTTCATTCCCCCCCAAAATCTACAATTCTTCATTTTGTAGATGGGACTTACAGTCAAGAAGAACATTAACATTTTAACAAGAGCATGCTTTTAGCGTGGAATGGTCAAACCAAAGCAGAGGTATCTGTGAAGAGAGGCACAGAAGTGCACAAATGACAAAATGTGTGTCATTTGCAATGCAAACCATATGATTTTTGAATATTGTTGCTTTCAGCCTCAAATGTGACAAGAATATAAGTCTAAATCATATAAGTTAAAGTTTCAACTACAGAGCTGTATTTCCAAGAATAAAGCAATTGCAATAACTTTATTAAAAATTATCCAAGATACCCAATACACAGAAAAAATATTTGTTATTTTCTTTATATTAATCTCAATTATTGTTTAAAGGTTTAAGAGGTCATTTAAGCTCATAATTCCAGACACATGTAAGTAGATAATAATTTCAACTTCTTGTTCTTTTTAAGTGTTACCCACTTAAGAGTCATAGTTTATTGTTTTGAGCCTTCAATAATCATGGAAATTCCAAGGTAATGGTAGAATTTGGATCTGTTAGACCAAATAATAAATATTTTACTAGAATCAACTGCCAAGAAGCATTTCAGGGTGAATCAAACAATTTTTTAAAAAAAGATTATACAGTTTCTTAAAAAAAAAAAGTTTTAGAAACTGCCTCATTGGAATTCAGTTGATTCCAATAAGTATTACAGGTCATCTTTGGCTTACAACAATTCATTTAACAACAGCTCCAAGTTACAGCTGCAGTGAAAAAAAGTAACTTACGACATAACCTCCAAGTTATAACTTTTGCATCACCCCCTTGGTCAGATAATTGCATTTTGGGCACTTGGCAACACACTCAAATTTACAACAATTGCAGCATCTTATAATCATGTGATTCGTGACTTTCCCAGCCGACTTCCGACAAGCAAAGTCAATGGAAAAACTGAGATTTGCTTAACAGTCATAAAGTATACTGTGTGATTTGCTTAGTGACTGCAACAATTTGCTTATTAACTATAATTAAAAATGGTTGCAAAATTGGGTCCTGTCACATGATGTCAAGTAATGACTGCATCA